>NW_009646858.1:422223-453665 GCF_000708025.1 Charadrius vociferus
ACAGCGGGACTCTAAGTAGTGGGGAAGGGGAGGTCTGGGATTGCAGGCACAGCGATGCTTTCTCACCAGGACATTCCCCCTCCATTGCTGAGGCTGGTTGAGGGTTTTTTCCACCTGGGTGTATTTATCTGTCCCCACGTTGCACAGCCATGGACTAAGCAGGCCACACCAGCACAGAGAGGCCAGCTGGGGTCTCTACCACACCAGATGGACAGAAACTGAGGCTCTGGGCAAAAAGACCCTTGAGGAGGGAGCCACAGCTCATGTGCTCCACTGGCATTTTCGTGAGCTGGAAGGCCTTTGTGAGCCAGTCCAAAGCGATTTGGTCTCTGCAGGGTGGGAGCAGCCTTGACAGCTTGCTGGGCAGGACTGGGAGCTGGGGGAGAGTTTGCTTTCAGCTGCTATCCTGTCTCCTATCTCATGACTACAGATGTTTGCTGAGGGGTCTGTCAGTAGGTAACTCTTTTTTCCCTTATGAGGGTATGAAAGCCAATTTTGAAAAACTCTAATATTTCAAAGAATGGTTGTTCTCTGTCCAGCCCCAGGGAGTATCTGTGAATGTGAATAGTTTCATCTGGCAGCCTTAACCTGGGACACCGTAAATGCTGAGGCAGCTGCCGATGGCAGTGCAAGTTAAGGGGTAGCAAAAACCAAAGCTTTCTGAGCACAAGCAGATCTCCCGTGATAACCTGGCTGCACATCCATTCATCCTGGCTTCGCTGTTGGGCAGGCACTTCTGGCAGAGCCTGGGATGGATGGCTGAGGGCATAGAGTGTGCAATTTATCCTTTTTTATGGCTTCTGATCTGGCTTAATGCTACGTTTATAGGTTGCATGTTGCTTACCACCAGCAGGCTAGACTTGTGCCATTTACAGCAACCTCACAGACAGGTCCTGCTGCTGCAGTGCTTTCCCAGGCAGCTGAAGACTTGCTGGCTCTGACAAGCTGAGTGCCATGGAGCCTGGTCCAATGAGCACCACCTTCTCTTACCTTTTCCACAGGCCCTTCTCCTACCTCCCCAGCACGCTGAGTCCCAGTCCACAGACCCCCTTCCCCAGAGAAGATTGACCTCTACTTCCAAGTTCTCTCTCGAAAGCAGCTATCATTCCCCCTTTATGAGAAAAATTGCCCATTAGTTCTGCACTCCACTTTCCACCAAAGTCCCCCTTCCTGAAGTCCCAGCCCAAGCCTGTGAGTAACTGGGGGTTCCCTGTGTAGCCCAGCCTTTGTATCCCCCTCCCAGGCGCATCACCTCTCTCCACGCCACCCTGCAGCTCTGCTCCTTACGGCTCAGCCCAGACGGACCTCCCCAGCCAACAAGATTGACCTCCCCAGGAGATGAGGGGTTTGCAGCTCTGTACCATAATCTGCCCTGCTACATCTCTGCTTCTCATTGCACAGGGGTGGGGAGATGGTGGGGAGGAGAGGATGAGTCCTGGCAGCTCTGCCATGGGCCAGATCACATCTCAGCCCATACGGTACTCATTAGCCTGCAGCCTTGCTTCTCTGCTTGTCTCTGTTGCCTGCCATCCGTGTTATACTGGAGAAAGGAGCTCTTTGGCAAAGTGGGAGAGAGATGAGAGCAGGGGGAGGGGAGAGAGAAGAGAGAAAGAGTAGATTAAATCTTCTTGACCTTCTTATGCACCCAGGTTATGTTCCTGCAGGAGAAACTCTTGTCTCTGGCATCACTCATAGTGTGACTTGCAAATGCTGCTCTTAGCCCATATCATGCTCCTGTCTCCCAAGAGTCTGGGGAGTTGCCGTCTGCATAGACATCTCAGCAGTTGTGTCCTAGAGCAAATTGTACTCACGGTTACTATGATCCCACTCATCCATTTTTAGCATTGTCATGAATTGTTGAACGGCTACAGTGTTCCACCCCAGAGCAGCTGTGTTTCAGTGGTGGGTGTTAAAGATTTAAAGCAATATTTTTTTCAAGTGTGCTAAAATTCTTTGTAAGATGCCATGTTCATTCATTGTTCATCAGCTCCCACCATGCTGATGTGTCTGAACCGCTGGCCGTGGCACCTTGCTGAGCTGCGCCGTGCTCCTGGGAAGCAGTGCGGCATTGTAGCCCCGGCTAGAGCACAGGAGGGAGCGCCTCGGTGAAATTATGGCGCTTTCATCACCCGTTTTTATTACTGCCAGACCCAGCCTTTGCATTCTGGTCAGGAGCTAATGAATCACGATTCATTGCATCACTTGCAGAATGCAAAATATCCAGGAGAGAAGAAATAGGAAAAATCCCAAGTCTCGCTCAAGGATCCGTTCACAGCCTGCCTCCAGTGAGCAACACACAGAGGTGACAGTGCTCACCCTGTAACCGAGTTGTGGGCCAGGGGATGCTGCCTCTGTGACACTCCTCTCTCCCAGGCTCGTTGGGCTCAAACGGACAGTTGGGGGTCACCAGGGCCATTACAGGCTGCCATCACGAGAGACTCTCTCTTATCTTCCTGCCATCCCCAACTTTAAAGGCATCAATTTTCTCACCTCTTTTCCTCTTACCTGATGGGTTTCAGAACCCCACTCAGTGGCTTGTTCAGGACTTTCTCCTAATTTCCAGCCCAAATATATTAATGATCAGTTAAGTTCTGTTTGATCTTGTATCTGCTCCTCCCTCATTGCTCCTTAGCACAAGAGATATTCATTAGCATCAAAAAGAAAAAAATAAAATCTTTAGTTCTTTTTACCCAAACTCATGTAAAAAGTTAGGTGAGTTAAAAAAATATGAAAATAAAATACTGACAACAAGAATCAGGAGCTGTTGCCATTAAGAAATAATAATAAGTTATTAAATTAACAAATTCATATTTGCTACCAAAAATTGGAAAGCACATTGAAATCTCAGATCCAGAATTCATAACCAGTCTCCAGCTCCCTAAGATCAGGCAAGTTGGTATGTGGAAAGCGAAAGACCCCTTCACTGAGGCTATGGGCTGTTCCGCCGGCTGGGGCCAACGGCAGGCAGGACTCGGGGCCTGAGGTGCCTGTTCAGATACCGCCACCCGCACTGCTCTCCACACATCTCTCAAAGTGTCTGGGACTGACAGCGCAGCTTTCTCCCTGAAAGTCTTTCCCTGCCACGCGTGGGTTTCATGTGCAGAGGAGGGCTGCTGCGAAATAAAAACTGACTTTCTGATCGTTGTGTGTTGCCTTGCCAAGAGGAAGTTTGCAAAGGGATGTTCCCCGGTCCTCGTCTTTTCCCGCAGCGCTCTCTCCCGCCAGCAGTGCTCGGCGGGGAGCAAGTGTCTCTGAAGGGAAACGCTGGCAGCTGTCAGGCTGCCGGCAAAGCTGCGAGCAGCAGAAAGAGCAGGGTGTAATGAAAATGTGAACCTTATTAGCTGTCTGTGTGCAGGTGGGGACTGGCAAGAGAGATTCCCAAATCAGAGTAAGTCACTGCCATAGCCTTTCAGAGCAAATAAGCCTGATCAAAATACAAAACTGCAAGAAAACTCAGTGACGTTTTAAGCAAGAAGAACTAGAAGCTGCAAAGTCTGTGCATGCGGAGGGTGGGCTGCAATCCTGAGTACTCTTAGAAAATAATTTTCTTCCAGCCTGTGACAGACAGGCAGCAGCGCAGGTAGTTTGCAGAGCATGCAGGTCCCCGGCATTAACCTGCACCCTGGCAGAGCAAGCCAAGGGGATGCAGGACCGCTTTGTGGAAATGACACATGTCCCAGAGCCACTGATCCACAGCATAAAGCCTTTGCTCTGGCCACCAACTCCAGGCAGAAGGTTTCCTGTGACCCCGCTGCCGTGCAGAGTGCTGGAGGCTCCCTCGCATTTGCCAGCTCAGACCACAGGCAGTGCTTGTGCAAAGCCCTTCTCATCTGGGATGGCAAATGCGGGGACTGGCACAGGTTGAGTGCTCTGGAGGGGCTGCCCCGCACTGGGGGACTCTCGCTCCTGGATGTCAGGGCTGCAGACATCCCTCCCAACATCCCTCCTGGGAAAGGTTTGGGAGGAGAAGGGAGAGATGAGATCAGACCTTCAATGAACTTTCCCGGATGGAAAAGGCAAAGCAATTACATTAGCCCTTTTGAATTGTGCTCCCGTTTACCAGGGGAAGGGCTTTCTCTTTTGAATGCAGATGCACGCACTGCCTGGTGCCTTTCCCCGGGGGCATTCCAGGGTGAAGGTGCTGAGGAGAGGGCTGGTCCTCAGAGACTCCTGTGCAAAGCCTTTTCTGCCCTTTTCTGCAGGCTGCCAGAGCACCCTCTTGGCTTTTGGGGTACAGCAGAGAAGACAACAACGTGGGGCTTCTCTGCCTGAAGAGCAACTAGGAGGCATCTGTGTTCAATGCGTTCCAGTGCTGGGGCCCAACACAGACTCATGGTTGGACTCGATGATTTTAAAGGTCCCTTCTGATCTAGACAAATCTATGATTCTATGACTACCCAGGGCTTGTGGCCCTGTGACTGAGCTAAGGGTTGTGATACCTGGTTTGGTCTGCAAAACATCTGAGTTTTATGGATGACAAGTAGCCGTAGCAGAGTAATGTAGAAACGTGTGAGTGTCCCGGGAAAGTGACAGCCCAGGCCAGGTCTGGCCGTGGGGTGGTCTGAACATGGTGAATGCATTGGTCTGGATGTCAGACAGTCAGTGTAAGACATGTCACCTGCAAGCGAGGGCTGCAGGGCTCCCGGCAGTGGCAGCAGTGGTGGCCATGCAGGGTTCAGGGCTGGCAGTACCCGGGGCACCCACTCTGCAAGGCTGCGGGTTTGCACAGAAGCTGCTCTCAGCTGTCGCAGCTGGGCTGAATCCCTGCACCAAAACTGAGCAAGAAAACCACTGAGCAAGCAGACGGGGAGCAGTTCTCAGAGCCCAGACACTCTGCCTTGTAACAGATGTTGGCTCAGATCTGGGGCAGCCCCTTCCCTTCAAGGATGCTGATTTAACATTTCTGTCCAAATGTCTACTGCTGTATAATCCTTGGAAGAATTTTTTTTTTTTTTTTTTTTTCCGTGCCACACCTAGTGCATGGTGCTGCCAGGTCTGGCTTCCCCAGAGGCATGCCCTGCGCCAGGCAGATGGGCAGAGACACACGACTGGAGTGCGTCTCATGGCAGAGAGGAGCTTGCCATCTAATGGGCAGTTATTTGCTGTGCACCTGACGCTGGGTTAGGACTGCTTTGCACTGCAAAGTGGCCATCAGCCCTGTTGGGACCCTGATCCAGGAGCCACAAAACATGATCACAGCTGAGATTTTGGTATTTGTGACAGCCGATCACATCAAGTGCATCTGTTATGGAGGAAAGGCTGTTGGTGGGCTGATTCCAGCCATCCATGCAGCCTCACTTTTTTAAGCCTGTGGGTTTTCAATGCTTAATGCAACAAGTGTGGGTTCAGCCTTGCCTTCCATCCTCTTTGCACAATGCTGGCACAGTCCCATGGTCAACCAAAATGTGGGACTGATCCAGCTATGAAAAATAAAGTTTTGGTTGATCAGTGCCCCTGGTCCCCACACCCCAGCTCAGCATGGAGGAGTGGGGAGACAGGACTGTAGGAAGAAGAAGAACCAGCAGGGCCTCCACGGCATAACACCAGTTCAGTCCCTCCAGGCACAGAGAATCCACATTGACACCACCACCACAACCACTACCACACACACCTCACCCCACCCCCCCCCAGCTGCTATATATCACTGACTTTCACGTAATAAATAGTAGACATTATTTGCCATAGCACAGAGCCTCAGACCTGTATGTGTATTTCTCCAAGGAACTGCATTTCTCCGGTGGAATTGGCTTTCCTACATTTCAAGCTGCAGCTGGAGGTGACCTGGGTAAAAGAAACCAGGATAAACCCACGTGATACTAAGCAAAATTAGTGTTCAGGGGAGGAGAGCCCACGTATGGAATTGCGGAATGGTCACATGAAATGAGGCTGTCCTTGTATTTGGTAGAATTTGCCCAGCCTGATTTTGGAGGGATATATCTCTTCCTCCAAAGGGAAACGCTCCAGAAAAGAGCCTGGGAAAGGAAACTGCAAGGAAGAAAGTTGTCTCCAATTTAGCTGTTAGCCAGTTCATTGAAGAGGGCCTGGCTGGCAGGCACTCGACACCTTGCCAGCTTCATGTACACAAGGGTTTTTCACAGCATAAAATTGTTGTCATAAAACACAAGGTGTGGGGAAGTCAGGTGGCTCCTGAAGACAGCAGATTAAGCAACACTGGCCACCAGCATGCTCATTTTCAAATGTTTGCACAAGGAAAACAGCTGCAATTACGAGCTCAGACAGCATGAGCTTTCCAAGCTCTGAGATAGTGGTGGACTGTGTGAACTAGGGGTTGGTAGAAGGGTCTCAAAGCGACTTGACAGGAGGTCTGGTCGATCTATGGTTCTGTTTTCAGTTGTGTGTGAGATCTGCCTCATTAAGCAGATCGTGCCTGTAGTCTGGAGAGCAGTGCTTAGGAGAGGACAGTGTCATGCTGGCTGTACTGTAGCATGTCCACAAGTGTTGTATGGCATATTGAATGTGATCAGTGCCAAAGAGATGTCCCCCTCCTCTCACTGCTTACACTGAGCACCTCACATTTTCCCCAGGAATAGCTTCACACATTCACGGCTTTCACAACCTGCAATTGTTGGTCTTTGACAAAAACCTGGAGTAACAACCAAGTATTTGGCTCAAAGTTTTTTGAATTGTTTCAAAATGGTTGTAGATTCTATGCAGGGATTTCAGATAACATCACCTCCTGCTCATCTTGCTCCTCCCTGGCTGCCCAGAGACTAGGTCTCCTCTTTTAGAAGAGCCTCCTCAGTAAGTTTTGAAGCTCATCTCTTGGTGCCGAGGGAGTCACCTTCCCCAAAAGACAGGCTTTGCATCTGGACTACACACACTGCAGTGTGTCAGCACCATCTGGACAGCAACTTACCACAGCACTGAAGAGGGAAAGCAGATGGAGAATAAAATAGGGAAAAGGGAGAAGAAAAAAGGCCATCTCTGCATTGGGAAAATGTCCTGCACACTATTATTTTAACGTGTAAGAACCACTTTGCTATTCCTTCTCCCGGTTTCTCAGTTCGAAAAACAGGTAAGGGATTTCCACCAAGCTCTGGAAGCCGTTTAGAGTCAAAAGGGAGAAAGAGAGATGTCCACATATCCACAGCTTGACTTGGTGATCTGCTCTGGATATCGGATGAGAAGCAGCATGGGCTCACAGCGTATGTCTCTCTGGACCTTCAAAGGACTCCAGGCCAGCACAGGGGAGACAGACACATTTGTTGTGTAAATACCACTCCAGATGTCTGCCCATGGGATTACTCCAGAGAAACGTGCTTTCACTTAAATTCAACCCTTAACTTATTGCTTGCTTATGGAGTGCTACAGAGAGGGGCTTGCCCAGGGTGGAGGCAGTGTGGTCAGTGTGGACTTGCCACCAGCCTTTTGCAGTCCTACCATCCCAGCACACCTTGCTTGACTTCATCTGTGGTTCAGCGTTCTTTATCTTCTGTTTCACATCTTTACTGTCCCCCTTCTCCAGGCACAGCCGTCGCGATAAGCAGTGTAGATTGCTAGGGATCCCATGTCTCAGGGCCATTTGACCCAAAAGCTACAGACAGGACTGCTTGCCACATTTGAAAGGATGCAGTGGGACTCCTTTGTGTCATCTGAAATGCTTTGGTCCAGCTAGTCCTGGATTTTCCTCCAGTTACTTGGTGGTCCTTGAGCGGTTATTGAACTGGAGTTTTTTGCAGGCTTTCAGAGAACAAGTTTGTAAGGTTTGAGAAAACTGTCTAGCTTGAACAAACATTATCTATCTTATTGAAATGTAGCTTTGTGATCTTTACTCTGAAGACACATGCCATGTGCTTATGGAAGTTCTGTTCCTATAGCAGCTTCACATCTGGCCCATAATTACTGAAGTAAACCACTTCGCGCACCGCCCTGGTCATTGCCATCTGACGCAAACATCGTTCACCTCCGAAAGGGGCAGCTGCATCCTCATTCCCATCTCGAACTGCCCACCCTGCCTCCCACCTTTCTACAGAAAGTGAGATCAGGAACCTGGTGTGGCTCAAAACTAAGCTGGATGAGAAAAAGAAAAAAAAAAAACCAACAAAAAAAAGCAGAGAGGATTTTCTGCAAGATCATACATATACTAACACAGGCACGACAGAGGCAGGAGAATCATGTGGCTGAGGGCTGGGCAAGACCACCTGCTTCAGATGCATCACCCACTTACATCCAATTAATATGACCACAGAACTGCTTTGCTTGGCCTTGGTGAGCTTGGTGCAGAAATAATATTAAAAAAAACCCAACAACCCTACGTTTCTGCAAGCATAGCTGAGCATCAAGTTTGCTAACATAAGTATTCCCATGGAAGGCAGTGAGTGAGTAAATAAATAGAAATTGCTTTACCTACAGGAGAGTAGTTCATACTGCTATAAATATTACACTCTGCCATATTGCCAGTTTTCAGTACAGAAAGGTAGTAAATATTGCATAAGTTATCAGGGGAGTTCCAGTATTGCCAACCACATGTGTTAAAGAAACCACAAATGAGATCTGAAAACAAATCTAAGGTTGGATTAAAAACCACAGGTTCAAAATAAATAAGTGTGGATGCCTTTTGTTTGCTTTTTGCCTTCAGGGCCTTCAAGGTGCAAAGTGTTGTCACTGCCGCTTCTTTACAGAAAAGGAGGCAGCGATCTCCCTGTAATGAAAAGACTGATGAAATTCCTGTCTAATCAAATGATTCAAGAACCCGGGGCTTTAAAGATTTATGATAAAATGCTACACTTCTGCTGAAACTGGGACAATTGGACACACAAGCATTTGTTTCAGGGGATGCTCATTTTCTGTGGAAAGAGGTACCAGCACGCCACAACCAGCAGCACTGGTTTTAAAGATGTTACTTCAGTAGTTATCATAGGATTTCCCAAAATAAGCCCTGTTTGAGCAAACCTAAATATATGATAAATCCTGTAACTTATTGTCACTATGGACAGATTAACTGTTTAGAGACCATTCAATGTGCCAAGCAACACGGAACACTGAAGTCAAGGCAGGTTTCCTGGACTGGCCGGACTTCAAAGTCTGTGAGGCCGACACCGGACATACGGAGATCGCACTCAGGCCCTGCTTGTGTAGACCTCCACTCTGCTTTCCCAAAAAAGAACGCAAGTTCTTGTAAGCACATCCAGATTTTCTAATTTTAAATAACTTTTATTTTGCGGCTTTAACAGTAGTCCAATTTTCCCAACATCTAAGTTGCTCTGAGACTTATAAACATACAAAAAAATGTTAAAAAAAAAAAGTAGTTCATCATTTCAGCTTGTTTTGAATAGGTCATGCAGAAAATTTCTAATTACAACATATGGAAAAGGACTTTTTAATTAAATATTTAATTTTTTAAAAATTAAAATAATAAGCATGCATTCAAATATGCAAGGATCAGTGCTTCATATGAGGAACATGGTACCACTGGTGGTCAGAGTTAGTACATCTGTGCTCAGCTCCTTCAAAGGGTATGCGTCACCTTCTCCCACATCACGTCTGATGGAATGGAAGCACTGCAAGAACAGAAAAGGTAATTTTTAGTAAAAATTTAGACTTTGACATTGTCATATACAGATATTTCTACAGAAGTGCTATTTTGAAAGCCACCGTTTAATGTGACTTCAGTTAGACTTAAGCAGATGCTTAAAGTTAACCATCTGCTTAATTGCTGCTTGGATTAGGGATGGCTTTAAATAGAGCTTTTAGTTCTTCCTTAACATAGTGCCACTTTCTTTTTGCCTTAATAAAGCACTTATGCCCATGGTTCATTTTAAGTGCTTGATTAGTGCGAGTGACTTCACTTATATGCTTGAAGTTAAGAATATGATCAGTCTTAGATTGTATCTGGATTGTCTATAAAGTACTGGCCCAAAGCCATGTTTAGCAGTTAAAAAGCATGCAAACAAGTCCTGCATCTAGGAACAGAAAAAGCCAGAAATCAGCAAAAGGACAAAATAAACTTCAAACAACCGTGACACACGTTCTGGTTCCTGGCCCCTAGCAGAGAGCTGCGTAATATAAAGAGAAAGTCCCTGCTTCTCTGCCCAAACGCCTCCAGGCTGGCCATGGCTTGCTGGCAGATCAAGAGCAAGCGAACTTCTATGACTTGAGAGTGATTTAAAACCAGCTGACGAGTGAAGAGTCTGCTTATCTTGATCATGTTGGTTAGAACGTGGCACCCTTATCGCTCCTGAGCAAGAAGAGAGGCTGGGAAAGCCTCACTGGACCCTGGTCTGCCTGTGCGAGCTGGCAGCCGTCCCCCCCGGGGGTGCTCGCTGGGCGTCCTCCTGTAACGCCCTGGTGACAGCACAGGCACCGGTTCTGAGCCATTTGGTTCCATGGGAATCCAAATAAGATTCCTTTTCCTGTGAATTATGCTTGGAGTGTAACAAGCAAGGAGGCTTCTGCTTTTAGCTTTCTGCTAAATCCTGTGTCTTTTCAGTACAAAGAGGGAGTGAGACGGGACAGCCGGGCAGCCCGGCTCTTTCCCAGTACAGCAGTGCACAGGGCCTTAGTGAGTTCTGGTCTCAAAGTGGAAGCGCAGTCCATCCCCGCTAGACTCACCGGAGAGCCCTTCCTGCAGTGATTTCACCCCCACTTTCTGTTTCTCTTTGTACTTCAGGAAAGAGGGAAAAACAGGGGGAGGCCTTTGTGTTCCCTTTCCTTCTCCTTCCTGCCAATACCATGGGGTTAAAAACGACCATGTGTTTCTTCCGAAGGTATTAGCATAATTATCTCTCCACTCTGAATGTGCAGTAGCTGGCTGTGTTCCACAAAAGATTGCATTTAACTAATCCTGCATTAGAAACCCATACTATTTATATCTTCTTCATCTTCAGAAATGCCCTTTAAAGGACGCATTTTATTCTATTCTGACCATATGTTTTCACCGTGATCTGCATATTTTAAACGTGTTTCCAAAGGTTAGCATCCAGGATTGCTCCCCCAGATGCTGTTTGTGCATTGCTGTCTCACGTTAGTCATGCAGCCTGCTCAGCTGTTTGATTTCTGAGAAAACCAGTCCATATTTATCTAATTACTTTGTGTTTGGAGAGTCAGTGTGAAGTTCTCAAACACAGAGGGGATCCCAGGCGCTGACTGTCAACACCAGCTAAGTTTGTCCTATGGGGTTTGCCACCAGCCGTGCAGACCTTTCTCTCCCAGAAAGAAAGTCTTTGTTCTTTCTTTGCATCTGGATTTCTTCCACTCATTTCACCACTTCTTTTTCCTGATCTGTGCTGGAACATGCGAGAAATGGCAGCACCAAGTAAATTAAAACCAAAGAAAATCAGAGCAAATAAAGTATGAAATGCTATTGCTCCTCAAAAGTGAGTTCAAACATTCCCATTTTGGGGGGTAGGGGTAGGGGGTGGTGTCGGTCATTGTAGCTATTGCTCTCCAAAAGCAGAGGCATTGGGAAATTCCCATGCAGGATATGTCTCTTCTCCAAAACCTCCTGCTGCTGAGTCTAGCGAGGCTCTGTTAGCACTGGAGAAATCTGCCCTTTTTGATAGATCTCATCCTCTGTTGTTTACACAGAGGAAAAAACATTTCTTCATCAAGAAAACAGCCTTTCGAAGGATGCTTCAAAAGGTATCAGTTTCCTTGGACAGAGATATTTGGAGTCCTGTGTAACCTTTATCTTCACTGTGGTGTTGCTGTTTTTTAAAATAACATTTTAGCCAAGACTGGGAAATTTTCTTCTTGTGGTTTTGTTTTTCTGTAGGTATACTTTTTAGCTGTAGTTGCTCAAAAACAAAAGTTGTATTTTCCTCAGACCAAGCTCTTCCAGACAGTTTCCTTTTGCAGTTTGGCACTTTGATGCTTTTGAAAGAGTCAGTGAATATCTACATAAATGCACTGTGAAGGAGAAATGTGCTGTGTGTGGGGCGTTCATGAGTGGGCATGGTTTACATGGTACTTGTTCCATCGCTGGATGTAAGGTGTGTGTGGGAGGAAGAGACTCTGCTGTGAATGAGTGTGTGAGTTTGTGTGTGCTTTCAACAGAGACATATTTTTGTGAGTGAACTTGAAGCCCTGTTGTACGAGACAGTCCTCCTCGTGATACTCATTTTACTCAGGTATTTGGGGGAGAAGGATTATTTTCCACCTGGTTTTTGGCACAGCTCAGTGGGCCCTGCTAGTTTCTTGAAGTGGTCAGGTGTAACCTCCAGAACTTCAGTGCCCAGTGCATCTAAGTATTTTCCACCTGCAGTTATACATTCACCTTCTCCTCAATTTCTTACAGTTTCTTTAAGCCTCCATCTCCAATAGCCTTAAAATAACGAATGAACAATACCCATTGCTGTGAAGCAGTTACGGCTGCAATGCACATACCTACCTGTTGCAAACTCAAAAAGATAAAGTGAAATGACCCCTGTCCTCCCTTGCTGTTCTGACATGAGAACCAGGTGGTACATACATGTACGTGTCAGCATCTACATGCACACAGCACACGCTCACATATGTTATGTGCCTGTAGATATACATACACACTCACATACAAAATTCTACTGACAAGAAACACTGTAGCAAGCCCGACAGTAAAATCATAGCTTTCCATCTGGAACTCGCTCAGTCAAAGCAAGTACTTCATCCAGAGCAATGGTTTCTGCTATTTCCTTCCCCTTCTGAGCAGACTAAGCTCTGCCCGTAAGTACGTTTACAAAGTTTAGAAAGACTTCCATTTAAACTGTAAAAACGAGGGGTCACAAAGTAGCAAATGACCGAGTTGAAGTCTCCTGTGAAAAGTTAACTCATACAGTTTTTGGTTCCTTGATGGATCTTTTCCAAACAAAATATCTGCCTTGAGCACTGCGTGGACAGAGTAGCTCTGTGCATGAGCGACTGCTGTGCAGTGAAGGAGGTCTGTAGCAGTCCCAAGATGCGAGAAGCATGAGGCACCAAATGACAGCTCCAGGAGGTGGGCAGGGTAAGCACTCGACTGATGTCCAGGTGAACGCGACTTCTCTCTTGCTGCTGCTAGGGAACTCCTGCAGCCAAGTCCACTGTGCCAGTCCTGCTGACAAGTCTGCAGCAGCTGCAGGTGCGAGAAACACTGGCCTCCTGCCTGACCTTGCTATGCCAGCAAAACATGGAGCGTCCATGCAACTGGGGACACCTTAGAGCCCCGTCCCGGTACCCAAAGGGGCGCCAGGAAAGCTGGGGAGGGACTCTTGATCAGGGAGGGGAGTGGGAGGATGAGGGGGAACAGTTTGACACTGAAAAAGGGGAGATTTAGATTAGATATTAGGAAGAAATTTTTACTGTGAGGGTGGTGAGCCCCTGGCACAGGTTGCCCCGAGAAGCTGTGGCTGCCCCATCCCTGGAGGTGTTCAAAGCCAGGTTGGACGGGGCTCTGAGCAACCTGGGCTGGTGGGAGGTGTCCCTGCCCAGGGCAGGGTGGTTGGAACTGGATGGTCTTTAAGGTCCCTTTCAGCTCTAACCATTCTATCATTCTATGATTCTATGAACCATGCCGGTGGTGACAGCTTCAGCTGCCCTCAGAGATGCTGCTCAGGAGGGTGCAGAGCGGGGCGGGCTGGAGGAGAGCTTCTGTTGAGGCTGCTGGGAGGCTCTGCTGATTTGGGTGAAACAGCAGGGTCTGCCTTGTGGGAAAGGCCGGGAGGAACCTGAGCTAGTCAGTTAATCAGAGCCTTTCAAAGTCACTTTGGTTTCTTGTTCCTTGAATTTCAAACACCTGCAACAAGATTTTCAAAAGTGTTGAGCTCCAACGAGCTGCCACAGCCATAATCAGGCAGGGTGTGCTCTCGCTGCTGGGGCTGGCAGGGATGTGATGGAGAGCAGTAACAAACCTGGGGCTGAATTGGCCTTGGTGGGGGGGACGGACAGACGGACACATTTCCAGTCCTCCTGGTGTTACCATGTGGCCAGAGGGAAGTGATTCCACCTGCCTTCATCATTGTCCCCACATGGAAACCAGGAACAGTTGCACCTGCCTTGCCTTCCCCGCAGAAGTGGTATGATTAATTAGCATCTGATTTATGCTTGCAAAATCCTATTAAAAATCCCCTGTGTGATCTGAAAAATCTGACCTGAGCGTTCCACGGCTGTTCCTCAAAAGTAATGAAACTGTGCAGATGCAAGTACAATTGCTCTCTGGCTCAGCTTAAATCTGGGGCTGACAGACCCCACCTTACCTGTAGTGGGAGTCTGGAAGCTGCTTGTGAGGCTTCGATGAGCACTAGAGGAAAGCCTGCATGGAAAATAACAGTTCCATAATCAGTGCGGGATTTGGATGGCGTGGGATACTAAAGAACA
This sequence comes from Charadrius vociferus, assembly GCF_000708025.1. Taxonomy (NCBI): domain Eukaryota; kingdom Metazoa; phylum Chordata; class Aves; order Charadriiformes; family Charadriidae; genus Charadrius; species Charadrius vociferus. Next base: position 436,513 of record NW_009646858.1, read on the forward strand.
GGGCCATTCACCGCTTAATGAGGATTAAAATAACTCTTGAATAGCTGCCTTATTCCCCTAGCATCCTGTTCAATGAATGAGTCACAGGATTACAGTTGAAAAATAGGCTGGAATGGTAGAACAAAAACCTGACATAATGAATATCAAATTAAAAGTGTGGGGACAGCCTTTAATCTGGCATTTCCAACCCCTTTAATGACTGACATGCTGACTTTACTAGTAGCTTAATTTTTTTGGTTTTGTCTCATGTGCCCCTTGCTACAGTCCCTTTTTGAGGGGTCAGTTTGTTTGGGTATCATTAGCCAGGTGCAGAAACACTCGGCGAGCAGGATATCCACAGCATAAAAGTGTGAAGTTGTTGCGTAATGTACATGAAAGACAGCTGGGATTTAACGATCTATTAGGCTAAGTGCTCATATGCTCATCACCTCTGGGTGATCATCACCAGGGTTGGCTGGGTGGAGCTCTTTTAGGAGGGGACTATGGGGTTTGCCTCCCTAATTCTCTGGGATGGCCCCTGGTGCTGGGAGCTGCTGTCTACCTCTGTCCCATGGAAACTAATAGGAAAAGGCTTTGTGTAGCAAAGGGCTGATCCTGCCCCCCTTGCCCAGGCACAGAGCTCAGCTATGCTTGGCGGCGTAGCAGCGGTTAAAGAATGTTTGCTCAAGGGTTCCCCTCTGGACTACAAATTGTGAATGGAAAATGCCGGAGGGGGGCGGGTGGATGATAAATGAGTAGCTTTATGCTGAAAGTATTTACATTCTCATCATCAGTTTTTGGTCTGTTTCCCCCCTTGCCTTTGGGGTCTGCACTTCTTCTAGTACCTAAAGCCTGAAGTCTTTTGTTGTATTTAAGTACTCCTGAAGATTAGCCCTTGAAAGGGATTTTCTCTTCATTAGTGCAGATGCCAAACAGTTATCTTGTCATCAGAAAAATAAACCTCTTGTTACATCCTTTTCTGAAAATCTCAGCTGGGGAATAAGGCTGAAGGTAGGCAAATGCTGAGGTTGCTGAAAAGACCAGAGGGGCAGAAGGTGAGGAATTGTATTTCACAGGCTGATTGCTCCTGTTTAGGCCATTTCTTTTGTCCTGTCAACTATAGATTTCAGAGCAGTTCCCAGTACTTTAATAAATACTGTAAAACTAATGTAAAATATTGCATGACTGTCAGAACTATCATATATCTGTAATATAGTTGGCATATATTAAAAATTTCCTTGCTTTGCAGTTTTTATAAGGAACTTTATTAGGAAAGACAGGCTGGAAAATTCAGTATTTTCTTTCCCTATTCTGACACTTGATATTTTTTCTATTATAGAACACAATAAATCTAGTTTTTATTAACAATAAACACATACAAAATCCCTGAGACTGAAAAAATATGCCCTAGAGAAGACTAAAACCAAGTACCAAAGGAAAGGTTAAGTCCTTACACAAAAAGATTGTTTTTTAAGAGGATCTATTGGATAAGAAGTGCAATGGGAACTCTTTGGAGGCTATTTAAAATTTTCTTCATCAGTTACCTGGAGCTCCACACCTTGAGACAGACAATTCAGTTAGTGATTTACACTGCAAATCAGAGCTGTCAGCTTCTGACCACGGGAAGAAGAGCTCCTTTCAATGCTGAGATCAATACCTCAGCAGATGAGAAGACCCACCTCTGTGAGGAAGGGCATGAAGGGCTATCTGGCATATCCCACCACTGTAGCTAAGCCAGATGCTCTGCTTTCAGTTGCCCATTAGTGGTGCTCTGAGGCCCCCAGGGCCAGATCCTGACTTGTGCTGGGCACTCTCAGTGACCATTACCCAGAGGTGTCTGAAGGAGCTGATGTTACCCCATACCAAAGTCACTAAGCTACTGCAGGACCATAAAGCACTCTTCATATTCACTAGGAAAAGTGTAGCTTCATGTTTTATCATTGTCATGGAAAAGATGTCTGAGCTTCTTGAAATCAACTGTTAAATTCCATGGCTGACACTAGACTAAGTCTTTTCAAGGCCAGGTTGGACGAGGCTTTGAGCAACCTGGTCTAGTGGAAGGTGCCACTCCCCATGGCAAGGGGGGTTGGAACTAGGTGATCTTTAAGGTCCCTTCCAACTCTAACCAGTCTATGATTCTGTGATTCCGTGACTCTATGATTCTAAGAAAAATGCACATGCACTCTCAGTGAAATTAATAGAGGGATCCTTCCTCTCCATCTTCAAACACAGGCTGGGGACACTAAGGAGAGAGGTTCCTGGGGAGTTCAGGAGATCACCTGAGCACCTCTCACAGCTGCCTAAGCCCCAACTCCAGGCACAGCAGAAACCACCTCTTCCTGCAGGAGACACTCGGTCTGACCGTGTTGGACAGCCAGCCCATCTGAGTGTCACCTCCATGGAGAGATATGGAGAAATGTGACGAAGTGATTGGGAGAAGAGAGACAGCAAGGACTCGGGGGTGGTACACAGGGTCGCTTACTGAACTAGCAACTCGCAACTAGGTGCTGAACTTGGCAGAAGATTTCTCCTTTTCAAGGTCCAAGATGTCACTGCCACCAGCAGAAGTAGGGTGCTAGGGCCTGTGGGTGCTGGCACTGGTGGCCATGTGGGTGGAGGGTGGGGATCCTGGTTGGGGACCGCTCTGGCTGGTCATGCTGTGCATGTTGGGGCAGCAGTACAGGTTCTCCTGCAGGGACATGGTCAGGGCAAGAGATGGGGCTGTCAGCAGCAGGCTACATTTAGGTTGGTTTCACTGGCTTCTGGAGTGCTTACACAGGTTGGTAACTGGAGCAGAAGGGCCACCTGAGCATGGCAGCAAGGCCATCTAGGCAGAAACTTATCCCTTAGCATTTCCCAGCACCTACAGACTTCTCGTTCTCCCTGCGGTGTCTCATCCCCTTCAACAGCATCTTCCCTTCTCCTTTCAAAAATGCACCCCATCACAGACTCCCCTTCCCCAGGTGGGTGAAAAGTTGTAATTCCCAGCGCAGCAGTTACTTAATTCGCATATAGACCACAGATAGAATCGCATGGGATGCAGCCTTTTGTGGTGTCCTCACTATGTGAACATATTTCCTCTGGGAGAAAAACCTGAAGCTCTTAAAATCCCTGTCTGTCCACATGTTTTCTCCTGGATTGCAAAGGGGCTGGGAGCACTGGTTTCCCTTCTGCCAGTAAAATGTCTCATTATTTTTGCTGGTTATTGTATCTGATCACTCCTCCAGCTGTGCTCAGAAAATTTGTATTGTGGTCTGGCAATTCGGAGCACTGTGAATCCTTTATTTCCCTAATGGAGTTTCCTAGTAAATAGCTTTGAACTCAGATCCTTGTCTCTACAGTAGATATGCTTCTGCCTAACTGGCACTTCACAATTAACAACATTATCTTGTTAAACCTGAAGAGGTGCAGGAAGGCTCAGCCATCATTTTAAAGCATTTTATTGCTTAGAAAGTGTTTACAATAGGCTGCAGAAGTGGTAAATGAAGCCCAGTGCTGCATTCAGATGCCTGATTAGCTCAGCCACATGAAAATGCCAATAATTCAGGGTCTGACTATTTTGAATGCCATTTCTTAAGCAGTAGCCTCAAAGCACCTGAGTTTTTCAGAGGGAAAAAAGGGAAGGGAAGGGAAGGGAAGGGAAGGGAAGGGAAGGGAAGGGAAGGGAAGGAAAAGGAAAAGAGAAAGTATTTGATGTGAAATGGAAAGCTGTTCAGAATCAGAGGACAATAGTTCCTATTCAGGTAGATGCAGATGTAATTGCCCTCAATGAAGACACAAGAAGAGTGAGGTTGTGAGAGTAAGTGACTGCACGGGAATACTCTGTGTTTTCAGGAGAGATAAACCTTTGTTGTTTCTGTTCTGGAACAATTAATGTGTTCAGGCTATGTCTGCTACTGGTTTAAATGCTTGCACTTCACACACACACACACACACACACACTTGTCTCCATCTCAGTGTAACCTTTTATCTGTCAGCTCCTGTAGTGTGTAAGCAGCATTAGTTGAGAAGAGGACAAACAGTTTGGGTGTTTGGATGTTTTCTGTGATTTGATTTGTAAATTAGCTTTGCTGTAACCAGGCTGGAAGTCCTTGCTGTCCTTAGCTGCCCTGCATGACTGCAGCCCTACACCTGGCTGAAACCCAGAGGGACTAGCACAGGAACCACAGGCTGCTACACAAAACGTGTGGAAGGATGGGGACCTCCTGGGGAAATATCTCACTTTCTAAGGCTTTCAGAAGTGGCTGCATAGAAATTCAGTCATGCTCAATGAACTTATCAGCTGCAAATGTCAAGGAGAGGTCATCAAAAAATACAACAGGCTCATTACTCACTACCCAGTTTGCAACTTGCAAAAATAGATTTAATAACTTATAAATAAGGTAATAAATGTTGGGTAAAATAACCGAGAAAATACGTGATGGACACCAAGTTGAACGTGAGCTAGCAATGCGCCCTTGTGGCAAAGAGGGCCACCAGCAGCCTGGACTGCACTTGGAGGAGTGTTGCCAGCAGTCAGGGGAGGTGATCCTTCCCCTCTGCTCTGTACTGGTGAGAAACATCTGTAGTGCTAGGACCAGTGATGGGCTCCCCAGTACAGGCAAGACACAGAAAAACTAGAGTGGGTCCAGCGAAGGGCCAGGAAGATGTTCAAGGGACTGGAGCATCTGTTGTAATGGGAGAGGCTGAGATCTGGCTCTTTTCAGCTGGGAGAAGGCTCAGTGGGGACCTCATCAATGTATGCAAATAACTGATGGGTAAGTAAAGAAGACAGAGCCAGGCTCTTCTCAGTGGTGCCCCGTGACAGGGCAAGAGGCAATGAGCACAAATTGTAATACAGAAAATTCCACCTAAACTTAAGAAAAAACTTTCTTACTATGAGGGTGGTTGAACACTGGAAGAGGATTTACAGAGAGGATTTGGAGTCTCCATCCTTGGAGGTATTCAAAACTCTAATGAACATGGTCCTGGGCAACCCTCTGTAGCTGACCCTGCTGTGAGCAGGGGGTTGGACTAGACAATCTCCAGAAGTGCCTCCAGCCTCAGTGATTCTGTGATTTTATGAACTTGATAACAGAAAACCAGCTGTAAGAGAGAAACTGTTGTTCTCAGGACACAGACATCCTTAATGTACACTGTACAAAACAGCTGCCTTTGCAGCAAAAACCCTTAAAAATTCTGCACAGAGGACACTGCTCCAAAGCTGTGCATCCGGCAGTCCCAGCAGCCCCGTTGCTGGCTGTAATAAATAAACACCAGTCTAACAGGAATATTCAAAACACATTTCTACTTGACAATGTCATGAACCAAATCTGATTAAGTCTATACATACCGGCCCAGACCTTAGCCCTGCAGCTTTTTAGAAGCACAGAATATTTAGATTATCTAAAAGAATAACCAAGTTGATGGTTGACAAGCCTCATGATCTGGAAATATCTACATGTGGAAGAGCTTTCTAGTAATAAATTGTTTTCTTTTTCCCACCAAGAAATATGAAAGCTCTAACAGGAGTTCAAGCTAGATGATTCAGTTAAGACCTAAAGTATATTGTAGTTTTTGGTAATGAAGACTAAACATACTGCAGCTATTACTTTTAGTATCAGAGTTAGCATCACATACAGTCTTTTAAAATCATACTACTGGAAATATCTGTTTGAACTCCAGAAACAGTTAAAACCTGATGCAAAAAATAGTGAGTAGGATTCTGTATCATTCTTGCTGGAAACTAGATGAAAAGTGTCCCATCTAATGCCACAGCTCTGCAAATCCCTCTGGACAACTATAGAGATTCCATAAATATTGAGTTTTTTATTTGTCCCACCCATTCTGTGGTCCAGTTTTCACATTAAAGTGAAATTAGACTGTAAGGAGGAACAGAAACTGAAGTCACAAAAGGCTTTACCGCAGGATTTTTGCTTGCTAAAAATAACCAGCAGTGGGGCATCCAAAGGAAAATCCTAACTTAGGTGACCTGTAGGCCACTTATTCAAGGGCACTTTAGGTGTCTAGGTGAACCTGGTCTCCTTTCAAGGTTTGCTCATCACATACTGGTAGCCAGGCCAAGATCCTTTCTATATTTTCAGCTGTCTGTGTACATGAGTACCTATTTTCTAGATGGAGAAGTAAGGAAGCTAAGGTGTCCAGTCTGTTGTCATCCAAATCAATAATCTCCGATTTTAATCCTGGCTGTGCACAGACATTCAGCATTCTGTGCAGGGAGATGAGTTTCCAGTGAGATAAAGTAGGAACCAACATGGACTTCTCAGAAACAAATCGTGTCAAGCTAATCTTATTTTTTACTGTGTTTTGTGGCCAGGGAGGAATAGCTTATATTAAAGATCATGACCATGACCTTAGCAAGATTTTCAACTGTTTCTGGGAAAGCAACGTGAGACTAATTTGAGAAGCATGTTCTTAATGAACCGCTATTGGGTAGAAGCCATAATAGCTGACTAACCATAAAAGGTAACCAAGTATCAGCAGAAGGATGAACTGATGGGGTTCTGCATTTAGTCTTTTTGTTACTGGTGGAAAAGGAATTTGCTTATTAACGATATGAAGCTTGGATGACCATAAGTCTATTAGAGGATGGGATTAGAATTTAAAATGTTCTTGACAAATTATAGAAATAGACTGAAAAGAAATTGATTAAATTAAGACAAGTGCTACGCATTGGGCTGAAACAGGAATACTAAAAAGCCTTGTATATGTTGAAGAACAGTTAGAGAGGTGGCACCAGTTCTTTGGAAAAGCAATAAGGAACCATAAAAGATCACAAAATTTACACGAACTAGGAAAAGAAAAATATCATGCAAGTTCGTGTGAACAAGAACAGATGACTGGGAAAAATCCAACTGCTCCACTCTGTACTGGTAAGGTCTCTTCTCAGAAACATGTCTCAGACAGTATTCCGCTCTTGAGGAGGATCTAGGTCAGAGAGAGCATAGGATGCTAAAATGGCAATAATCAAAGGCAAAGCAAGTTTTATAGGTAATCATAAAGGAAATGGCATTGTTTAGCTTGAAGAATAAAGTTAAGGGAACACATAGTAACAGCTTTGCCATAAAGAGCTATTGCAGAAATAAGAGGGATTTTCTCCATGTTCCTGATAAACAGGAAAGAAGCAATTGGCCTAAAAAGCAGTAGGAAAGACCTAATGAAACAGATCTTCTGGGGAGAAAGTGACATGCCTGTGATACATTGGTAAGAATAGCAGACTAGACATCAGACTAGCCCACCCTGCACTGGGAGAGCATGAGATGCAAGAAGATTTCTTGAAATCTTTTCTCACCCTACACTACTACAGTTGCATAACGGGCTGTAAAGATCCGGACAAACAGTTCATTCCTTATTGAAGGCTTGTCTGGAAACTAAAGATGATAGCAGTTTATCAGCAGTCACTTATCTAATGGTTTTATTACAGTGAGAAAGAGAGAAAGTTGTTTTCCAACCCAAAGAGTAGTTACAAACCACAATGCTAGCAGTCGTTCTAGGAGATCATTCCTCCTACTTTGCAGCACAGTGTAATTAATACTGAATGCATCAGGTCTTACAGGATTCTTAATCCTCAGAGGAGGGGCAGCTACAGTCCATGCGTAGCTACTTGACTCTACCTCCTGCATTTATGAGGCCATTTATTTGATCTTTCCATGCTCTCACACAGGACATTGTTGTGGTGGTTGCGGTCACAGTGGGAGAGTCTTTTTTTTTCGTGTGGTTGGGGCTAACATCCTGAAAACCTCCATGCTGGATGGAGATGGAGCAGTGGAGAAGGGGCTATGAGGTTCCAGCAGTTCCCAGGAACGCACCACCAATATCGGTACACCAGCTGTGATTTGTTCCTGTCTGGACATGCTTGTTACCTTTGCAGATAACGCTAATTTGCAGGCTCAGCAGAAGGAGAGACGTTTCCCATTATCGTGTTCTTCTTGCATCTGGAATTCTAAGTGAACTACATAACAGAGTCTTCTGCTTTCTTAAGCATTTTTTTCTCCTTTCTTTAATCATGCTGAGATTTCCTGTGAAAACTGTTAGCTGTAATTATCATCTGCAGATCAGTGGGTATGCTAAGCTGTTTCTTAAAGGGATTTTTTTTTTTCTGTGAATTTCAGATGACCAAGAACAAAATTATAATCACCTGATACTAAACAGTGCCACCCAGACACCTACACATGGTAAGAGAAAACAAAGAGCAAAATTACACATGTTGTAACTTTCCTCTGCCAGCCAGTAACATTTACTGGTATCCAAGCATGTTTAATGTTAATAGAAATGTTCCTACAGCAATGATGCATGAATGATGGTTTCCATTAACATTAAACATAGGACCATATTTTTTAATAGTGTGCAAAATGAAATATGGCCCAGTCTTTTATAATTTTACCCATCAGCCTTGTGTTTCCCTATGTCTGATTGCTTCTTTCTCCCTTCCATGTCAGCAAGGTGCTGTCAGATTTAACTGGCCAAAACAGTGAAGCTGATAACCAAAGTCCCTCTTGTCAGCCAAGCCACTCAACTTATAGTGCTGCTTGTGCATATTTCTAAGATTGGTTAGCAGATTGACATGGGGCAAGGGCTCCTAAGCTGACATGGTTTTGGCATAACAATATGTGTCCAGAGTTTGGTTTCACAGCTAAAACCAAGCTCTCCAGCCCATACTTGCATGGGTCTGGATGGGATAAACTACCGAAGCCCCTGATTCACTGCACAATGTCTCTCTAGTTTCTGGTATGCAGCATGGGTAAAGACCATTAAGAAAGTCAGGATTTCCCCTGCCCACTTCCATAAACAGAAACACCTCTTTCTAAACCAGTTCCAGTGGTTGCTCTCAAATCACCTTTATTTTATTGTGGAAACATGACATTTCTCTGGCCCTAGGAACTTATGAAACCCAGAGCAACTTTCATGTCTCTATGCCCACCACAGAGTCAACCAGCACTGACCTATCCCCATAACCTCAGAAGTGACACCTTAGGAGATGTCTAGGGCAGCCTATCACCACCATATAACCTGCCTGGTCATCCTTCTAAAGGGTGAGAGCATCCCTTCCAGTGTTACCCCAAAGCTCCCTTGGGTTTGGTCTTTGTACCCAGTTTCGTAAGTATTACTACCCCTTCTGACGGTGTTCTTGATGAGCTCTGAAAATCCACATTTTTAATTTGTTTCACCACTGCACATGGTTCAGCACGTTTATTGGCACCTCTCTATCCAGCTCTCTTGACCGAACAAGCTTGGGGATGCCCCATGTCATACTTTAGCCAGTTTCAAGAGTTTAGGTGCTATTCAAAGATGCTCCTTTGCTTTCCCTTTTGTTTCCACCATCTCATCCCAACCTGGAGATGTTTCTTCACATCCTCCATGGCCAGAAAGACTGCCTCTCTCTGCTCAGCCCTGTCCCTCCAGCCCTTTGGCCTCCTCTGCCCTGGCTCCCTCCTCCTTTTGGTGTTCTTGGCCCCACACTAGCAACTGAGTGAGGGCAGCATGTCCCTCCCTGCTTTGTAGCAATCTCAGACCACACAGTCAAGTCACCTGCAGCTTCCTGGCGCCATCCAAATCCAGACCAGTCACTGCCACCCAAATGAGCAGCTCCCCGTCTCTGTGCAATCAGACCAGCCTCTGAATGAACGCCCAGGTCCTCTCTGTTCTCTTCCTTCTTCTGCTGCTACCTTGTCTTGGTCTTGTCCATGTTCCTCCCTGTGCCCTTTACCCTTTGAACAGGATATATTCCTCCGGCATTTGCAGCTGGAACATTCCTTCTACCAGGGAACCAGTAAGTGATGGATAAATCTCATCTTAATATACACTTCTTGCAGCTCTGAATCTTCATATTTGTTGCTCTTTTTGTTCTTGCACTTGTTTTTAATTCTGAAACTTCATCTTGATTAACTATTCTGGATTGATTTATTGTGAATTGTGTGTTCTTGTATAGAAATTTCCATGCTTCTTTTCTGCATAAAAGGGTGGGACAATAACTGCCCTTGCAAAGGTCACCTAAAACCTTTGGTGTTTCTCCTTCCTAGAGGGTGGGTCAGGCAGCTCCTCAGCCTGCCAGTTACTTTCAGTTGTAAGGCTACATTATGAGTTTGGATTTTTCGTCTCACAAAACCCCCAGGAGAAACAATGTCAGCTTTAAACATGGCAATAAAACAGGAGTAGTTATTGAACCTGAATTGACAGCCTCAAATGCTCTCCAGACTACTTATTTTGTTTATTTTTTTACTTTCCTGGGAAAAAGAAGAGAAGAAAAAGATGGAGTAGTAGGGTTGAAACTGTATTGTCTTCTCTCTGGTCTTACTACTTGTTCTTCAAATCTAGCACATGCTGGGTTCTGAGATCTGCCCCAGCAGAGCCCGATGAGTCCTGTTTACCTGTGTCTGCCCAGAAGTTTTAATGTAGCTCCATCATCAGGTCTCTGTTGCATTCAATAACTCAAGGTAACAATATGTGCTAAAACTTCCCTCTGGCCCTGACAGATGCTTTTCTTTTTTATGTACTTGAGAGGCAAAAATCAAAGCAGATAGACTCATGATCTTGGATTAGAAAATTTCACTTTTTTTCTTCACTCATTTCTTGTGTTTACTGTAACTTAGCTTTGGTTGTACAAAGTGACTTGAATGATCTGACTACAAATAACTGTATGATTCAGAGTTAGATTTTATTCCTAAGTTATCCATATGGTCATGGACACTTTTGTTCATGATACTCGTGTGCTGTTGCTGGTGATCCACTGCTTTGTGAGTTTAAAAGTATATTTGGACTTTTCAAAAAAGGCATCAAAAGAGCTTGCAGTATTCATAATTACTGCTGAAATTCTGAGACAGTTCAGCAGTGCCATGGGTTTAATTTAATTCCCTTCCTGGGTAGGACATGGTGTACATTTTCTGTGTGATTATGAAAATTTGTAGGTGGACATGAGCTGTCTTTCTGAGCACCATGTTCATGAGCTCTGTCCCTTAGCCTGTCCCTAGCATCCACCATGCAGTGACACCATCTGCAATGAGCAGAAGAAAGGAAACAAGGCAGTGTGAGGCTCAGGACATGCCCTGTGTTGCATGTGGCCGGAGTTTAATTTGCTCTGAACTGAAGTAAAACAGGCAGAGAAAGGTTCTGAGGCCACCAGCACAGAGCAAGCAGGGTAGGAATTCTAAGTGACATGCCACCAACCAAACAGCACTTCAGCCTGAACAGAAACCCCCTCCCACGCCTGGAGGGGCTCCCTACAGCCTCCCCAAGGACTGCCTCACCCAGCAAGGATGCACTTGACCTTGCATATGTGAAGGGAAGGGTGAGCTGTGGAAAACTGGAATACCTTGCAGGATGAGAGCTCAGCTGCTCTGGGCTGGTGATCTCTCTCCCATCTCCTACCATCATAGGAACTGCACAGGTTTCTTACCTTCTCCTATAATTCCATTACAATGAGTCTCCGAACTCATACAACCCTGGGACTGAGCAGCAGAGGCTTTCCATAGCCCAGCTCTGGCAGACAGGAGGCCCAGGGCTCTGCAGGAGACCTCGTCATGGAGGAGGGATGAAAGCCAAGTTCCCTGTGCTCCCCTTTCCCGTTCCTGTGCTGGCTAGTCCTTTGCAAATGTAGAGCATATGGCACCAACCCATTCGTTCCCCCAAAGGTCTGGGGAATCTTACTGCAGGAGTGATCCAGATGTGCAGTGGGGCAGCTATATCTCTCAGCCTGAAGACAGGTTGAGAGAGTTGGGGGTGTTCAGCCTGGAGAAGAGAAGGGTCTGGGGAGACCTTAGAGCCCCTTCCAGTGTCTGAAGGGGCCTACAAGAAAGCTGGAGATGGACTTTTTACAAGGGCATGTAGTGATAGGACGAGGGGAAATGGCTTCAAACTAGAAGAGGGGAGATTTAGATTAGAGATCAGGAAGAAATTTTTCATTGTGAGGGTGGTGAGGCCCTGGCGCAGGTTGCCCCGAGAAGCTGTGGCTGCCCCATCCCTGGAGGTGTTCAAGGCCAGGTTGGACGGGGCTTGGAGCAACCTGGGCTGGGGGGAGGTGTCCCTGCCCAGGGCAGGGGGTAGCACTGGATGGTCTTCAAGGTCCCTTCCAAACTAAACCATTCTACAATTATATGAAATTACAGGGGATAAGGACAACTTATGCTCACAAGGAGCCAGGAAAAAAAGAAAAAGCAGATTTGACCTTAGCTCTCCAAGCTTCAGCTTCAGGTTCCCCAGGTTAAAACCCAACACACTCTGTTTAAACCTGGCTTGGGGGGTTGCCGCTCTTGGCACACACCTTCTCAATGCAAAGGATATGCCCATCACAGTGGGTTGTGCGGCCGTGAGGTCGCTGGTGTGATTACACTGAACTCTTCCCATGCAGGAAGGAATAACTACTAATTAATGGTGGCATCACATATAATCTGTTCTGTCAGGCTGATATCATTTAATTAGCATAGTGCTGTTCGCAGCACAGTTAACACAAAGCGAGAAGAAAGTGTCCCTTCTCTCCCTGCCTGGATGGCACAGAGGGTTCAGAGGAGAGAAACATATGTCTGTCCTGTTTTTGGAAAATGTGATATGTTGGGGAAGAGAATTTCCAATGGAGATCAAAAGAAATGACCACAGGCAAGTGAGTCTGTCCAGCCGTGGTCTGCAATACCAGAATGTATTTTCTGTTGTTTGGGGCTCTGAATTACCCAGTGTGACTTTGAGTATCCCACATCTTAAAGAATTCTGTTGATTTTCTTCTGATGTCGGTCTATTCATGAACCTAATTCATTTCTAGGACACTGAATGTCCCATTATAGAGGTATCCACAGTCCTTTAGAAATTCTGAAATCAGTGATGGACTTCAGACCTCAATTACACCGAAATCAGATGTTTGATGTAGGTTTCCTTAGCTCTAGAATTTACTTTCACATCAGCTGCAGATTTTAGCTGCAAATGAAGAACTCTTCACCTATTTTTGGAAATATAGTGATTTGGTACGTAAAAGGTGATTGTGAGTGCTGAAGTACTAATTTCTAAGCACAACTAAATTTTACATATGGAATGCAGGTAAATCTTTTGATACATTAATTTATCTTCTTTAGCTATTCAATCTTTATACAAAATAAATAATTTGGCCAAGTCTTTTCCCATAGATGATGTCTGGGTTTGCTTGGATGGAGGCATATTTCATTTTATAGCTGTATTTTCCTATATACATATGCATGTATGTGTGTATATTTTTTATATTCTTTCCCTCCTTCCTTTCTTCCTTTGTTTCTTTTTCTCTTCTTCCATCTATCCACCATTTCTTTCTCTTTCTTTCTTTCTTTCTTTCGTTCTTCCTGTCTTTCCTTCTTTCCTTTTTTCCTGCTTTCCTTTTTTCCTTCTTTCCTTCTTTCCTTCCTTCGCTTTCTTTTCTCTCTTTTCTGTCTTTTCTTTCCTTCTTTTTTTCCTTCGTTCTCTTTTCTTCATTTCAAATATCCAGGGCATCTTCCTTCCCACACAGTAATGGGGCTTTGGGGGATATATTGCTGAAATAGTTCTTGCATCAATTTTCTAACATCAGACCAGAAGCTTCAATTTGGGACAATCCCAGAAGATATGAAAATTATTCCCTAAACTGTCACATCTCCTCAAGCAATTTGTTGAGAGTTTTGTGTCTATTGTGTTTAAGACACTGTTTACAAAATCGTAACAATTAAGGACTGTTTAAATTAGATTTATCCCCAATAGAAATCTGTGTGAGGAAATTAGAAGATAATCAGTTCTCTAGAATATAACCTACAGAACAAATAGACACTTTATGTACGCTGCTCTTTTTGCAAAGCAGCAGGGCTTTGATGAAAGTGGGAAGGGAGATGAACCAGGTCATCTGACAGGACTGGACAACATACTGCCAGCTTTTTGATGCATACAAGTTGACATTTGTGATGGGGACACCAGTTGACGATTCAGCTGCTTTGCTCACCAGTTTTGCAAAGCAATGTACACAGGTGGTTGTGTTGCACCATAGCTCCACTTACACAGTTACAAAGCAGATTGGAGCAAAGTTGTTAGTGAATCAGGATCGCTATTTACGCGTCTTGGCCTGAGAATTCTCTGCCAATGTCCTACAGTGCAGAGCCGACCTCTGCGCAGGGGATGCATTGGTTTGTTGGGACCATGTTTGGACTTGAGCGATGTGACTTCCCTCTGATGATGTGTGCTGACCTTCCTTTAGTCAGTGATGTAGGGGGGCAGAGAACAACCCTGGGGCTGAGAACGGATAAAGGACTTCAACGGCAACTTCCTTGAAAGCGCTCAGCACTGAAGCAACTGATCTTTGCTTTTTAGACTAAATACGTTGTATGTTTGGACAAAGAAATCACTCTCTTCACAGTAGGGCTAAAAGAGCCTCCCAGCTCGAGGTACAGCCCATTTGCTGAGTATGGAGACCTTAACTTGCAGGTGAATATTATTATGCCACGCATGACATGGCCCACGTTGCACCCAGCAAGTGACTATTGTAAATAAAACACTGAGGCTTGCGGAGTGAAACTCAGCTGTGTAACTGTGTCTCCACCCTCATCTGCGGGAGGAACACGAGGACCTTCTCTCTGGGACAGTACAGTTGTTAAGAAAAGGGCCAACATGAGCTGAATAGCTCTGACACTGGCCTCAGGTTCCTCTTACAGAAGCAGAAGATCCCGAACCATAAGCAAGGGGAAGCAGCATCTTTATTCCTAGTGAATGTGAAACCAATGAAAAAGACCAAAAGTTCTAGAGGCAAAATCACAGCATCATAAAAATCAGAGCATGTAAAACTGCTGAGACAAAGGGGTTTTGTTTTTACCATTTTCATTGCTAGAAGTGCTATCAGTGTGGAGCTCACTATGACTCCACCAGAAGGCTGTGGTGGTCCCTGCACCACATTCAGCCTGTCAGCCTCACCCTGGTCCTAAAGGGCTGAAAGGAGATGCTCACACATTGCCCACTCAGGATGGGTGATTTGTTTCTCTCAGTGGATAGTGCTAGTTTTGGCTCCCTCACCTTGTCTGCTGTGAGGACCAAACACGCAGATGCATTTTCCTTTTTGAGCCAGCTTCCCCTCCATGCAATGGCAAGCTTTGAGCATGAGGCGCTCGCAGAGGTGGAAGGAGTTAAGAGGCTGACAGTTTTCAATTGCACAGTCTCAAATCCAGCAAGAACAAGTTCCAGTCCCAGTTCTGCACAGTTCTGCATGCTGGCTGCTCCCGTGCCAGGGCCATGTGTTGTTTTCTGCATCCCCATGACAAGGCGGCCAACTCAAGGAGAAGTGAATATATCTTTTGCTGGGATTGCTGAGTGTAATTCTACTTTCTGTAGTTTTTCCTTTGATTTTAATTGGCAACGTTATTCCTCTCACCCTGTGTTGTAGTGTGTTACTATGCTATGTTCAGTTAAGCACTTTGTGTACTCCAAAGCATCTTCATGTTAATAGCCCCTGGGTGATATGATTCAAGTATATTATTATGCTCTGTGTATATATTGTAGCATTTAAGGCCATCATCTTGCAATGTGCTGGTGTACCTCATCCTCTTTGCATCTTACCCCTTCAGATTGCTGCTCAGTTCTCAGCCATGAGCCTAATCCTAGCACTGTCCTGATACACGGAGGTTTTTTATCACTGACTGAATTTAAAATCCCACATCTCCAGCTCATATAAATGAGGGCAGTTATTTACTGGAGAGCTGCTGATTTACACCATGGGGGATCTGACCTGGAAATGTATAAACCTCTTTGAGATTCTTCACCAGACATGCAGAAGACTATTAATAACAGTGTTTGTAACATCAAAAAAGAAGTGTGAAAACACAGATAGTTCCCCCCCCAAAGACTGAAGATCTGTGTTATAAATTTTAATTCGAGTCTGTGAACATCAGTTCTTTGCCTGCTATAACAGTATGTCACTTCCAGGATGGCTCAGGAGGTGCTAAGTCTTGGCACAGAAGGCCACCAAACACCATCAGCTACTACCAGATTTTCCTGAGGAATGCGGTCCTTTGTAAGCGCTTGCATCGTAATCAGAGAAGTCTTTGTGTCTGAGCCTTCAAGCAGCTGAGCAGAAGGCAGTGCTGGGGGAGCAGTGTGTGCTTTGACAGAGGACTGAAGCTATGCTGAGCTGAAGCTGAGCAGCAGAAGGCTTGCTTGTATCAGCTTCTCCTAGGTGACATTGTTTGCTTTCTCTGGGTGAATGTTTTAAAAGGCATCTGTTGAAATGTCTTGCAAAATTCACACAACATATGTGCAGACTCATATGCAAATATGGAGCACATCCCTTTTGCCACTTGAGCTTTGTTTAAAACTTCGCCGTAAATTCACTTTTTTTTTTTTTTTTGTCTTGGGTATCATCTGCTCCTGTCCTTGCACATGAAAGGTTCTGCGCCTTATGTAAACACTCTTTGAAACAGAAGCAGGGCAAAGCAAGATGCTTCAAGAAGGCTTCAGGTCTAATTTCCACAACACAAGTCTCCAGCTTTAGAAATCCTGAAACTGCTTCTGAGCCCCGTGATTGCGGAAAGTTTGCAAAGCCCTGATGGGGAATGAGGCTCTCCCTCAACTTCGAGTGACTTTCATTTCCTTCACAGATTACAAAGCAGTTCAGCGGATGCAGAAAGCAGAAGAGTGAATCCATGTCTGCTCAGAGGCCAGCTGTAACTGCGATCTCCCATGCACAGAGGGAACTGCAGCCCCCTAACATCCATGTGTGTGTGTCGTGGCCAGATAGTCTTTTCAGGATACAGGATGTAGCAGGAAACGTGTTCCTCTGGCAGTCCGTCAGTGCTCCTGGTTCCTCAGGCACAGAGCTCTCTGCCAGTCTGCTCCAGGGCAGTTTTTATTCAAGAGCCTGGTTCGAATGGAGCAGGGAAACCATTCCGAGCCTGGCCCATGAGTCCACTGGTTCTTATGGAAATACAGCAGGGTTTGGGCTGGCCCAACAATTCTGGCTCATGAAAGCAGAAGAAATGCACAGTTCTTGCCCGGTAGGTGGCCAAGAAGAGAGATTAGAGCTGCAAAGGAAGAGTCTCTCCACAGGGATGCCTGCTCCCTTCTTGAGCTTATCGTGCCAACATTGTGCAGCCCAGTGAGCTCCTGGCAGTGCTGTGCCATGCCACCAGCCCTGCCAGCGGCTGGAGCAACACGGCGCTCTGGTCTGTGAAACCACCAGTGCTCAGCAGATGAGGAAATGCTGCAGAGTTAAG
>NW_009646858.1:453716-464502 GCF_000708025.1 Charadrius vociferus
TTGCATTGGCTGTAAAAAGGTGTGGTCGCTTCGAGTCTGTCGCAAAGAGAATTTAGAAACCAAGAGAAATGGCAGTGCTGGATGATGTTCCCATCTCTGCTGTACGTGCAATGCACTGGGGGAGCTTCATTTCCTCCATATTCCTCTGCAAATTTGCAGCTTTGCAAATTGTGCCCAGAACACATGTTGTATCAGAGAGGCATAAAATGCCGTGTGACTGCAGGATGCTTGTGAGGAAAATGTGGACTAATACTGACTTTCAAAGATAATTCCAGTAACCATGGGACATTGTCCATTTTCCATTGCCCAGAATGTAGAGCTGGACTGGAATGAGTGTGAATGCTGCGGAGCAGAGCAGTGTACAATCTCAGCTGCCTTGCAGGGAATGGGGAGACATTTCTGTTTACATCCTGTTAATTAATTATCCTGCATCTTCCACAGAAGCCAACAAACACCACAAAGAAAAAGGAGAGAGACCAGAGAAAAGCATGATTCAAATATATTGCAGGAGTGAAGAACTACTAAGAAACTTCTGCTGAACTGGTCCCAGAATATAAATTGTACAAGATAATTCTCCTTACTAGAGTCTCCCAGTTCTCTGATCTTGCCCTCAAACTACATTATGCAAAAGACATCTGAAATTATCTTTGGTCATTTCAGTTTATCCCTTATTTTGCTGAATAATGGGTAGTGGATTTCAAGGTGACTTCTCATTTGCCAAAATCATTATGGTCTGTTCCTGACTGACTGGATGGAAAAAGCAGTAAGAAGACGTACTGACTCTGCATAAGCCCATCAGATAAATGTGTGGCACTTAATTTCACACACCTCATGCAAGCAGTCAATTAATGCTCCTGCTTTGGCACTGAACACAAATTCCATGCATATGACTGGGCTTATTTCAGCATGTCCAAACCTCCATGCAAAATGGAGATTAGACACAGGTTCTGGCTGAGAAATTTGCAAAGAGATGTTACCCCAGGGTCCTTGCCACACAAGCACAAATAGGAGTGGGGACATAGTTTGAATGCTGATATAGTCTCTGTTTACTGGATAATATCTAATCAATTGTTTCCAGCGCCCTGATGAATATGATGCACTTCCTAATCCTGCAGTCAGTCTATTAGACATGGATTGAAGTCATCATCAAGAAAATAATGTTCTCAGAGAGATGACACATGAGCTATATGCTCACTTGGGGCTATGTTCTTTTTGCCAGACAATAACCCTGTTCCAGGAGGCAGAGACATACATAAGCAATAGGAAAGAAGAGTTTATTAACCAAGAGGGTTATTGCATTGTTTAGAGGAAATTTTCACCGTTGCTAAACTCTGTAAGAAAGTGCCTCATAATTTCTCAGAACGGGGAACAAAACGATGCTCTGGCAGAGAGCTGGGCTGTTCCTTTTCTGCGGGGTGGCTGACATTGGCTGTCCGTTGTTGAGCCCAGAGGACAGCATGCAGGTGCTTGCTGCAACGTGCCAAGCCCCTGTTCCTGTCAGAATGGTTTTTACTTCCCCTCACCTTGCTGTGCCAGCAGCGGTGGGGGATCGCACAAGATGGGGTATGCCATGCTGGTGCCAGACTGGTGCTCAAGGAGGGGAAAAGCTGTTCCTTTCCTCATGGTCATGCCCTGGACATAGTTGGGAAGGAGTGCACTGCTGTGATTTGGTCTGCAGGAAGCTTCATTGTTAAGAAGCCCAAGGAGCAGCAGAGCACATGGAATCAGTGGCAACAGGGACAGGGAGGAGCGAGTGTTGGGTTTCTTGGCATGGTGGTTGCAATTCAGGTGTCTAAACATGGGTAGCATCTAGTCTCTGATAGGTGCCACATCACTTCTTCCAGCCCTTTGTGAGTGTCTCAGATACCCTGACATACTCCAGATGGATCAGGTGCCTCTGAGTTGAGCACTGGGCATGTAACTCTGCTGAGAGATGCAGAGGAGTGCTCTGACCAGGCTGGCTTTGGGAAATACTGAGTAGGTTTGTGCCAGAATACAAGACTGTCTCAGCCTGTCTTTGACTGAGAAGCATGTGTACAATGTGAGGGGTTAGTGCCAGAAGGTCTAAAATACCTAGGGAGGAAAGCTGTGGAGGCAGCTCTGCATCCCCATGCACAGACATGCCTGGGAACTGCTGGGTCCATTTCTAGGCAACAGAGATCACCGAGGACGTAGTGAAACATGAGCACTTAGAGAGGAGGATGATGTTCTGCTGTTGAACTCAAACAGGACTCCACACAGGAGAAAGGCAGCTGGGGAGGAGATGGCCTGACTCCTGCAAATTTTTTTTTTTCTTTTTTTGCAGGAAACAGTTTAATTTGTGACTAGATAAAAATCTCTTCTGAAATATCTGCAATCTACTTGGGTGGATTTTATTTACATTTTTTTTTTTTTGTCGGAGATGAGGGAATTCAGTAAATGTTGGGACACCAACACATTTTGTTGAGGTGAAATTCCCCTACTGCTCTGTTACTTTTGGGCAGAAGCTGTGCCATAATCTCAACCAGTCCGTGGTCCAGTGGAGGTAAGAGGGTCTTGAGGCATGTAAATGCATACTGAGCACATGTTGCATTGCTCTTCATGAGCACACTCTAGTGGGGATGCACAACAGGAATGTGTGAACCCAAGACTTGGTCATTCTGCTGCTCCTCAGCTGTACCAGAGAACTTAGCCCTCTGATGTCACGTTCAGACCATACTTGAAGTGGCTACCTCCTTGGCCTCTTGACCCAGTTAATGCAATCCCATCACTGCCGAAAGCTCCCATAGAGCCCACTATAGTCTGTTCTACCTTTGCTTGTAATAATTAAAGCTCCTGCAATTTTTAATACTCTTATCCCTGTCTATTTTAATATATGAACACCTGGGCGTTATAAAGACAATTCAACAGGTCCCTGTCCCTTGTCTGAGCTGATGAAAGATCATTTTCCATCCAGCTTGCAACAAAGCACCATGATTTTAATACCAGACAAACTCTGCAGATTGTCCGTACTTGACTTTTAACATCCAGGCTCGGTGCTAATCTTTATTGACTGTGTGCTCAGCATTAGCATCCTGACAGCGGGCATTTTGACACTGGCTGGGGACTCCCTCGGTGATCAACAAAATGAAAGCAAGCAGAGGGCATTCTCCACCCCTCGGGGTTGGCACCTCCTTTCCTGCTTCAGGAACCTCTCCAAACCTTGCCTTGTCTTCTGTCTGCACCCAGATGTGCACCCCACACCTCCATGTTCCACAACCTGTGTGCAAGGGAAGTCTCTAGAGCCCACCAGGACCCCTGTGGGGCCATGGAATGGCTTTGCCCAGGAGCCTCCAGGTTCAGGTGGAGAAAGCACAGCTTGCTGGGTGATGCTGCCTGAACTCATGTAGGCTGCAGTGGGGTCAGTCCACAGCACCGTGACACAGCCCTCCACGGTAAGTGGGGCAACTCACAGCCCACCAGATCCTCTGTCCCCCTGTGAGGAGGGCTGGTTGGTCCACACACTTTCGTGGCAGCAGTTTGCTTCTCTCCATAATCACTGTGGACAAGGAAACAACACCACAGATCCATTTTTTACCAGTCTGCCGGTGCTGGTTTGAGTTACGTCCAACGGCCTGTCACTGCAGCTGGCTCAGATACAGATCTTCTCCCTGATGGAGTTTGTGGGAATGGCTTGCCTCTCTCAACTTGTTTTGGTGCACACTGTGGACATGCCTTTCTCTGTTGTTTTTTTTTTCCAGACAAGCCGCGAATGAACAACATCCTAACTTCTGCCACTGAACCCTATGATCTGTCCTTCTCCCGGTCCTTCCAGAACCTCTCTCACCTCCCACCATCCTATGAGTCTGCTGTCAAGACAAACCCAAGTAAATATTCTTCTCTGAAGAGACTAAGTAGGTGTCAACTCATTTCATTTCTTTTGTATCTCATTGGCTTGTAAGCCACAGTGGGCACAATGTTAAGGCAATAATCTTCTTCTCTCTGTCATTGTACTGCCCAAGTTGGCATCTCCGGTAACGATTCTTTTGGCTGTCGCTTCCCATCAAGGAAGAGCACAGAGAAAGAGTCACTTCATTACTGTGAGAGCACATGTGATTATTTGCTTACTGACCTCCTTGTTGTGCTGCCTCCCACTACTCCACCTTGTATCTGCTCCTGATAGAGTCACCTGAGAATCCTTTTTATTGCTTCTGGAGTCAAGATGAGCCAAACTGTCTGCCTCAGTTCAGCTGAGCTCACCTTGATGGAACCAGATGACAAACTCAGGCCAACAGAAAACTGCTGAAATGGTTGGGAACATCTATTTCAGGAGGAGCACATCTGCCTGCCTTGAGCAGTGCTGCGATCTGCCATGTTTCATGGTGTATGTGTCCGGTCCTGGTCCCGACCTGTGCCTGACACTGATTGATGGTGCATCTCTGATATTTCAGCATGTTGCTCACTGCCCTGTTCACACTAGTTAATATCTGTTCTTTCTTGCTGTTTTATGTATTGCGTTGTTCTGCCAACTTTCCTGTAATGCTCCAGCTCACCACCTTTGCTGACGGCAAACTCTTCAGCTTTGGTGAGATTATGAAATAAGTGATATTTGTGTGGGCAAATGCTCTCTCCAGACTCAGACACTGGGTTTGTAGTATGTTTCCATGAACATTTTCTGGATGCAGCCATGTATTCACACTGCCTAATTTAGAGAAATAACTTAGGTTACTTGCAATAGCTTCATTGAAGGTAGTTGAGGATGAGGAGCAGATCCTACTTCCTTAGTCTGTATAAAATCTGCATTCCCAATTTGGCCAGCTACATGAGACACACCAAATTAAGTGGCAGGGGAGCCTTTTAACTGTCCATAACAAATCTCTGCATAGAAGATTTTCCAGAAGAGAAAATTGAATGGAAATATAGCACATAAAAATCTCAGCCCACTCCTTGGTGCTTCAATGTGGGACTTATGTACATGTTTAACATTAAGGCAAATACCTTTGATGTGCTTAAAAGCAAGCACGTGCTTAACCGTGTTGGAGAACAGAGATGAGGTATTTTGTGATTGGAGACTGCCATCTTCCCTGTTCAGTGTGCCATGCACACAACTCTGCTTCTGCCATGAGCTTTGTTCCCTGGTCACATCTGAATCTCACACTCTCAGCTGCATCCCATTGATGAACTGTCCACGTTCTCGAGCAGCTTTAATGATACTATCTGATATTGGAAAACCCTTGAAATCACGGCATTGTAATATTTTTGCAATATTTTTATTTTAAAATGTCCCCATTTTTAGGTGATGATTTGTTTTCATTTCTCAGCTGAAATGAAAATTTCTCAGCACAAAAATTATGCTCTTGGACAGGCCCAAAACCTGCTATTTCATTTGTAATTGATTTGCAATGCCTGCGATTACCTGGGATACATACTTCCTATTCAGAGCCTGGGCGATCTCTGTCCTGGCATCATTGAGAGCAGGTTAGAGAAGTGCTCACCAGAAATCACAGCAATGGGTGCATCTGTCGCGATGCAGGGGATGGTCAAGACCTCTTCCAGCCTGCGCTTCATTTATTGCTTTACATATTGTGCATAGGTGCTCAGTGAAATCTCCTTAACCCCTATGTTAAAGTTATTGATGTATCTCACTGAAACATTAAAAAACCACAAATGAATGATGACTGAAACTCCCACCCCTTCCACAGCCAACATCTGGAAATGTATGTCAGATTTGAACACTATCCTCTACCTACTCCTACAATTCTTATCTGATTCTCACCGAGTATAAATTCACTCACACCAAGCAACGCCATCTGCGCACTGAGCCATACCTTATACTGAGTGGTGTCTTAGCAGCTTGACCCATTGGGTGCAGAAGGTTTTGCTCAGCAGCTGAAGAAAGAGCAGGCTCCTACCTGTCCAACCTCAGTAGATCACAGTAGAAGGGAATAAGTATAGACCTCTAGCACTGTATTTCCTAGATATTTGTCTAAAATGACAGAAACAGGCTTATGTTAATGTGCCAAGCATAAATGTCCTCAAGAATGTGCTGAGCATAGTCAGGCTCCCTCTCTTCAGCTTTTCCTGACCCTCTGGACAGTTAGCATCCCTGTCCCCATTCAGAGGGTACCTGACAGTCAACCCGAATCGAAGAACATAAGATTTAGTCTTTTGCCATTGGCTAGGGTGGGATTCATTCACCCTCTTAACTTTTCAGCAGCATCAACCATAGGAAGGAATCCCTGCATGCTGCAGTGGAAATACCAGCTATTGTCCATCAATGGTAGGTCTAGATACAGTTCAGTCACCTTTGCAAGGCACCAACCCATCCTCTTGCAAAGCACCTGACAAATGCCAAACCAACTGCCTCACACTATGTGTTTGAGCAACTAAATAAGCAATTTCAGCTCTAAAAGTGCTAAGCACTCCACGCTCCCACTGGGCTTGCATATACTCAGCACCTCTCAAATCACTGAATCACTTTCTTATACCTGATCTTCTCCTGAGCCAAAGGAAAATAGGCACCCAGCTCCTAGACCTTCCTTTGTAAAATACCAGCAATATCATTTTCCTGTGACATATGAGTGAGCTAAAGGCAACAAAAAATCCAGAAAAAGTAATAGCTAAACGCTGGCTTTACAAACAAATTACTGGGTGTTTATTTTTCAGATTTAAAATTACTTCTTTCTAATGAGCTCTCTGCCATGGTTAAAAATATAAATGTTGTGAAAATCTTATAAACAAACATGATATTTCTATTCGAGTAAAAGAAAAGGCTTTAGATACTTTTAAAATCTGCATTTTGGCTATTTGTATGGGCTTCTTCAGGCTTGCCAGATAGCTAAAGGTCACTTATTTTCCCATAGTTAGCAGAGACAAATAGTGAAAGACATTTAAATTGAATAATCAAGGCACATCCAGGAAGAAAGAATATTCAGTGTCTCCATGCCAGTGATGAGGAGGCAGAGTTCAGCAAGGGTATGGTCAGATCCACCTCACCCTACTTTAGCCATCCAGCAATCGGGCCTCTTGTGTCTTTGTTTGATGCCAACATCTCTATAACAGTGAAGAAGGACAGTCATCTCCATATTATGAGAAACCCTCTGCAGGTCCCAGTCTCTCATTGACACCAGAGTTGCTCTGGCAAGCTACCTAGCTCTTTGCTGGGTAATGAGCCTAATTTTTGATGCCAAGAGCGTAATGAAGTACATCCCACTTTAGGAGACTCATCTGAGTGATTTGTGCAACAACGAAGAGATGAGCTAGACCTGCTGCCAGCCCCTGTGTGTCCCTGGGGAATGCTCCTGGCTTGTGGAAAGGAGCTCCTCACCACTGAATTTGCAGGGCAACTTCCTTCTGCTGGCGTTTGACTGGGAAAGCAGCACCGTGGCTTCTTCTCCTTCCAGAGCAAGGGCGTGAAGATGTCCAGGAGCAGTAGGAAACAGGCTGTTGGCTGTTGGTCCCATACAAACGGTGAGCTTTCTGCTTCCATGGCTGTTTACCTCCCCAGCTCTTACTCCAGGACAGACAGCAGGAAACCCATTGCAGGGTTGCTGCCTGTGAAGCCAGGCAGGAAGATCTCCGAGGAGCAGGGAACCATCTCTGTGGGAAGCCCTATGCCATCTTTGCCCCGGCAGCCCCATCAGGCTGGCACGTGGGACGAGCAGCAGTGGGTGGGTGTGGGATCACATGGCTGAGAGAGAGAGACCAGCCGTGTTAATTCTGTCCTGCCCAGCGCTCCAGGGAATCGCCGTTTCCAGCTAAGTGAGAAAGGTCAGTCAGGAAGGAAGCTCATATTTTCAGGCATATTAAACCACTTGGTATTGACTACGGAATCATCACAAATGACTAGGCAGCTTTAAAATGTTAAAGCCAATTAAAACAGGAGAGACAAGCCCAAAGAGGAAATACACTGGAACCGCAGGGAAAGAAAAGCAAAAAAATTACTATGACGGCATTACATACATACACATATGCACGTATTTTAACCACGTTAACATACAAACATGGGAAAAAAAATATATCCTTGGCTTTTCCACACTCTCTTCCCAGAACACCACAAATGTACCTCGTTTCCCTAATTACAGTGTCAGAGGAGCTGTGCTCTGCCTTTCTGCGATGGCATATTACACATGTTGAGGTGAGACGTGTCAGTAAGAACACTCATTTGGGGCTCTCCCTCCAAATGGGAAAAATGGGAAAAAATTCTCCCTGAGGGCAAAGCAGCTGATCCCAAAGCCAAATCAGATGAGGCACTCAAACAATCCCGAAGTTTGGCGAGACCAGCCCTGGTCGATGTTTCAGAAACTGCCAAAGGAAGAAAGAAAGGGGAGAAAAAAAAACCCAAACGAATAAAACATTGAAAAAACCTGCAGAAATAGTGCAGAAAATGTGATACCCTGTAATACTACTTCCACATATTTGAAAAAGATTAGTGAAGCCCCAGAAGTTTGAGACTGGCTTAAAAAAAGATAAATTTCTGTCAATCAATAGAGCAATGATTTCTTTCTGTCTGCTCATCAGTTACGGCCTTTTGGAATCCACTTTAGACACATTTTTGAATTTTTAAGCACATCCATGAAGGAGAAACCTATTTGATTGTAGTTTTATTTCAGCTAAAATTACAAATGTCAGCTTTCATATGAGCGTGAACGGGAAGATAAGGGGTAGCGGTACCAGAGCCTCACTGTCCCAGTGAACTTGCTGCTGCAATGAGGACGAGAGGAATCAGACTGGGTGGTTTCAGGTCCTGGAGACATTTTCATTTTAGCAAACTATACAACCAGATGTCCACAGTTCCCACCCCCACCCACTGGGTGAGGCACCCGGTGCCTCCAACCTCAAGACCCCGGTGCTGTATTTGTTTCATTGCTCTCCTGGATGCAGAAATGCTGCGGTTGCAGAGCTGTGCTGAGCTTCTGCCTCGGCACGAAGGGATGTGTGTGATACAGCACGCTCAGCCTCTCGTTGAGCTACGTTCTCCATGACTGGTTCAGCAACACTTGTGGACTGACACCACCTTTCAGAGGCAACAGTCTGTTAAATGTCTGTCTGGTGCCTGCTTAAACCAGCATGTTGTTCACGGGAAACTGCCGCTTCGGCTTTGATTCCTTTGAGATGGAGATGTGAAGTTTGTATACACCTGAAAATGTTCCCGGAATAGCTGTGCCAACATCTAAACGTGTCTCTCAGCATCACAGGAGGAGACAGCCTGCCCCAGCTTAGAAACACCTTTGAAATGAAATCAGTTCCCTTAATGGTTTAGCCACTGCCAGCAAAAGGCCATGCAGACTTCTACACTGTTTACAGGGATGGAGGAGGGAAGGAAAGGACATTTTTAATGCTCCTAATTGGCAAAACTTTTAAAGTGTAGAGCATGCTGCATTTTTTATGCAAATTAGCAAGGAACAACTTCAAACCACTTTTAATCATCTGATTCTCCTGCCCTCACTAGCTGACTCAGACCACTGTAAACCGCACATAAGCTGGTTTAGCTCCTGCTGGCAATTACCACAGCCAGGTGTGAGCATCCAAGCACATCTCTATTTGGGATGTTCTCTGCTTTAATTACATCTATTTAGAGTCACTTGGGCAAACCCAGTGGAACTTCTCTCATCCAGAGCAGAGGCCAAGTGCCAGCGTGCTAATTGCTTAGCTCCTACTCTGCACCCAGCCTCCAGCATCTTTATCAAGCCTGTGTACCCTACGTGTGTGCAAGTCTACCTATGGCCGCATTATGGAATAAAAATGTTTAAAATTTCTCAGGCTTCCTAGAAGGTGATTTTAAAGACACAAGAGTTTGAGGTGAGGGGAGCTGCTGTCTGACATATGCAATGGGATACTCTTCCAAGAAGGTTTTGATTGCAAAACAGACTAATTCCTACAATATATACTCCGGAGAGCAAATTCCATCAGCAAGCATGCCAGTAGAGGAGATCTCTGGGCAATCCTCATGCCTTGGTGGTGTATATGTTATATAGAAGGGATTGACAGCAACAGCGGTGCCAACAGGTGGTGCATTTCAGCACACATGCTCTCAGCTTGTACTTTTGGATGCTGAGAAAGAGGGATCAACCATCGTCCTCACAGCTCCTCTGGGTTATGTGGCCTGTTTATAGGACCATGAAGAGCAGGGTCCAGGGGCATTGCTGAATGTGTGGGAGAGGACATGAGGAAATTAGTGGGTGAGATCATCCTGCACAGGATGCTTATTGCACTCCAGGGTTTGGCTGAAGACCTTAAGGCATCAATGTGTAACTGTTGTCTTGTGAGCAAACTCCTGGGATGTTGTCAGCACCCATCACGTATCATAAGGCATTGACATTTCCTCTGAAATTACTCTTCCCCATGGGACAGCCAGCCGATTGTCTTCATTTCTCAGCAAACGTTGTGTATAAAACTTATAGATTTATGGCTATGTCAGAGGAATAGGAAATTTCCACAGCATATTTCACACATAGGTCTGCTGAATGCCTACAGAGACTCTAAGCATTGTAAGTGGAACAGTCTGTATCACACGCCTCACGAACACAAATACTGTCCCGCAGCAGAGCCTTGCTCTCGCTCAAACATCCTCAGAAACTCCATGCATGTGAAATTTTCCTCTTCCACCATCTGATACTTTTCCATCTTACAACACTTACTTACTGAATGAAATACTGAAGCTGAGAAAATCAAAGGTGTTCCTCTTTATTATCATGTATCTTTATCATACTTGTCTTATAAGGAAGAGACTTTCCAAAGGAATTTTATGATAAGTCCCAAAAGCTGTCCAGGACATATAGGAGATGATGTCTTTGCGCATCAACACTTTGCTCAAGACTGGTAGGGA
>NW_009646858.1:464615-538915 GCF_000708025.1 Charadrius vociferus
AGGGAAAGTACTTACTGGGTCATCTGAGTATGTGTTGCCAGCTCTGTAGTCTCTATGCCAGGCTGCTCCCATAAGGTTACTTTGCATGAGATCCTGTTGCCTCTGTGAGGTGGAGAAATTTGCTTTACCTTTGCATGAGGAAACCCCTTCCTGCACACCAGTGGGTGTTGTGCTGTCTTCTCCAAGGAGAGGATGGCTGCCCGCCAGGTGTCTGGGATGAGTCTCACTCTGGGGTCTTCCGAAGTCACTGATGAGTCAGAAAGGATGGGAGATGCTTTTGGACACATCAGGAAAACATCTCAGACAAAGAAATGAGGAGGAAGGCTCATACAGATGATCAGTGTTGAACATTAAACATGCCTCCATCCCCTGACCCACGGAGGCCAGCGTTATGCTCTTCCACTTAATGGCAGTATATTTCTGGTAAGGGACTGATGTTCCATGCTTTACACCTCTGCAGCCACAGGTACATTATGACAGTTCACAAGCTGCGCTGGGCTTGAAGCCCATGGAGTGCTAATCCTCCTTCCAGGTAATCCCAGTACCCCAGTTTAAGGCACACGAACATCAAAGGGGCTTACCAGAAAGATTTTGTGTTTCTGTTGTTGTTGTTTTTTTAAAAATCTGTTGAGACAATTGTGGAGTTCCTTCTTCAAATTACAAGTTGGTTGAACCAGATCATTCCAGCTGCTGTAGGACTGAAGTGATGTATCAGGGTACATCTGCAGCAGCCAACATCCTCTCTTATACCAAGACATCTGTCTGAAAGCAAAAAAGAGGAGGGTGGGTATGTGTGCATTTGTTCTGAGTTCCTGTGCAACCAAGAGATCATTTAAGACACAGAAGGAGCAAACTGAGAAAGAAATGTTCCATAGGATAAATTCTATGTTAGCAACCAAGGTGTCTGAAAAAATGAAACCTTAGGCAGTTGATTCAGTGTCTCAGAGAGAGCATCCCATGCCCACCAAACCTGCTTTGTGATCACATTTACAAGTATTTAAAATTAGTAATTAAAAATGTGATGAGGGCACTGATGGATTCCAGAGCATATCCACACCTGAGGCCAGAAACAAGGTATGAGTTTCCATAAAAGGGGAACTTGACTGCCTCAGCTCACCTTCCCTGTGCTTTCTTTATAAGTGTATCATGAAGGTGATAATTTCTCCATAACTTGTTGTTCATGTGAATTGTGCGAGACCACGGTCTGGACTTGACAGCATACGGAGTCTGTTGTGTCATGGTGCGAGAAGGTGTGATGCATTGCAGATGGACTTGTACCTGTCTGCATGCAGTTATAACTCTCTCTGTCTGCCATAAGCCCATGGTGACACACCCCACACAGGGCTGGCATCTCTCTGACAGGCAGCACCCTGATGTGGATGTCCATGTAGATGGTCCCTTGGGTCTCACCAGCAGGCTGCTCCAAGGCCATGTGCTGTACACAGCCCCTTTTCACCCCGTGGGACAACGTTCTGACACATCTAACTGTTCCCTTTCCTTTCCCACAGCTGACAAAGAGGCTGATGAATACTACATGAGGAGGAGACACCTGCCCGACCTGGCAGCCCGGGGCACACTCCCTATCAATGTCATCAAAATGTCTCAACAGACCAACCACAGGGACAGGCCTCGCCGTCCCATCAGGGCCATGTCCCAGGACAGAGTGCTGTCTCCTGAGAGGATCATGCCTGAGGAGTTTAGCATGTCCTATGAACGGATCCTCTCAGACGAGCAGCTTCTGTCCGCAGAGCGCCTCCACTCCCAAGACCCCCTGCTCTCCCCAGAGCGGTCAGGGTACCCCGAGCAGTCTATGTCACGGGCATTGTCACACACAGACGTCTTTGTATCAACACCCGTCTTGGATCGCTACAGGATGACAAAAATGCACTCCCATCCTAGTGCCTCAAATAACTTGTACAATACCTTAGGTATGAACCCAACCTCTGCCAAGCGCCAAGCGTTCGCCTCCCGACGGCACAACACAGTAGAACAACTGCATTATATTCCAGGACACCACCATCACTACCGCACAGCGAGCAAAACAGAGGTGACTGTTTGATATGACCTCGTGCATTGTAGATACTCATTAAGGACTGGGGTGGCCATGGCACCCCATACTGCAGTGGCCTTATAGGCCAAGATAACCTCTAATAACTCAGTGTCTGAAAAGACTTCTCTGACAGTCCCATCCACGTTGTTGTTTTCAAAGCCACCCCTTCATCGGTGACATAAGAAGAACCCAAGCAAGCAAACAGACGATAGTGAGGGATAATAGAGGAAATTTCCTGATGTGCATCAGTTTCTGTCAAAGAAAGCCATAGTCGTAGATGGCTCCTTCCAAGGGCTCACCTGCATTATCTCATTGTTATTATGAATTTAGGACTTTTCAGTTGCTACAAGTAGAAGCAGTCTCATGCAGCCCAAGGCAGGGAGGAGGAAATGCAGCACCCCATCCTGGTGGGAAGGGGTCCTGTTCTCACTCCTCATGCCAGCCCTCATGTTTGGCCTTTCTGTAGCAAGTAGGTAAGCTTCTGGCTGCTGGAGATCACTTCCAGACCGCTCGATATCAGGCAGCACCCATACATCTGTTCTTCCTCACCCTTGGAGCTAATTCAAGGGCAGACTTTCCTCGGGGACTGGCAGATCTAGGGACAAGAATAGGCTGGCTGAGAAATAAAGTTTTAGTTTATATTAAATATACTCATAAGATAAAAATATACTAGTGCCTACAAATCGCCTGCTCTCTCAGTGTAGGAAGTAGTGGGGTTGATGTGTTCAATAAGCACAAATATGCTGAAATGCTTGTTAGACTCTTTTCTCCACTCATTCTAGTATCTTGGTGTCTCCAACATGTAAATAGGAAGGAGGAAGAGGGTTTCTCTTCCTCCAGCTTCTTGCCACTGCTGAACCTAAAGCACCAGAATTTGTTCAGCTTCGCACTGCTGACCTGTGATGGGGGCAGTCCTGACGCCACTGAGACTCCTGCAAGGCAAGGCTACCACACGTTTCACTGAGCCTGGATTTCTCACTAGAAGTTTATTTTCCCAACAGCATTTTCCACTGGCCCAGTTCCCCTGTTTCTGAACATATTTTCTCCTCTCAGTTACAACCTAGACCTCCATATGTAGCAAAACTTTTTCTAGCCCTTAGCAGAACACAAAGTGTCTGTCTACCGAAAAGCCAGTCGGTAATTTTCCGTGATTTTCTCTCCATGTAATGGCCTCCCAAGAAAACCTTCCAAATTCCAATTCCACTGAGTATCAATCCTAACCATGAAGACAGTTACATTTCATGCATATAAAATATATATCCAGCATAATTATAATAAATGGGCATGTTGTATATCTGATATAATGCTAATTAGATGCTGTATATTTGTAAAATCTTTAAAATGTAGACTCGTGGGTCCAGAATTTGTGAGGGTTTTATCTTTGGCTTTCTAGCCATATTGGGCTTTGCTTTGTTTTTTGTTGGTTTTGGTTTTGTTTTAGGTTTGGTGTTTGTTTTTTTTTTTTCTTGTATTTGTGTTCCTATCAAATTCTGTAGAACTAACTCACACTAGAACATACTTCTGTGGCCAGGAAAGGGTCTCAGAGGTTTTGAAGGCCAGCCAGACCCAGTGCTGTAAGTGTTAGTGCTGGACACCCTCCAGCACTCAGCATACACGGTGTGCACTCAAAGCCCCACCATATGCACACACCCATGCTGCCAATCCGAGCGGCAGGCATGCTGCCTCCTCTGGGTGAAACGACAACTGCCTTCAGGCTGTAAACACATTCTCATACAGTACTGCTCTCTTCATGTCCTACATTCCCACACTGAGTCATTTCCTACATGGCTCTTCACTAAACTTCATCTAAATTAGCTCTGCCCTTCTCCCTCCCCTGAAATACCTCCTACCTCCCGGCCTTAAAGATGTTCCCAGCTCCACACGTTGGTCCTGTAGCCTACAATGGTTTTAGGTTGTTGTGAGACTGAATCTTGAGTGGAGGCTTATGATGCATCACCAGGTTTTTCTGGTGCAGGGTAGGCAGGAGGAGCATGCCATCTTCCCCTGGTGGGATTTAGAGGTAGGCCTCAGTGGGGTGGCCATGTGGTCTTTCTCTTTCCCAGACTGTCCTGGGACTGCTGGCCCTAGTTCATGAGCTTTCTTCTGCCCCACCTGATGGAGACTGTGTTCAGAAAGGACTCCATCTGTGAGTACTGGGGTTTTGTTTGACGGAAACTGAGCTGAGAAGGAATAAATAAGAGTCTCCATGGCTCAGATGGTCATTACCATGCAGCCTTGGGGAAAAATCATCTTGGGCAACAACCGGAATTGTCTATGGATTAGGGTGGAGTTCATGGCGTGGGAGGGACACACACTCCCATGTGTGAGAAAAGGCTCACACCTCATCTCCTGACCCCTTCCCTTGATGGACACTTCTCTTCCCTGACTACCTCCAAGCTCCTCATCTCAGTCACTGGATATTTCTTCACAGAAAGCAATCCCTGTGAAAATATTACCCTTGCTGACCTTCCCGCGGACCGAAGTTGTGACTCTTGCAAAGAGAAGAGAAACGCACATGGCTGATGTGGAGGCAGTCCCTGCTGAGGTTCTGGGGCTCTTCCGTTCTCTCTTGGTCCAAGCAAAGCCAGGATCTTCCCCTCTGCAAGCAGGGAGATGTGAACACTGTGGGAGAGGAGAGTCCACCCTGGAGTCTCCAGGAGTTGAGGTGGCAGAGCTGGAGGAGCAGAGGTGACCATGTGAGGCCACAGGCAGGTGAACACTCCTCTCTTTCCATTTCCATAGCTATATGTCTCAAGCTCTAGTCTTCACCTAAATGTTCCATTTGTGAACTAAGAAGCTGCTGTACCAGATGCAAATATGTAAATTTTTCACTCAAGTAGCCCATGCAGATGCTGTGCTCTAGGCCATTTGACCTCAGAGCCTTCTCTTGTTCTGACTGACAAATATCACAGGCCCTCTGCTAACTTGTCCTACCTGGGCAATAATCCTCCAAAGAAATGTTAGCTTCGTTTCCTCGTCTTTTCCACCCACTCAAATGTTTCAAGCAGATGTGTCCCACAAGAACCATCACAAAGCCTTTCTAGGCCAAATCTCTTCAGGAACTCTGCCACCACCACAGAAAAGTTTCAGCAAATTTCTTTGGGAAGGCACCATGCCCTGGATGACCACAATTCGTTCCTGGGCACCATGTGTTCCCATGGCTTGCTTTGTGTGCTGGAATGGGTCAGTAGCTAGAGCAGTGGCATTTCAGCACACACAGGTGTTCTTATGTCATTTTTTCCCTTATTCCTCATTCTGATTGTTTCTCAGTGAAAGGACACTTTGTCCAGGACCAGGTGTCATGATCCACAGCCTGGTCCCCAGCACTTCAGTTCCCTGTGGTCAACATGTGATGATGATAACGGTAACACTTTCCTATTCTGCAGAGGCATTATGAGGGCTCATACCATAATGTCTATGAAGTGCTTTGAGACCCTCTCACAACAGACACTGTAGAGCAGCAAAGCATTTTTAGTAATATTGTTTGTCACTGTTGTCCTGCCACATCGTGTCTGATGTGTTGCAATCCAGTGTCTGTCCAGAATGAGAGTGCTGGGGTTGGGGGGGATGCAGTTCCCCAGATTTCCCACTGCTCTTCTTCTGGTCAGGGTCCCTATCAGGCAGCAGCTCTAAGGGATGCTGTTACCTGCACTTTGACCTTTCTGCTTTCTTCTCCTCATGTCTGAGTCACCATAACATTCTGCACTCAGGAGAAAAGCAGGAAGCAGTCGCATTCCTATGTACAGTGAAATATAACCTGCCTTGATTAATCTAATATACTCTGAAGAATTGATCTGTCTTTTTCTCCAACCCACAGGTGGAAACACACATCTGTGGAGTGTCCAGTTCCCAGAGTGCATGTGCAGGGACTGGGGGAGGGTGATGTAGAAAAGTTTATATTATTTCCTACAAACTGATAATTATTTGCATTCCCCAAACAGCAACACATAATAGTAAGCTGCAGTGGATTTTATACAACTCTCTCATTAATACAGATACATGTATGTATGTATATATATACACATAAACTCATATATATACATACATACTGTAAAATGCAATCATTAAGTTCTGACTGACCCTGTACCAATCTAAGCTTCCAAACTATACTGAATCACTCTTTGAAATGTGGAAAACTATTTTTAATGAACCACACAGATCACCACATGGAACCGAAATTTTGTCATAGAAGTCTTCTAACCAGTGAATTGTGTTTTAAGGAAAAATGAAATATTTTTCAATGTTTTAATGTTTCTTTTATAAATGATGATCTGTTTCTTGGGGATGGGGGTGGGTGGGTGGGAAGAAACAGGGACAGTTACCAGGAGTAAGCCCTCCTTTCCTGGCCTAGATTTAATTTCTGTCTACTGTTCTGCTAACCTGGCTGGCTGCAAAGCTGGTCCCATGAGCCTGGGCTTCCCGCATGCATATTTTTGTTCTTGTGTCTATCAATCAGAAGCATTCCCACCAGGAATCTGCAAGAGCCTGGCATCAAGTTTTTGTAAGAGATAGTTCCTTGTAGCTGGGAAGATGTCTTCATCTTCTTCCACCACAATGAACAAAATCACCATGAAACAGGGTAACTTTAATTGTATTTGAAATAAGTGTTCTAATTTGTGATCGATTTGCCACCTTCAGTTCACGTGATGGAGAAATAGCTTGTCTTAGTTTTGCTTCAGATTTAGTGCTTAATCTGGAAGGAGGGACTCTGCTGAAGTATACTTCACCGGTTCAGATTTCATGTTCAAGTATATTTCAGACGAGTGAAAAGTTAGTCGGGGAAATATGTGAGAAAGGGGCTTAAATATTTTCATAAAAAGTGTTAGCAATAAGCCTGTGTTGTGGCTGCTTCTTAGAGAACAGCCACTTCTGTGTTGTACGTCCGTGAGTGGATGGTAGAAGGTATCATTCCCAGCCTCTCTTAGCCAGTTCATGGCCGTCAAGGAGGTGCCCTCACCGAGCCCAAAACCCAGCTGGGAAAAACAACCTGCGCTTCACCCGCTGGCAGCCCGGGGGCAAGGGGAGAGTTGGATGATCCCGTTGGAGCATGTTAGTGTAAATCTGAGAGATCTCTGCTCTCAGCAGCGAGCAAAGCGGCGTCCTGTGTCTCTGCCATAATCGCACGATGGCTGGGAGGTCTCCATCCCCACCATCTCCGCTGCAGGGAGAGGTGCGTCATGCCACCCTGACCCTCTGCCCACGGGCTTCGTAACGGCTCCTGACCTTCCGTCTGCAAACCCGTTAGACATTTTTGTAGCAAGAATTTCTTGGCTCTGAGAAAGACACTTCTTACTGTAATATTTTTAGTTTGGGGGACAATATTTCCTAAGAGGGGTTAAGTGGATATTTTTGTGCTTTAGCCCAGTTTATGGATTCCATGTTTATTATACAGTAGTACTGAAGAGGAAGTACATTTGTATCTGTAACTTTGCACAGACTCTTGGTTAACCATTAAACAAGCTTCAAGATGAGCAGTATTTGACTGTTTTTCTCTGTATTATTCTTGTTGTTATACTTACCTGTAAAAGCACATTCTGTATGTACTGTAAACAAAAATATTATCAGTTTAGTAAAATTTAGAGTCTTAAGGATTTTTCCACTTTTGTCAGTAACAAATATTTATGGATTAAAAAATAAAGGCAATTTCAACATATAAATTGTTTCCTTTTTGATACCTATTGGGGGAAAAAAAATGGCCATTTTCTTGGCCGCCTTCCCAATCTTTGTAACCAGCGTTTGAAAGGTAGATATCTATATTTCTGTGTGTAGTTAAATAGCATCTATTAAAACGAATGCTGCAAGGTCTGGAAGAGTCATTATTTTTATGTATTTATTTACTGCATTTCATCATCATGCCAGAAAATAGCAAGGGGAGAAGCGAGACATTACTATTTGTTGTAAAAATCTGTCATGCAAGCCTATAAGATTTTATTTTAAAGTTTCCCTTCTTTAATTTTGCATTCATAAGCCATGATTCATTCTCCATCTAGAAAGCCTTGTATTGCAAAGTCAGAACTTGTGAAATGTCCCATAGCACTGGAGGCTTCAACAGGGGCTTTGCTATTGCTATTGGCAATACTTCTCACACAGAGGTTCCCCGTCACTCTTCCAAGATGTGAGAAGTGCCAAGGAGGTCAAAGCGTGTTCCTCACTAAACAACCCCCACGACTACCCCAGAGGGTGAAACTGCATTTTCATTTCTACCAGCTCTGAGTCTGGGGTTTCTTACTACTACATCTAGCTGGGAAATGTGGCAGGGTTTTTATCTTGCTTTCTGTGGAGGAAACGTTAAATTTTACATCTCCATTTTCCTATTAATTGTCCTTCAGCATTATGCAAATTTGCTTACATTAAAAATGTGATAGCTGGTAATTGGGAAGGGTTGCTGGAAATCAAAATTGTTGAGGCATCGGCAGCCTTTCTCAGCAGAGTGGACAAAGGCACTGTGGGCGGTGTTTCCCTCCCAGTGTGGAGCTGCTGGCAGCCCATCTTGGTACTGCAGGGCTTTGGGAGACGCTCTCCTCATCCAGTTGTCCCATGTCTCTGCCCCTGCCCCTTTTCTGACACATTGCAGCTCTGGCATTGGGCTTCAGAGGAGTGCTGCTGAGATAACATCACAGGGCTAACGCCCCAGGGATCCTTCCCCATTGCTCCCTTCATGTGGTGCAGAGGTCCTCACATCACCATCACCCACCCACCAAGCCCCAGGCTCTCCTGGGAGCTCTCCTCTTCAGTCTTTTCTCAGGCATAGCTTTCTGTTGTTTTGTTGCTGGGCTTAAATAGATTAAACAAGCTTTAAGGAGTAACATGCCGCTACCACCAAGAGAAGACAATCATCTTCCAGGGTAGGTCCAGTGGGAAGACAGACCTTTCTGTAGCCCTTTGGCCAGGTTAGTGCTTGGGGTCTTCTATCTCCAGAGCAGAGCTCAGAGTCAACGAGGCATAATCAGCACTTCCTAAGAAACACATGAACCCAGCAGAGTTAATTAAAATGCATTTTTAAGGGAGAAGTTTCATTTTGCCTGGCAGTTCTACTCATAATTACCCAATCCTTTGTAGCACTAATAAGTGGGGAGGGAGCAATGGGGAATTAGCTAATTTCTTCACTTCCCATAAAAGGTATTGAAGAGAACAGCAGGATTTATGGTGTTGAGAGCCAATGATGACTGAGATGAAGCTGGAGCCAATTCTTACCTCAAAGGACAATAAAGCCTACTGTTTCCAATTCCTGTAATAATTGATTTCAGTACTTTGGTGAAGAGCTTACACTCTGTTAGTCAGCCTTCATTCAGGCTGTCTTCACTGGCCCCACTAAGTGATCTCTGCAGGATCTCTGGTGGTGGCCCAGAGGGGTGTCTCCAGCGGCCTGGGCAGCCTGGCACCACCCCAGATGAGGTCCCTGCAACGCAGGGTATGACTTCACATGTGTGACTGGAGGGATACTTTGGTGGGTGTCATGGAAAAGAGTGGGCACCTAGCCCACCCCAGTGCAGGCTATCACAGCCGGTGGCCCTGTTCCTGGGTAATACATTGGGGATCTCCCCAGGCTGCATGGCAGGAGGCAGTGGTCCCTGACCTCTGCTGGCACACACCTAATCAGATCATGGCACAGTTCATTGCCATGCTGTCTGGGGGAAGGTAATGTGACGAAGGCCCCACCTCACCTCTCTGGGGAATGGTACACAGTGCAGAGCTGTTCTGGTGGACCTGCCTTGTGGGACAGGGCTGGGCTGAGCAGATCCTTGTGACCCAGCAGATATCCTCACTGAGGACCCAGAGGCAACAGAGCACAGAAAGGGCAAGACCAACTGTGAGCAGGGGCTCTGTCAAATGAAAGACCTTTAGGTCTTAGGGAGGACTTAGGGATGGGCATGCTTGCAAGAAGGCTGGAGAGGGAGTTTTTACAAGGGCATGTAGTGATAGGACGAGGGGGAATGGCTTCAAACTGGAAGAGGGGAGATTTAGGTTAGATATTAGGAAGAAATACTTCACTCTGAAGGTGGTGAGCCCCTGGCACAGGTTGCCCCGAGAAGCTGTGGCTGCCCCATCCCTGGAGGTGTTCAAGGCCAGGTTGGACGGGGCTTGGAGCAACCTGGGCTGGGCGGAGGTGTTCCTGCCCAGGGCAGGGGGTGGGACTGGATGGTCTTTAAGGTCCCTTCCAACCTAAACCATTCTGTGATTCTATGATGGTATGGGTGTGGGGTTACCTGAAGAGCTGCATTTTACCAGCTGTTTCTTTTCCTTGATGGAGACAGCTTGGTCACAGATCATTCCTACAGCAGGGTCCTGGTATCACCTCCTCACAGCAGTGTTGGCACAGAGCAGAGCCAAAGCTGCAGGAAGGCAAAACATTCAATTAGCAAAGCAACAATCCCTCTGTCTGGGAAGGCTAAAATCCTCACACATGAAAAAAAGACAGGACTATGTCCACTCCTTGAAAGGCAAAATCCAGAAACACTGTTGGGAAACCCCAAAGATGCTGTTGAAGTCTGAAGGAGGACAGAAGTCCAAGTGGGAGGGGTGGTCACTCCATCAGTCACATCTTCCCAGCAGCTCTCTTGCTGTCCCTGGGCTCCAGCACAACATAAGGGAATGTTTCCTAGACCTAAGGATTAGCACTGCTCCCAGTTGCCTTGGAAAGATGTTGAAAAATTATGAAGAATTAAAGGACTGCAGGATAATTAACACCTGTCAGCATGGGTTTAAGACAAGCAGATCTTGTCAGACAAACTTGAATTAATTCTCTAATGTTCTTATAATTTGGGCTGCAAAGATGATGTGTAGATGCAATACTTTTCTACCATACTGGATCTTGTGCTGCTTGACAATCTAAGATTTTATCACTGCACATCCTTGAGAAAGCTGATGTTAAAGGGGTGCCACAGAGAGGAACAGGTAGGTCTCAAAGAGTGGGTTTCAGTGGGTTTTACCCGCGGAAGAGCTATTGCAAGTGGCATTTGGCAGAACTTAGCACAAGACCACACACTTTTCAATACTGAGCTCAGCAGCCCAGAAGTAAAGATGAAATTGTTATTGCTAAAAGTTTCAGGAGACACAGAGGGTTCGGGATGCAAAGAGCAACAAAAGAGGGAAGTTCTGAGTCAAGGGTGGGCTGGGTCCTTTGAACGGAAAGTGACATAATGTCACAAATGAAATCAGACCTGCAGGAGCTGGAGCAGGGCTTCTGGGATGGATACAGAAGGCTTACTGTAGAAGCAGTCGAACTCAAAACTGAGTTGGGAAATGCTTTTCAGCGAAGTTTTTACAAAGCTCAGCATTTTAGTTCATAGTGAGAGGCTGAGAGGTGACTTGGTTACCAGGTATAAGCATTTTTAGGGGGTGAAAAGTGTAGGGTATTAAAGAGCTCTTTAATCCAGCAGTAGAAGAACCAGCTGATGAAAGCTAAAGCCAGATAGACTGTCACTGGAACAAACTGTCAAGGAGAGACTGGATGGGCGATGTTTCTGATTGTAATAAATGCTATGTGGCTGCTAATGGTAAGTCTTAATGCCACAGTCGTTCTTTGAATGGGATACCACCTTTCTCTCAGCTATTTTCATAGCCAAAACCTACAATTCGGTGAGCTCCTCTGTGAGTTGAAGCTCACTTCAAACCCAGAAGTGTTTTCTGCCCACGAAGGAGGGGTCTGTTTCCACAACGCATTTCCTCCCAGGCAGTAACACACTTAAAGGCATTTAATAATTAATGGAGCTTCGCAAGAGCCTTCAGGAGCATTACCATTCCCTGCAGAGCAGAGAGGGCATTAGAAGGAGAGACCTTCGGAAATGACTCACCCCAGTCACAGGGTGAGTCAGGAGCAGAGTGGGAATACGACACAGTCCCCCATCTCCCTCCTTGTCGAAATGCCAGGTTGCAGCTCTTCTTTTCCACCTCTAGGTTTGGGAAGCACTTTTTGTTTATTTTAATTTGGACTTTGGGTTGCCAACGAAGCTCAGCATTTGCCAAAAAAGCAGTGTGCTTCAGCTCTGCAATGACAGCACTGGGTTGCTGTGAGAGAGGGAGATCTAGTGGAGGGCAGAGGACAAATCTCACGGGTGATTTGCAGCACCTGACCATTTCACTATCCAAACATGTCCAGGAAGGTTTCTTTTGCTCATCTTGCTGTCTCTTCTTGCTTGAAACAAGACTACATCAGGTCAGAAATCAACCCAGGGCTGACTTAATGGTCTTTCAGAAGACGTAGTGCCAAACTGCTGCCTCCGAGCTCCTCAGGAGCTGGATCTGCTCAGGGATTTTGCGGG
The DNA here is from genome assembly GCF_000708025.1 of Charadrius vociferus. Classification (NCBI taxonomy): domain Eukaryota; kingdom Metazoa; phylum Chordata; class Aves; order Charadriiformes; family Charadriidae; genus Charadrius; species Charadrius vociferus. The sequence goes on from NW_009646858.1 coordinate 476,928, forward strand.
GTTATGTGTCGGACTGAGGTGCCTGCAGTGATCAAAACTCTGTTTGGCTGCAACAAAGCTCAGGAGCAACCTCGGTCCTTCAGGCCAGGATTCATCTGTCCCTGCTTCAGTAGCTGAAAGTTAGATGTCTCGGTGCAAGCTGCAATAGGTGTCTAACAACGCTTGTCCTCTGTGAAGGCCCATAGAAGGATTATTTTTTTTTTTTTTCATTGGGGCATCTAATTCTGACATATTTAAAAAGTGAATGACAACTGCACTATTCAGGGTTCCACCAGCAAAATCTCCCAGGCACCATACTGTCTCTCTAGCTGGATGTAATTACCCGGGCCCTCCAGATACCAAAGGTTTCCCCAGCAAGGAGTGGTTCTCCTACTTCAGCTGTCAGGTCTGCTCCATCAAGCTGCCCTCAAAACCCCGGGCCTTACCTAACCCTCACCCATGACTTTACCCTTCTTCTGTGTTAGTGACAGCAGTAGGATACTGAAGGAGCCTGGGAGAAGAGTTGTTGTGAGAACAGCATAGATTTGTATGGCCACCTTTGGTCATTACCACACCTGCCACCACAAGCAGTGATCAAGCGCTTGGCTCAGCCAGACCTTTGGGATTTGTAGACCCAACACTGTGCTGGGAAGTCAGGAAGGTCTGTGATGGAGGCTGTTCTGCCAGGAGCTAACCTATCTAGCACTGTTTCATTTGGAGTGTCCTCCAAGGAAAGTGAAATATTACACAGAGGTTTCTATTTCAAGCTGTAGTGGGAAATGGAAAAAGAATAACTGGGCCATGTTTTCAGGACAGGGAGGGTTGGATCTGCCCACACTAACACCTAAAAACACTTGAAAGCTGCTTTGACCCTACCAACCAACCTGCTGCTCCTGTGCTGACTCCTGGGTCACGTGCACTGAACACCCCTGTGTCACAGACTCAGCCAGATGACCACCTTCTTTCACTGATTAAGTGGCCACCTTCTTTCACTGATTAAGTCCAGCATTCAGGTTTTTCTGTCATGTTATTGGCCTTTAAAAAGAAGAGGACTACTCTGGTCCATGCAGCTTTCTAGGTCAGCAGGAGGTGTGTCACTTGCTGAGCTATGTGACTCAGATACTTTCACAAAGCACACAAGGCTGGCAGGCAGTCACTGGCAAATCTTCCACCAGGAAAGTCAAGTGGCAACTCCAGTACAAGAGACAGCCGCCGCATGGAACTGTGAAAGGTAAAGATGTTCTAGGTTTCCCATCTTGGAACAATCAAGGGGTGATGGCTGCTGTGTAGATCAGCAGACTGTAAAACCACCAGTCTTCCTTCTGTGGCTGTTTGCTTCGAAGCAGCAGAAAGACCCTGGCTAGGAGCAGGGACTTCACAGGATGGCTCCTGGAGGGCAAAGTCATCCCATGTATGAACGAGGGGTTGGCAGCAACTCTTCGTATTCAGGCTTGGTTAACTACAGTTGAAAATTCAGGAATAGCTCCAGGAAGAGCTCAGATCTGAGTTGGCCCCATTCAGAATGCTGGAGATGAATGCTCAGCCAGGGATGCTGGCGCAGTGTGCCTCCTGATGAGGGTATCATCATGTTCCTCAGGGGCTACACCCTTTGATAAATCAAATCATTTGAGGAAAGGGTGCAAAGAACTAGGAGGAGCAAGCACTCTCTAAATCATCATTTATGCCCACATTCTGCTCCTCACATGTAACTTGAGACTGACTTACCTCAATGGGGAGATCATGGCAGAGCATGCAAGCAGGGAACATGGACTATGATGTTTGCTTTAGGGGTTGAGAGGTAGGGGAGGAACCTGTCTCTTCAGATGAGGGCTGTCGCTGCTCAGATGCACAGCGCAGGCAGAGGGAGGACTGCCATTAGCCCAGCATCCATGCAGAAACACAGCAAACAGCTGCGATGCAGTGATAATAAGCAAACATTATGGCAAGACCTTACCTGAGAGAAAGCAATAATCCTTTTCCTTTTTTTTTCTGCATCAAAAAGTACATAAAGTTAGTTTTGAGGAGAAGGTACACTTCTTTTCTCTGCCATCAGACCCCTGTCAGCATGAAAGAAAGCTTCATTCAGAGACTTTGAAGCTTCCACTATTGTCTGGAACCCCTTGTGATACTGGTGCCTGAACTGTTCCTCTCACCCTAATGAGTGCAATGCCATGTCTGTTGGTCACAGGCACATCTCTTAACCTAATTCTGCTGACGGTGACTCTCTTTTTATCTAAAATGGGGAGTCCTTGTGCCTTCTGAGTAGAGGTCTCTGGGCTGACACTCGTGATCTCTGAAGTCCTGGGAAAGAAAACCTGTATCCCCCTGCCTTAAGCCTCAGCTCATAATGTGCAGGTCCTGTGCCACTTGCTTTCATGGCCAGCCTGAATGATGCTCTCTGACAGAGCAAATGCCATCCATTATTGTCCCCTCCTTGCTCGCTGATTAGCCTGGTATTCACAGCAGATGAGAGACAAATTCCTGGTTCTGGTTCCAAGAGAGGATGCCTTTTTCACTGTCCATATTTCACACCCTCTACTGGAAAAGGAATGACTCATTTCCAGAAGTCTTTTCTGTGGCATTCATCACCAGCACAGATCAGGCTGTGTAAAGGTAAGTTTATCTCCAGACACCCAGATGAAGGGCGGGTGTTATCCTCATTGTACAGAAAAACTATTGAGGCTTGGGAAGGCAGGAGCAAATGTGTTGGTGCATTCTGAGGGCTGGGTTTATAAAAGGAACTGATTTCTGGCAGAAATGCCATCATACAGCACCTTTGGGGCTTAAAGAAAAAGCCTCAGATGCAGCTATGAATTTGGGGTATTCCTGCTAATCAGGTGCCATCTTAACCAGTAAATGAGGCACACAGTCAGCACTGGCTTTGGCAATGATTATCCAGGCAGCACAGGGAGACACAGACACTGAACTTACAGGCAGCATTCTGCCCATGACCCCATCCAACATCAGCCTGTAGCTCTTCCCTTCATGCCCAAAACTGCTTCCAAATTTGAGGTAGGGATCTACAGGCAGCAGTGTCCCTCCAGCACTCAGCCCTGGGTCATACCTAGAGAAGGTCTGTTTTGTGCAGTGAATGAGAGAGCGCCACAAGAAAAGTTATCTGCGATCACACAGCGGACCCTTGGGCTTCAGAGCTGTTGTGCGTTGGTATTTCCGAATTGTTTTAGAGCTCTGTGTAATCCTGTGGAATCACTTCAGTTTCATTCTGTTTAATAAACACTCAGTAAAATACAATCCCAGCTTCATCTTCCAATCCTCCTCTATTTTTCTTATGCTACCTCCCATCTTAGACACTGATCAGCTCCCAGTAACTTTGCCCAATTCATCCCAGTTCCTCACCTGTCCCACACGGACCACACTTTTCACCGATTCCCAGCAAGCCAAGTTTTAGACACTGTGCAAGCAAAGCAGACCTCTTCCTCCCCCAGTGCTGTGTACGCTCAACAGTGGCTCCGTGAAAGCACAGGACAGATAGGAAACCTCCACGCATTTGTGGATTCCTTGATCCACCCAACCTGGTGGGAGGAGGGGAGGGAAAGCGGATGGTGCTGTGTCGGCTCACGCGGGAGGAGGCAGCGAGGGCAGGCTGGGCAACAGTAAGCCAGAATTATTATATCAAGGCTTATAAAGTCACGTGAATGTGGGCGAGTTTTCGTAAGGACAGAAAATCTGGGGCACTGGGGCTGCTATGGGCCAAACCTTCTGTCCTGTCCCCACCAGCTCCCACTCCCAAAGGTCACACATTCTGAACTTTTTCGAATGACTTTTGGACAAATTTTGTCCAGAGTTTTTTCAGCTTGATGCAGAATCTTTCCTGAAAAATGTCACCCTGAGTAAAGTTTGGGAAAGTTATGACCAGCTGGAAAGAAGGTCTCTCCATGCAGGACACACTGAGCAGGCAGAATCAGGTGTCTCCCACCAGCCCAAACTGCCACGCCAACACGCATACGTTTAGACAAGAGTACTATGCAGACAAAGCAAGCACCAAAAGGAACTGAGGTAGCTTCAAATTCTGGGATATCTCTGCTATAAAACATAATCTAATTAGTAACAAAACCCCCACATTACTTACCCAGAAGCTGTCCTTCTATCAAGAAGCCATTGCTCTGTTCCAATTTCTCTGCTGTCAATTATGATATCTTCTGCAAGGAGCCTCCCTGTTCTACCAGACACCTCTGATATGTGGCTGCTCTGCTCAATCTCCTTTGAAGACCATTATAAATATTAAAACTAATTTAGGATTCTTTGGATCCCTGACTGTAATTCTCTAATAGGAACAGTCTCGGGCAGGAGGGCTGGTGTTAACCTGTTACGCTGTGCTCAGATCTGACTTTGGGTCAGGGCTAGAAGCAAATTCATTCCTGGCTTCGCACTCCAGGCAAACCAAGCACTTCAGGAAAAGAGAAATACAATTCTCACAAAGTTTTAATTATGTCTTTTTTTTGTGTGTGTGTGTGTGTAGAGGGAGGTAGAAAAAGTAGTCCAAGCAGCAGACTAACTAGAACAACTAGTTTGGCAGTGTATCCCCTTGTCTGCTCTGTGAATAAGGATGCATGAAGCTTTACATCCCATATTGTGATATGGGATCAGATAGCAGTTTAGGAGAGAACTCCAACTGCTTTCTTATTTGCAAGTCGTTATTTTAATATTTGGAGTAGTTTCTGGACCAATGAATATTCTTTTTACTTGGGTGGGGCTGCCCTTTACACCAGACGAAGATCAGAATGGGAATACCTCTGAAATAAGCCCCGTGTATGGCTACAACCCCTGCTCAGCTCATGCCCATACTCACCAGGAGGCTGGAAGTACTGCAGCCCCCCCAGTGCCTCTGTGTTCAGTGAGACGATGCCATTCTGGATGTGCCGAGCCACCAGTGACAGCTCCTCAAATACTCATTAACAATTCTCCAGTAACCTCTAGGCAGTGGTTCTGCAGGGATTTGTCCAAATCCTGTGCTTTTGGGCAGGCGGGACCGCAGAGACCGGGATCCTGCTCAAGCCCTGCGGCAGACCCATCCCAGTGATCTGCGCTCAGCGCTGCACGTCTGACCTGAAGTAGCTACAGCCCTCACACGGCACCACCGGCAGCCAGAGCTCTGGGCTGTGCCCTGCCTCCACCCCCTTGCCCGCATCAGGGGGGACCACAGATGTGCTTCATCTGCAGTGTCCAGGGTGGGCCGCAGGGAAGGAAACGCACCTGACCATGGCAGCAGTCATCTGGCTTTCCATCTCCAGGTCCTGTCATCAGTCAAGAGGAGAATTCACAGGCAGAAATTTTGTGTTTCTGAGCAGAAAGGGGTCTCAATATTCCTTGCTGGAGATGTGCCCTCCCCTCTCATCTAAGTGAGAACTGTTTGCCCACACTGCTCCTCTGCAGAACCAGGTGAGCCACAGAAACTTTTTCATTACACAGTGCTAACAAACACCTGAAGGAGGAGAGGAACATCTTCACTGTGGGGGAAGTCTTAAAAAGAAGGGGGACAAATTGCCTGCTCATATGCATGCATGGCCACTGATTTCTCTTGCCACAGAACAAGTCTATGCATGAAAGCCTGGGGTTGGCAGCCACCCCTCAAAACCTACTGTCTATCTGCAGAAGCCACCATGAAGGTAACAGCTGCCCACACAGGGTCCCAACATGTCTCTCCGCTGCATGGCAGCCTGTGCGGCCGCAGCAGCTAACTCCCATCGCTGGCGCTGCAGGACAAAGCGGAGCCCGTTCACCTGAGTCAAGGAACTCGTCCCCATGGCTGCTGTGCCAGACTGGTGACGCAGGTGGTCCCAGCTTGCTGTGTCAGATGAAGCTGTTGACTGACCTCTTCCAACACGCACAGTGGCCCTGTCCCAGTGTTCGTCAGGAGCCACCGCCGAGCGCACTGCTGTGTGGCAGGGGCGGTTAGCTGGTTATCCAGGCTCTCTGTAGGCAACTAGTGAGTCCAGAGTAATTGCTATGAGTGATAGCAGGAGAGCGTGTTAGTGCTCATTAGAGACAAATTGAGCTGCCTGCTGTGAGCAAAATAAAGAGGCATTTACCCAGTCTTTCTCAGTGGCTGTGTTTACACAGAAACATCCCCCTGTCTATGGGATTGAAGAGATGCTTCTACCCGAGTTTCCCAGGGCGGGATGGGGGAATGAGGGCTGCCGGGGAACACTGAACAGGGGTAGTGTGGTCTACCTGTTCTGCCTGTGTTTGAGGGAGCTCGGACTGGGGACATGCAGAGCTGGCTTGAAATATAAAGAGAATCAGCAAACCCTGATTGAAAAGCTTTACCACCAGGGGAATCTGGCAGCCAGCTTGGACTTTGGTTTAATCTCCTCCACTAACTGAGTCCCCTCAGGCTGTTTACATGCTGGAATCAGTTTGCTGCAGCTAGGTCACCCATCAGCTCTCTCTGCCCCTCCAGGCTGGGCTGTTTTCCACAAAACACAGCACACTCGCTGCCACCTTTATTTGCAAGTGCGTTGGTAGGAAAACAGCTCATCTTTGCTTAGGGTGGAGAGGAAGACGAACCAAAGTGTCTTAGGACCTGGCTGAGTTCAGCTGCTCATCCCACTGACTGGTTTCCCATCTCTGCTCACAGGACAGGCTGGTGCCACAGCCGTTGCAAGGCAGAGGCTGGACACAGTTGGGGGGATCTTGATTTGCTGTTTTCTGTGCTGTGCACCAGCAGTGGTCCCATCCCTGCAGCAGTCTGTGCAGTCACTCCCATCCCAGCACCGCCCCCAGCGACCACAGGATTATTCCTGATACTCAAGTGACTTTGCTGCTGGGCATTCAAACCTGACCCACTGGAGCATCCTCCTCCTGCGTCTTCTCTTTTATCACAGCAGCTGATAACAGTTTCTAACCCGGGTGAGACAGTAGGAGACATTTGCCTGTCAATCATGGGGCAATGCATACTGAAACAGAGGGAGGGCGCCAAGCGTTTCAGGCATCTGCTGGCGGGGGGTGCTGGCTGTACCTTTGGCTAGAGAGACAGAGCTCGCTGGCTGGAGTGCTTGTTCAGGAGCCCTGCAGGGTGCTGGCTGAACATGGCCTGGCTCCGTCCCCAAAGGGCTCTCACCCCAGAGCCTCAGCTCATTCACTACAGCCATTTGTCACTGGAAAAGTGTGTGCGCTCAGGGATGCCCCTGTCTCCAGGAGGCACAGCTTTGTGCTGGTCCCAGCACCAGTGAAGGGCTCATTTCGCCTTCTCACTGGGACAACCGAAGCCGCGGGTAACCTTCATCCACATCCCTGCTCCCAGGCTCCTCTGTGACTTTGCCAGGAACAAATTAACTCTGAACAGGATAGGCCACTTGGATTTATACATTCCATGGGTGCATGGGAAATCCTCACTCTTCAGGACTGTTTCAGGACTGTGGAGATTTGGGTGTCCCATGGAGCCTGCAGCACACTGTCTGGGACATGGCACAGCTGGAGCAACCTTCAGGAGTAGCAGTTGCTCAACCCCCAGACATACCAGGCAGCATCGGACCTGCTGCCCCCTTTATTGGCCCAGCTGTGAGTGCAGGGTGTGCTAATTCATGATTTTCACCCATCCCTGTTATAGCTTGAAGATATTTTTCCAAGGCAGCTTGGTAGCAGGTAATTGGGCAGATCAAAGAGCTCAAGAAATGGATTTAGTCAAATGTTGGAATATGTGATTAATCTGCCTTCCACATCACGTCTTTTTCCCAAGGTAAATTCAAATTAGCACCTGTTGGAGAGCCTATTAGTCAATGTCTGGGCTCTGGTGCATTGGAATTCAAAGGCTTCCCGTGTAACACAAGACAATTTCTCATTGTCTTGGAAGCCAGCAGCCACCTTCTTGGTTTGTAATTAACAAAACCACAACACGTAGCCACCACTTCCAGATGTGCCCCCCCAGCCTGTGCAGCTGACAGTCTGACATCCTCTCCAGGACATGATGGCTGCATCTTCCCATCAGCCACATGTGTGTGGTCCGGATAATGGGATCTCAGAGTAGGCGTTGCCCTCACAGAAAGGCTGTGTGGAACAGAGTAGCCCTAAACCAAACAATACAGGATTTCTGCATGGAGATTTAGGGGATACACAGGCAATTGTGATGGTTGCGGGTACAGTCATATCACCATGTGGAAGCTCAGACTGTTAATGATCTTGTGCTAACACAGACAGGCCATGTTCCTAACCCCAGGCACCTCTGAGCACAGCTGGATCAGGCACAGCTGAGGTCCTCTACAACGGAAGTGGATGGAGCTGGGTTTTTTGTCCTAGCTGATTTGTCCAAGCTGTGAATCAAATTTTCAGGAGCAATCCAAAGCCCAACTGCTATGAAGTTCTTCAGAGAAGGAAGTTCATCATCCTATGTGGAAAGCCTTGAAGAGACATCACTAGCAGGTTGCACAACATGGCCCCCTTCATGTTCATGTGTGTGCGGAGGTGGGACCAAGAGCTGAGAATGTCCCAGGACACCTGATACCACCTCAGAGGCATCAGAGTGCAGAGGCCATGTCCTGCCAGACGAGGATCCTCAACAACACTGCGCCCGAGGAGACTGGTAACTCACACCTCAGGACAGGGCACAGGGAGCTAGGCTGTTCTCCCAAAGGAAAAGAAAGTTCTCCAGGTCTGTGATCATAGGAGATCCAGCATCCATGTGGGTGCATTTGGAGAAGGAGGTCTTTGAGGGAGATGACTTCACAACACGTACCCAGTCCTGTACAGTCTGGCTGTACAGAAAGCTGAAAAAATTCCTTTATCTTCTCTAAATCTGTCTACAGAACACCTGGTCTTCCCTGATCCAGGCTGCGACATCCTTCCTGCCAGCAAAAACCTACTAAAAGACTTGCTGATCAGCTTTGGAAAATGAGTCAGTAGCATGTTCATCTCTATGTGCATAGACCCCACAAGAAAGCAGCAGGGCAGATGTACTGCAGGATCAGCTGTGAGTACCGTGGGGCATGCTGATAACCAAGGTAGGACAAAAGTGTGGGAAAGCCACCTTCTTTCCTTCTTGCTGCCTGCAACCCTCCCACTCTGCTCTCCTTGCAGAGTCAGATGCAAATCCCAGCTCAAGAGCTCGAAAAAATCACCCAGGGAAGGATCACGCACCCTGTCCCCTGCGCTTTCCTCCCAGCCCCTGCCACTGCAGCACACCAGCCACGGTTGGTTGGAGATGAGAAGACCCTTTTATGGTCACATACTGTGAGGAGGAGGTGATTAGACATTGCGAGGCAGCGGCAAAGGCTGTTGGGGGCTGCGCATCCTCCTGCAGAAACAATGACACTCTGCAGAGTGGTCTGTGACGGTGACTGCTCTGCCCCTCGCCCAGCTCCACTGGGAACGGTAGTCATGGCACTCTGCTCTGCAAAACAGCAGACTGGAACAAACCCAAAGCAACTGGTTCTAAAGCTGATGAGCACAGGCAATGTCCAATTTACATCTCATGCAATTTTTTCGTGGGTTTTTTTTTTTGTGTGTGTGTGTAGGGGGGGGGTGTTGTATTTTTTTTTTTTTAGTTATGCTTCCTGGTGCTATTGCAGAGAGTCTGGCATGGCTTTGCAGCTGACAAAGCTGATCCCAAAAGCACCAACGCTGACCTGGATTTAGGGATCAGAGTAGCACAGCAACTCAACATGACTCAGCAGCAAGAAAGCTAACACTGTTCTTAGACATGCCAACAGAGGAGAGGCACCAGGGCAGGGAGGTGACCTTAACCTCTGGGGATGACTGCACACATTAGAGGGATGATAAAAAGTGAGCAAGGGTAAAAAAGAGCCATAAGAATGATTTGAGGGTAGGAGAGGACACTTTGAAGTGAAGGATTTAAAAGCTTGATCTGTTTAGCTAATTGAGGAGACACTTGAAAGGCAATGTGCTCACAACATATAAGTAACTTAATGTGGAAAATCACCAAGTTCTGAAAGGCTCTTCAATAAACTGGGAAAGATAATAACAGGAGCTGGGAGCTGAAGCCAGGCATATTCAGATTGGAAAAAAAAGGTGCAGACCTTTACCGGGAAGGATCATATAGGAACAAGTATCTACAGAACTAATGAACTCTCCCTCTCTTAATTATTTCAAGGTATCCCTTTTGGGTAAGGTGTGTCCTTGGTCTGGTATGGTTTCACCCATCTCACTGCTCTCTGGAGTAGCCCTAACTACAGCCTGCAATAGCAACTGATTCCCACAGCATTGCCAGAGCATCCTCGCCAATGGGCTTTGAGTAGAGAGAGGCAATTGTGCTTCAACTCCAGTTAACCCACCGCCTGCTCCAAGAGTCCATTCATGCATACACGCATTTTCCTGACCGCTCTTTGCAAGGGGAGGTTAAAAGGTGAGTTAATCTTCTGTGGAATCTAGAAGAACTGGGTAACCAAGTGTTTGTGCAGCAATGACCCGGGGAAGCACCAAAATACTTTTTAGGGCTGTACAGATTGTCTTCACCCACTTCCTGGCAACTCTGCACCCCCCAGAGGCTCTCTTGGTGAACAGGACCTTCCTTCTGGATCTGTCAGCCAACATGTCTTGCTTCATTCTGGTACAAATGGGGCTTTGGAAGATATCTCTGTGGACTGCCCTTTTCTTAGTTTCTTGCTGAAGCATCTCCCTGAAACCCATGTTGTTCTGCTGCAGGTTTAACCAACAAAACAATTTTACATGAAGACTGAAAGCATTTGCTTGCTGGCCTGTTTGAAGATGGATGTGGGCAATGGACTGCCTCAGGCATTTCTCTGCCAGGGAAGAACTGGATGCATCTTGATTTCCCAGTACAACCCTTTTGGCTGCCATGATGTCTTAGAAATCATACATTATTAAAATAATTATAAATAATTATTATGTATATGTCACGTGTAACGCAACGGAGAGTTGCAAGGGTTTAGCAGGATGGGGCCACAAAGAATGTTTGGAGGAACCCTCGCTGCTTGTCATATATGTGATCAGCTCATCATAAGCCTGTGGATGGATGAAGGAGCATAGGTGGGTGATACGCTATGGCCAGGGTGGGGAGGAAGCTCTCTTGATGCGTCTCACTGAACAGCAGTCCCGGCCTATTCTTTAGACAGAAATTTAACCTTAAACCAGACAATCCACTGCGTGCACATGGAGGTTGAAGGGGAAGAGATGGCCCCTGACAAAGCACTTCTCCACTCTCATCCCTTATCCGTGTTAATAGAGCTTTTTTATTGTTACCTGCATCACCTCATACAAATTATTCTATTCTTCTGCCTACTGGCACTGCTCCCAGATGCAGAGGTCATCTGAAGTCGAGTACGTCCCAGCTGGCAATCAAATGTCTCATTAATTTGCAGAGCTGCTTCCCATTCCTTTTCCCACACATCATCATCTGTGCAGTGAGCCCAACACTTTGCTCCAGAAGTTCTTGTACTCCAGGTGCCTGTTTATCCTGTCCCACCAGCCTGGCCTGGGTTGACACCAGATGCTGTCATTGACTCAGTCCAGATGTTCCTAAAACAAACAGGCTGGGGACAAATCCCTCCTAAGAGCCAACAGGTAAGGAAGCCGGCCTGGCTGGTTCAGGCAAAGAAGGGGCAGGATCACAGACCTGTGGGCAGGCAAAGCAAACAGCGAGGCTCGCTGAACACGAGGTGGTGCTGGCTCCACTGCGATCTCCAAGCAAAGCCAGGACTGGTTCTTCCAATTTGCCTTGGAAGCACTTTCCATGAGAGGCCGATTCACCCTTTGGGCTAAAGCACAGGAGACAGAGGACTGAGTGAAGCACACACAGTCCAGATGTGGACGGTTTAATCTCTGGAAATAGCCCTGCGATGACTTATCTCCAAGGATGGGGCGCAGAATTGAAGACAATCACTCTACTCTCCTTGTGCCTGCAGGGACAGGGAGATCACAGCTCTGCACCCAGGATTACAGCTGGGCTATTAACTACACACAATGCCCTGGAAGCAGAGGCCGGCAGTCAGGTATCCCTATCAAAAAATGAGCTGTTCCCAGGTAACTGCTGTGCTCTGGACATCTTTTTCCAGCTCTGCCAGGTAGATGTGTTTCCAGCACTGATCAAATCCCCTTCCGCTGTGAGAGCACAGCAGGACCATGATCCCTAATGGAGTCCTTCCTCCTAATATCTGTCAAGTAGCCATACCCACCCCCTCACTCTGCATTTCCTGAACTAAAATTTTATTAGCATATTATGTATTATTAAATGAAATGCCTCCCGTGGACTGTCTATTATGTCTATGCAGTTACGTTTGTTGGCCCAACATGTAATTGCATCATTTGTTTGTTTGACAAGACCCCAGGTCCTGTAAAGCCTCGAAGTCTGGCAATAATTATATTGCTGGCATTTAATTCAGCTTTAGAGGGATTCCATATTGCCTTCAATTCATGCTCTCTTCCTAAGCATCTCATCTAGTTTGGTCATCCCAGGTGGCCTTTTCCTGACATTCTACTGTGGGGCTTTGGAAATTCCCTGGTATTCGAGGGCAGCTCAAGTGTGAACAACACTGGGTGAGCAATGTCCTCAGCTCTGCCTGGGGAGAGCCATGGGCAAGTCAGCAGAGATCATTGAGCTCAGTAGACATTAACACCCTCTTCTGGCTACAGAGGGTGGGATTCATTCCCCTACTTTAGCAAACGCAGGCAAATGTCTCCCAACATGTAAAATCTGCATCGAAAACACAAGGCTCTGGTGCCCTCCTGTCCAAAGCAGGGACTGACCAGGGGACGTGTCATGGCTTTCTCTAGACTTCCTCCCACGTAATGTCACAGAGTTGTTAAAGGAAGGTGCAGAGGGAATGCCCTCAGCTTCCCCCTCCAAAATATGCCAGGCAATACCAGGCCCCTGAGCCGCAGGGTTACTCATCTCCTTCAAAAGCCGAGTTCAGCTGTGCATGGAAAGCATTCTCCTCTTCACACCTCACCCTGGCCCTGCAGAGCTGCCCCCAAAGCATGGGTACACACGTAGGCAGGAGGACAACAGTGTCGCACGGTCAGCTCAGCCGCCAGGGGCTGGGTGGTGTTCTGGGTGGGATGACGGTGGTACCCTGGGGCAGAGGATGCTCTAATGCACGGAGGCTGGTCAGCACGGGCCCCAGGCAGCGTTACCTGGGAAGAGATATGGGCTGTTCTTGGCATGCTAGTGGTGGGGCTGCAGCCTGTGCTCAGCAGTCCTGGGGTACCCCAGCAGCTTTCCATGAAAAATGCATCTCGGAGCCCAGCAGGAGCAGCTCGGGGCATCCTGCCACATCAGGCACTGAAGACGAGACAGAGGTCGTGGGCATCTAGTGTAACCCCTGACTCAGGGCATCTCCATTGGTGCCTGTCTCACGGGGTGTGTGTCTCTCCACAGGGCTTCCCCTCTTCTCTGGTGCTCAGGACATGGTGGTCAGCGTGTAGCTGTAGCAAAGAAGACGTGGCCTGGGTTATCTGTCACTGATTTCCCAGCAGACGGATGGTAATAGAGCTGTACGAGCTCGCTGCAGAGAGCCTGCCCCTGAGCCTCACAAGAAAATTAATGAGTGCTCCGGTCATTGCGTGGAGGTACATGAACTAGTCCTCACCTGAAAGCACCACTACCCACAGGCAGCTCCTGGTATCTCTGGGGACCCGGGACCTGCAGGCAGCAGGGAGGGGGACACAGCCGGGGCAAGTTTCCCTTGCACCCTTGAGCCCATGAGACCTTCCTCAGGAGGGTTAATTCCCAGCTGACAAAGGGTTTTTGGGGAAAGGTCCCCCTCTGCTTCTGGCTGCACTTCTGCCAGACCAAACCTCAGCTGCTTCAGGGGGATTAATGTGAGCAGCAAACTCGTGCCTGCTGGCAGCCAGTCTGCTCCAGTCCCTGGGGCCACTGGAGACCTGCACTGCGGCAGGCAGAGTCCTCATTGCTGACATGTGCCCAGGCAGCCCTCAGTCCCGGGGTCCATGTCCCCACTGATATTTTGGCAGTTTACACCTCTGCTGCCTTTGAGCCTCACACCCATGCTGACAGCGAGGCATTGCCACATCTGCTGCCATCCACGTGAACAGCCGCACTCAGCTCCAGGTGGCCTCATCCATACCCAGTCATAGACTTCTGTAGGCTCCCCGGCCCTCATGCTGACCCTGCCAAAGGGGAACGTTAGCGCATCACCTACCAGGCGCCACAGCCCACACTGAGACTGAGGCACACATAGTGGTCAAACCAATATCACACACTCCTTCCTTCCACGCTGTAACAGCAGGTGTGACTGAGGGGCAGGACATCCTCCATGGCAGTGTGACCTCCTCCTCTGGCTGGAGCAAGGATGCACTGTTCCCATCACAGCAGGGCAGGATGTGGGAGGTGGTCAGTCCTCCCACTGCCCTACCAGAGGAAAAGCCCATTGTTCCCTCATGGCCCATCATTACTCAAAGCTCCATTGTTCCCCCATGGCCCTTCATCCCCCCCACAGACTACCGTTTCCCCTGGACCATTGTCTTCTGCTGCATTGGCCAGTGCACATGGGATCTCAAGGCTCGGAGGACCCAGGTCTGAGGGTCTTCCATCATGTTGTCTTTAAAGTTTGGGCCTGGGAAGAGGCTTGCCATCCACCCAGGCTCCTTGAATGCAGGCGACCAGGTGCTGCCCACAAGCTGGGTCAGCCCTTGGAGATGGAGGCAGAGCGAGCAGGCAAGAATGGGCCTGCCAAGATGCATCAAGTCCAACTCCACCTTCTCATATTCTGCACTGCCCATGCTGCATCCTTGGAGGGGCTGGTGGTGCAGCCAGTGAGGCACTGTGGGATGCGACTCCCAGATGTGACACAGATGGAGACTCTTGCCCAGGAGGCTGGTGTGAGTGCGGGAACGTTCAGGTGTCCACAAGGAGGAACAGCTCCTGCGTACGTGCTGCTCAAGTCATCCCAGCATCCCTCATAAATATACTGATTGGGAGACTAATTACCTCAGCCTGTACCAGCTTCCTTGGGTGGAAGGAACGTGTTTATCACCAGCATCAGTGATAAACCAGTGATATCACCAGTCAGCCCGAGTCTGAGCAGACCTCCCATCACTCATGGGCAGCCACTGCCTCCATCCATTATCGAATAACTTTCTGAAGAGTGGTAAACCACTCTGTGTTCAGCAAGACACCTCAGATAGCAATTTATTTCTCATTACCTAGTCATTTTTCTCCTATCTGCTGCTCTTCCCAATAATAACATTACAGTAATTAATTGAAACACTTGTTAAGTAGACAGCGCACACTCAAAGTGTAGGCAACGTTATAACAATCCAGTTCCATAAAAAGCACACCGCGATGGCAGATGGGAAGTGGGGCAGGATTTCCAGAGATCATTTTGTTCAGATTTATCCTGTCTCTATTCTGACAAACCAAACGGACACATCTTGCCAACTAATCTGCCAGGCTGCAGCTATCAAAACTCTTATTTCACTTCAACAATTATGCATTCACTGTGTAATTTTCTGAGGCCCTTTGAACCCTGCCTGTCTCTTATAATCATGTCCCCGTTTATGCAGTCCCACATGTACCAGGTGTTTTGATGACTCTCAAGCATGATTCTGCAGTAAAATCTCCGTTAAGCAGAGCGGATGATGCATCACACGGTTCAGGGTTTTTTTCAGCAGAAATCCTGAGTGCCCCACAGTAGTCCATGACATCCAACTGCTTGTCCAGCTCTCAGTGGTGAGTCCAATCACCCTGTCCAGCAGAGCATCACCCACGCCTTTCTGATACCGGCAAGGTGGAGTTATGCAGGCAACTGGAGTTAGGTCCTCTGATAGTCGGTGCTGTGGGCGCAGAGGAGAACTGCAGCCCCCCAAAAAGGAACGCGCAACTCTTGTCGACAGTAGATCAATGGGCCAGTGGTTTAATGCAAGTTTGCTAAGGTCCAGATCCGACTGTAGGGGTGTGGTCCAGATGCCAACAAGGGTGGGTGCAAAATCCATGTGAGCTTAAGACCATTGAGTTAGGAAACTGAAATTCATGGTGGGCAAAAGTGTGTGGAATCAGCAACAATAATGGATTTGGTTCTTCCCAGGGCAGGTGGTGTTGCAAGCTCAAAGATTTTGGCCCATCACCCTTGCCTGTGCCCTATGGATGCTTCACTGCTTGCTGCTCTAAGACCCTGTAGCCCCCAGACCTCCCCAGTGCTTGTCCAAGACCAGAGAAGGTCTCTGAGCCAAAAAGAAATTCCTGCAGCTTCTGCACCCCTGAGAAATGAGTCAGAAAGATCTCGGAATTTATTCTCATCCCATATTTGGATTATCCCAAGACCTTTTCAAATTTTTAATGAGAAAATGCCGATGCTGTTCCACTGAATGGAGCAGTGCCACGCTGAAGAGCGAGCACCTGGGAACAGTCAATTGCTTGGGTTGTTCTCACCAGAGACATGTCCTCACATGCATCTTCCTCTCCTGACTGCCTAACAGCCTGGTGGTGAGACCCAGGCATCTGGAGATTAGCGCTCAAATCCTTATTCTAACCCAATCCAAAGTCTCGGGACAGATTCCCATGTGAATACCCTAAGTGACAGGGTTTACAGGGCTGTGGGGTATATTTGCTGACTTGGACAAAACTTTCATCATGAACATGGGCCACTTTTCCTTGTGTAGCTTTTATCAAACCTCACGCAATACTACAAATATTCCGATTTTTTCCAAGGCAGCATTTTCAACAGTGCGACTAGGGTACCTGAAATAGCCCTTCCCAGAATCTGGAGGTGCTACAGACACTGGAGCTACCACAGCCCACAGCTCCTCCATCCCAGCTCCTTCTCTACTCTTGGAAACATCGAGCCCAGACACTGAATGCATGCTCGGGGTTTCGCCTCATGGCTTTTGACACTAGTCAAAAGGAATGCTGTGAAGGTGTCCTAAAAGTGAACCTTAAAGTTTGCACACAGGTAAGTGGGCTTCAAAGCCTTTGGACAATGTATCTATAGCCTCAAACAATCCTTCTGCGCTAACAGGCACACTCGTACTCAAATTAGAAGAGCTGGTTATAACTCCATGAATGTGTTCTACAATTTAAAAGCTTTTTAAATGAGGTTCACAACCATTAACGAGGTAAATATATTTGTAGATTTGTTTGGGCAATTATAGTCATTTAAAAAACAATGCATAATAACGGACGTGAATGTAATAAGCCACTGCTAATTAAATGTATTAATGCCACTTTATAAAATGAATGCATCTAGCTGATAGGTTACAACTAGTTTTGTTCTGTAAATAATTGAGCAGTGATACATGCAGAATTTGCATCACTGGGCATTGCCAGTGCCCAATAATAGTTCCAATAAATTTGCCCCCGTGGAACCAATCTACTGACTACCAACCAGGTTCTCCTTTTTTGTGTCTAGTCCACATTGTCCTTTGCTCGGTGAGAAACAGTTGCAGTAGAACGGAGCTGGTTAACCCCAACATATGGGACACCATTATAAAGCATTTGTAAAGACTTTGAAATGTGCTCTTCTGCCAATTATAATTTGCAGCAGGTAAAACACTCCCAAGCTACGGAAAAGCCATTTCTCTGCCCCGGGAGAGTTCATTCAATTTTAGCTGATATTAAGCATTCAATAGCAGAATTTTCCTTCTTTTGCTTTCATCCCTTTGGAAAATGTCACCAGTCTGGAGTTAACTAATTGACCACAGACCTTTTGAGAAGCAGGTCCAAAGCAGCCCCACAGGGTGCTGTGAGGTGTCAGCAGCTGCAGAGATACGCAGAAGGGATGAGAGCCAGTCTGGGCTCCCTGGGGCATCCCCTACCTGGCCCTGCATGTGAAATCACGGGATACAGGATCTGGCTGAACTCTTGGGACAGGGCAAAAGGGAAGGACACATGGGCTTGACCTTAAGTGTAAGAAAGGTCCCCATCTCAGTGTGACCTGGTGGCTCCTAGGCTCCATATGCAGTTGGCAAAGAGACGCTGGACACTTTGGCAGATCCTGATCTCACCATGAGATCACTAAGATGGGTCAGGTGAATCACTCACTACTTGAGCCCAGAGACCAGCTCAAGTGATGGCACTTACCTTTGCAGTGCCTAAATGCACTGGAATGCAGGGCACATGAATGTGCTGAGATTCCAGCTGGCGTGCAAGCCCCGTCCTCAAGGGCTGACTCAAGGGGTGACTTTGCATTCAAAGCGTCCTGCTGATGTAAAAGGGGCAAAGCTGGGACACTGCAAACAAAAAAACCCTAGTTTTTTATCTTATTTTTCCTTGGCAAAAAGTGAGATGTGGTTTCCCCAAACATACAAGGTTTCTAGCAGTAACTCCTTTGCAGCTGCATCATCCCCACTCCCTTCAGCTTTGCACACATATCTACTGCCTCAGACTTCAGCTGTGCAGGAGGCATGCAGGGCATACACCTGGCTTTGCCCTGCAGGATGCCATGCCCGAGCCCAAGAGAAATGCTATTGGTCCAGGTTCTGACCTGCTGCAAGACCTACAAAGACACGCAGCTTCCTTCAACCAGAAGAGTGGCACAATCCCACTCTCTGAAACCACCAGGTCCTGCCACAGGGGGCTGAACGCTTATTTCCCAGGAGAAAGTGCCATCCCCCCAGCACAACCCCTGGCAGATGACTTGGAGGATGAACTACCTGGGCCCTCAACCCCACCATGGTTGGCTCGCTGCATGACTTCTGCTGGCACTCAGCCCTTTTGCCAAAGGCCAGAGGCCCTTTTTCCAAGGTGTTTACCTCATTTTTTCATGTGGGTGCTCAGGGAGGACAGGAGCAGCTGCAAACACAGTCTGGATGGTGGGGAGTGATAAAATATGAGAGATAACCCTGGTCTGAAAGAAAAGTCATTCTGAAAAAATGTGGTCACTTTTGGCATAAGGAACCCTGGCTTCTCACTTTCCCCAGCCTCCAGCTAAATCCCAGGTCCTCCAAGCAGCAATTCCCTAATTGGAGGGTGGTGTGCGAACACCAGAGAACTGATGGCCACAGAGGTCCTCTGCTTTCAGGAGCAAAACTCTGCTTGCAAGAGGCATTTCTTTGGTTCAGAAACACCCACGTTTTTGAGTCTTTATATTTACTCGTTTTGTGGCCAGTGTTGGGTTTTGTGCAGAAGGAAGGGTTGGGGTTGCATCAGGCTTGGGGAAGTGAGTGTTGAAGCCAGGATGAAGGAGAGGGTTTAGGGCTGAAGGTGCTATAGGGCAGGAGAGCAGCCTCAGGGCTGGGCCTGGGGACCGGTCTCATGAAACTTATTCCAGTGATGGAAAATCACTTCACAGGGTCTCCAGCTTTCCCCAAAAATCAGCAACCACATGGCCCCCTCCTGCCATGCTGCCCTAAAGCTTCATACTGTCGCAGCTGCACAGTGCTGCATAACAACTCCAGCTGCCTGCCCTGCCTGCCCTGCCTGCCCTGCCTGCCCACCTCCAGATTAATCTCAGCTCTGCCTTGGATGTCCTCCAAAGCGTTGCAGCTCCGCCGGCCCTGGAGTCTCTCAGCATTGGGCTGTGCCGGCTTTGGGGACAGGGCTCTTCGCTGCTCAGTCCCTTCCACTCAACCAAGGGCAGAACGTGGGAAGGAAGGAAAGTGCGCGATGCCAGGTGGGCAGCTATCTCCAAGAGCTCACAAACGGAAAAGATTCACCTTTGACTAATGCATCACTCCTAATGAATGGCCGGACCAGCTATATTTAATTGCCTGGTTTCGGCAGATACGGCTGGAAAATCTCATGCCTGTCAGATTTTTTCTTCCCCTAAAGCATCAAATTATTCACTATCCTCTTGTAGCATTTTGCAGCCAACTCCTTCCTGTGATGATTTTCAAAGGATGAAGAATGAGCACCCCGGTGACATTTCTAGTATCTATAAATATCTCCCCACTATCCTGCCTGCCCAACTGGTGAATTATGCAGGAAGATATATATAATAAAACAATCGGATCCATTTTGTCGTCAACATCCCATTCTTCTTCAGCTGGCAAGAGAACAGCCCAGGCTGTTGCTCTGGAAAGAGCAAGCAGTGCCTGGAGAATTACTGAACTTATCCTTTCCTGAAGGTATGGGGGCACATTGGAGGGCAACACTGAGCAGAGAGAGGCCCTACTACGCTGGAAAAAGGAAGATGGGTTTTAAAACAGAAGAAGTACGAAGTTTAGGACAGCAACAGTCTCCAGAACGGCAGGAAATCCCACATATGGAGCACTGAGAAGCTTGTGGTAAAAGAAGCATTGAAGAAATACCAAAGAAAGACTAATCCAGCAATGTTATCTGGAGGACAATGCACTTACTATACATTCTGGTCCTGCTTTTATGTGTTCTACTCAGCAGTGCTCTGTTTATGCAACTAAGTCTCCTGCATGGTGAAATACATGGAGAATTTAATGCATCCAACTTTGCAAAGCTGTGGAAAGTCACCAGTTTACATTGCATATCTAATTGGCAGGTTTTAAATTCAATTGGAATTGAATTTAATAGCATAGGTTTCCCTTGCTAACAGACCTCTTCTAGCCAGATACTCATTATGTGTGGTAGTCAACAGAATCTGTTACCTCATTTATGGGTTAAGAGACATTTTAAAATAGGAGGCTTAAGACAGCTCTCTGCCTTGCATTAGATATTTGTAGATGTCTTTCGCTAAGCCATAGCTAGCTGCTTCATTATTAGTTTTGGGGGGCTGTGCCTTGGAGACACTGCCTGGCAATTAAGCAAAGTTCTTACCAGAAAGTTTTCCCCCCTTACCTTGGTCCAGAAGGTCGTTGCTCTCCAGGACTGCAAAGACAAGGATTCTGCATCTCCTCATTCCTGCAGGAAGACAGCTGTTGTGTTCCTCAGGCCAAGGAACAGACTGAGGAACAGATGCGAGTTACTGTGGATCTCCTGCAAAGCCTGGGGACTTTACCCTCCTACACTACTCTGGGTAGGAGGACAATACAGTGTGGGAAGCTGATACGCTGGCCTGGCAGAGAGGTGACCATGTCCCCATCAGTGTGTGCTGAGGCCACCCACAGAAACGCCGTCGTGGTTTAACCCTGGTAGGCAGCCAAGAACCACTCATCCACTTGCTCGATCCCTCCCAGCAGGGTGGGAGAGAGAGTCGGAAGGGTAAAAGTGAGAGAACTCGTGGGTTGAGATAAAGACAGTTCAATAGGTAGAGCAAAAGCCACGTGCACAAGCAAAGCAAAAGAAGGAATTAATTCACTGCTTCCCATCACAGGCAGGTGTTGAGCCACCCCCAGGAGGGCAGGGGTCCAGCACATGTAACGGTGACTTGGGAAGACAAATGCCATCACTCTGAACATCCTCCCCCTTCCTTCTTCGTCCTTCAGCTTTTATTGCTGAGCATGACACCATATGGTATGGAACACCCCCTTGGTCAGTGAGGGTGAGCTGTCCCCGCTGTGTCCCCTCCCAGCTTCAGTGTACTGCTAGCAGAAAAGCCCTTAGTGTGGTACAAGCGCTACTCAGCAACAACTAAAACATGCCTGTATTATCAACAGTTTCCATCACAAATCCAAACCCATACAAGCTACTACGAAGAAAATTAACTGTTCCAGCCAAAACCAGTACAGCTCCACACATCCATCTTTTCAAGGCTCTAATTACATTCTTAACTACAGCAAGGCCTTCAAGAGTGGCAGGACGCAAGTGAGAAGGGTTAAAGATGATCAAAATGTGTATCAGCTCCTTGGCAACAACTTGAATCATCCTTTTCTCCATCTCCCAGCATCGGGCTCTCCCCAGGTCTCAGTTTAATAGAAAGCTGGATGAGTCCTTGCAAACACCCCCTTGTCCATACGCGAATGGCACCCAGGGCTGTGCAGAGCCACCCTGAACACGGGAGCATTTCCCAGCAGGTCAGGGAAGGGTGGTACTATATGGTATATGGTGATGGAAAAGGAGTGACTGTGGTGCCTGCTGGAAGTTTCTTGGGGCACGGCATGCAACACACCCGTGCTTCCAGGAATGGCAACACATGGAGAACAGTAAAGTGCAGAGGGGGACAATCAGGACTGTTTCTTCCTGGATTTTGGCTTTCTGTTTGTTAGGGAATTTCATACTTACCTGCCTCTTTAAGGTGCTCTGGCTGAGGAACAAATAGTCTGTTGAAACCTCTGATTATAGGCCTCTCTGGAAAGCTTTCTCTGTAGAGCTCTCAAGTGATGCTGGTGGGCTCCTGTTCATTGAGACACAGCAATGGGCTTGGCCCATTCACAGGATTCCCGAAATGCTCTTCAGAGTGGGGCTGGTGACATATGGCAGGTTAGAGTGGGGTCGGTATGATATAGCTTTTTTTGTGGTTTGTACATGAGCCTCTTACCCATATTCCTGCCAAGATCGGCTCCACCATCCCACTGCACAAGCAGCACAGCTGCATTTCAGGCCACTGCTGCTGCTTGTCACAGGTGTAAATACACTGCTGGGTGACCTAGAAGACATGGTACATGAGATGCACTGCCCCTGACAACCCAGTGCTCTTTCCTGCCCACTGGTGTGCAAGGACTCTTGCGATACGGAACTCCAAACTCAGCTGGGAAGCATAATTTCTAACCTGGAGGTAGATCCTTCTCCCATGGTTGCAGTGGCCATACCACAGGCTGATCAAGCCCAGCTCACCTCATTTAAGAAGTCTAGAAGTTAAACATCTTGGTCTGGGCCACTCATTCCATTTCTTCAGTGAGTGCAGGGAAATGTAAGCCAGATCTGACCCCTCCTTGATAACCACTGCAGGATGAGGTGGGAGAACCAAGTCCCTCATGGAGTATGAGGGCAGCCTGAGGCGGCTCACTCAGACCCGCAGGTCTCTCCAGGCTGCGGACTCCCACCCTATGAACTCCACGGCTGCCTGGAAACAGGATCTGGGAAGTTTCAATGCCACCATGTAGGCATGGTGGAAGACAGTTTGCCAGTGAGCCTCCCCTTTCCCCAGTTGGTGCTCAACAAATGAGCCCATTCAGGGCCACCTCTGGTGAGTGGGGACCTCTCAAGATAAGGCAGTTCTTGTCGAGGTCATCATTTACTTTGGTGGTTCACTGGAGTAACAGAGTTTGCTCTGTTCCCAAAGGATTGTCACAGTCCCTGTTGGAGACCTCAGTCCGGCCGTGAGATTGTAACCCGGCACTGGGTTAGGGTGGGAGAGTTTGGGGGTGCTCAGTGGTGCTAATTCCACTGAGACCAAATCTTCTGCACATCTGCTGTCTCCCCCTTCCCCCCTACACAGCCTCGCTGCGACACACTGGCTGGTACCCGTGGTGGGCTCAGCGACGGCAGGGAACCCCCCAGATGACAAACCCCTGTCCACTTGCGTGGTGAGGGGCGGGGGGATGCTGTGCACCCTGTGAGGACGAGAAACAGCAAATATCAGACGGAGGCAAGGTCCGGTGCTGCACAGCGAAGCACCGCAGACGGCACGGGGAGTGCAGCACAGCTGCATTTCCCCATACAAACCAACTCCTCGCATCACCTCACGCCCAAGTGTACAGCTTCTGCCGTCCAGGGCAACGCGCTGTGCGTGTGGCTCATTAAGATAACGCACAGCCCGGTGCCTCTCTGTGCTCTCCGCTCTTGAAACACACCAGGTCTCACTCGCTGCATTTGTAATTGCCAGTGCAACTATTCAAACGGCGATGTTTGTCCCACCCGACCCTGCACGCGTTCGCCATACAGTGAGCAAACACGCGACACAGGCCTCCAGGCAATTTTCACACACTAGTCCAGGAATAATGACTTTTATTAGTAAATTTCTATCATTGTGAAATATTCTTCTTAAACAAACCCCGTGCTGTATTTTTACTGTTGATGACATTAAGCACATTAGATATTAACACTAGTTTTAAAGTGTCTAAAATTTACAGGAATATTAGCAAGAAACAGTTCACATCCACACCACCTGCTGAGCCCCCAACTTTCGACAGTACACGTCTGACAAAGAAACACTCTGTAGAGAAAAGAACCAGGTCTAAAGAATCGCAGAGGTCACTGGGCTATCTAAGGGTACTGGAGAAGGCCACTGACATTAAAACTACATTGAATCACAAAAGAGACATAAACATTAAATTCCGATTTGAGCTTTGCACTCTCTGGTGTGGAAGATCAGCTGTGGGTTGGGCTCTTCCAGCGCAGCAGTGCAGGAATGACAGGACATTGATTCGCAGCAGCCAAGAATGTGGTCCATGCATCCCTCTGCACCTCTGCCACCTCCCTGCAGGCTCCGTTTCGGTGAAGTGCCCAGCACTCGGAGAGACGGAGCTCGGCTTCAGTCACAGGATATTTTTGTTTTAACTGTCTGAGAAAGACATCGTTAGGGAGTTGCAGATGAGGTGCTCTGCTGGTGGGCCTAGATCTGTAGCAGCAACGCCACACCAGCAAGCACCCACTTGGAAGGATTTTCTCTAGTTTTAAGGTTAAAAGTCCACACGTAAGTTGGCCCTCTCTGGCGTGTTTTGTACACAGGACATGGGTACACACTACGGATATCTTGTTTGTCAGCAGGAATAGCTTTGATGAAAATGACGGGCATGGCCGGGGTTAGTTCCTTGAGCCTGGCATCTGTGATTATCCCAGTCTACAAAGGAAAGAAGACAAAGTCTTAGTTAGATTTCCAAGATACCCATCAGCTGTACCCCAACGCACATGATCCTCTGCGATGTTTATACAAGCCGGACTTACTGGGCAAGTGCAAGCATCTTTCCTGAGATCCCAGGGGTGGATGAGTCTATTTGAGGTAAGGAGGGTCTGGATCAAACACCTATCCTGGCTCATCAGAAGTATTCCTTAAGCGTAGCTTATTCCAAGGTGCGCGTACAGACGCTTGTTCTCACCGGATGCCTGAACCCCCCAACACCTGAGCTGGACTTTGCAGGGGAACAATGTTCCTGGCTATGTCCAGCCACATCGTCCTAGTGCTGCTCTTAGCCAAGGTTTTGCCAGAGCAGAGCCACCTTGTGGGAAGTGTTGCTTGTGCCAGGACCAGCTGTGGACACCTGAGCAGGGCTCAGGATGGAGAACAACACTCACTTGAGAAAGGTCTAAAAGGAACCAAGTCTCCAACCACACCACCAAAACTGGAGCTTGACCTGGGATACACATGTCTGTGCAATGTTTTGTGTGGCCCTCAAAGGGATCCACAGGCTGGTTTCCACTCTCACGGCTGCTCACACCAACAAGGGGGATTCAGAGAGGCTATTCCTGAGGGATTACTATCATTAAAAAAAAAAGTCCACATTATCCTCTTCAAAGCAGTGCTCCTGCTCGGCAGGCTGCCCAAGGCAGGAGAAGGACAGTACGCTGTCAGGGCATGAAATCAGCCGCTTGTTTCTCTAACTTGGGTCTCTCTGGCAACTTCTGTTTGTCTTTCTGACAATAAAATGCCCTACACATCAATCAGTTTCCAGGAAAGCCTGCAAAATTGCTAAATGGGAGCTAGATAGACCAAATTAAAACAAATACAGAAACGGAAATAAAACTCCTCAGTGCTAAAGAAACTGCCTCTCACTGCAGCTTAGCTTCACGTATCATTATTATTTCAAATGCTCTTAGATCAGACTTGTGGGATGACAGTCAACCTCTCTGGTAGTTTATTTAGTTCTGCAAATGAGTGGAGAGAAATAATCCCTCTTGCGACACACCTCGGTTTAATTGTACTAATGCCATCTGTTATACTAAGCTGTGATAAATCCAACTGTGATTTAGAATTTTATATTTCCAACGTGCTGAACAAACATTAAATAATTCTTGTAATACCTTGAAAAGAAGCTATTTATCAAGCATTATTATGCACTCTTTTTAAATCCACATCTTTCATTTCTGAGGCTGGATTTTGATCAGATCTTTTTTTACTGTTGACAATTCCTCAAATCAAATTTCCAAGGCATATTCTACCCATTTCTGGGTTAACAAGAGTTGAAATCTTCCTGAAGTATCATCTCTGCGGAACACGTCATTGTGTTATGTCTGGGCTGATTTGCATTTGCATTTTTTATCGCTCTCATCATCAGAAATTAATTCTACTCTGAAAGCAATTTTCACTAACTACTGGCACAGCGTACCTGGTAAAAAGCCACTGTTCTGTGCTCAGAGAGCTCAGACGCTAAAGAAGTTTTCACTTCTGCTTGTCCTGGCTCCTCAACAGGCGATTTGAAGAGTGGACATATTACACTGCCACATATCGATGGGTCCGAAGACACAAACCAATCTGTCCCAAGCCAAGGATGCAAATCGATGGGCCCGAATACACACACAGTGAGCCAGTATCCCCTCTCACTCAACTGCATTTTGAGGTGCTACCGCACAGGCACACGTGCACCACAGCTAATTTAGGGTCAGTTGGACTAAAGACCTTCAGCACAGGTTGGTTGTCCCTCAGACAGTTGCCTCTGTTTGCAGGGAAGGGGGGCTGGTGATCAGACCAGCAATGTAGCCAGCAGGGAACATTGCTCCAAGGTGCCCCAGAGATTGCTGGAGTTAGTGGCTTCAGCTGGACATGGGGAACGAGAAAAAGAGCCATCCATGGAGCATGCACTGAAGAAGACCTAATGATCCAGAGAGACCTGGACAGGCTTCAGAGGTGGGCTCTTATGAACCTCATGAGGTTCAACAAGGCCAAGTGCAGGGTCCTACACCTGGGTCAGAGCAATCCCAACCACAAACCCAAGCTGGGCAGAGAATGGATGGAGAGCAGCCCTGAGGAGAAGGACTAGGGGGTGTTGGTGGATGAGAAGCTCAACATGAGCTGGCAACGTGCACTGAGAGCCCAGAAAGCCACCCCCATCCCGGGCTGCACCCCAGCAGCGTGGCCAGCAGGGCGAGGGAGGGATTGTGCCCCTCTGCTGCGCTCTGCTCTGGGGAGACCCCCCTGCAGTGCTGCCTCCAGCTCGGGGGGTCCCACCAGCAGAAGGACACGGAGCTGTTGGAGCAGGGCCAGAGGAGGCCCCGGAGATGCTGGGAGGGCTGGAGCCCCTCTGCTGGGAGGACAGGCTGGGAGAGTTGGGGGGGTTCAGCCTGGAGAAGAGAAGGCGAAAAAGGGGAGACCTCAGAGCCCCTTCCAGTGTCTGAAGGGGTCCTACAAGAAAGCTGGAGAGGGACTTTTTCCAAGGGCATGTAGGGATAAGACAAGGGGAAATGGCTTCAAACTGGAAAAGGGAAGACAGATTAGAGATCAGGAAGAAATTTTTCACTCTGAGGGTGGTGAGGCACTGGGGCAGGTTGCCCAGAGAAGCTGTGGCTGCCCCATCCCTGGAGGTGTTCAAGGCCTGGTTGGACGGGGCTTGGAGCAACCTGGGCTGGTGGGAGGTGTCCCTGCCCAGGGCAGGGGGGTGGAACTGGATGATTTTCAAGGTCCCTTCCAACCCAAACCATTCTATGATTCTATGTGCTGTCCAGTAAAGCCAAATACAAGAAGAATTTTTACCACAGAGTAGTTTAAGAGTTGAGATACAGATGGAAAAGCGTTTGCCAAGTTATTAATTTTTCAAAATAACCATAAATAAGAGACTGGCTGTTCACAGCACAATTTGCAAGTGTCCCCACCATGGCTGCATTGCAAGTTTATCACTGGAGACCTCAGCTTGAGCCACATCCTGCTCTCACTCTCATAGCTCATAAATACATAGGCATTACCGACAGTTGACATCTTCAAGAAAAGACTTCATGTGATGTCCCAGCTCACTCTCCTGGGAAAAAAATTAATCTCTGATGCAGAAGACTTAATGTATCTCATGCCTCTGCAGGAGAACACAGCCAGCTGTGATGTTTGGGGTTGCAGCACCAGAACGGGCTGTGTCAGTGCTGGGTTGCACACTGATGGTGTTTCCATCTGCATCTGCTGCTGGGAGCATCTCAGATAAAAATGAGTGGTGTGCAACTGTTCCCAAAGATATCGAGCTACTGGAACCGTCAAATAAATGTGACTGCTCCTTGCAGCACAGATCTGCCCTTCTAAGCCTCTCTGCTCGTTAAAGACTGGTGCTTTACGTAGGACTATCTTTTAAAAGTGCACGCCATAGCTGTTGTGGCTTGAAGGAGGCATGACAGAGATCACAGTCATCTCCATAGATGTTCTAAGGAATTATTTCATACTGACTTTTTGACACCCCCCCCCCTTTTCAAAATCCCATAGTGCTTCACAGATGTCAGAATGGTTTTTTTACTGTTTGTACATTCTATTATTTTGATACAGAACAATAGCTTTTATAATGGAAATGCTTATATAACTGAAATATATTTGTTATTGTATATTATGATTGTCCCACAGACCATGAACACTCCTTTAGCTGGATTTCTCTCAGTGTTACACCACGCTGTGTGCTGCCTGTGCATCTCTTCCAAGGACGAGGTGGTGCACTGTCTACACCGGCAAAGCTCTGTGTGGCACATGTGGTGCAAACCCCACCTCTCCCTTTGTCCTGCTGTGCTCCAGCAGCCCTGGTGAGGAGCAGGGCACAGCCTTGGCACCAAACTCTCCTGGGAGCTGGGAGCAAGAAAGCTGGGAATCAGTCCACAGTCTCCCATAGCTTGAGATAAAACATCTCATGGTGTCACCAGTCGAACCATCTCTCCCTGAGTCCCACTGGCTTTAACAGTGTTACAGCAACAGATCATTTGGACCCAAAATAACCTGCTTGGTTTCATTTCATCTAATAGCTGCCTGCTGTTTTGTAATGAATGTTTTATAAATTTAAGACACCCAAGGGCAAACATAAATGTTTAAATAAATAGAAAAATGTGAGTAGCAGAACATAAGAAGGACTTTTTCCTTTTTTGGAGGCACAATCTAAATGTGAAATATTCTTTTAGAAGTGGAGGTGATCCCCAGAGGAGTTCTTCTAAACATGACCTGCCATTCTTATCAGAGGATTAATTTGGAAGGAGTACACAACCCAAAAGAACTGTGCACCTGTTTTAAAAATGCTGCATCATTAATATATTCTGGTGCTCACTGGATTACAGGTAAAATGAATAGTTCCACCAGGTGGAAATGATATTTCAGTGTGAGCAGCAACATATGAAAATACTCTTTTCCTTTCTGAAAGAAACCGGAGCATGATACCCAGAGATTATGCATGGTTCTACAAACGTAATTGCTCAGTATCTTTCAATCACAAGGAAAATGTAACCAGAAAAACACATTTACTAAAGTGTGGATGGTTTCTGAAGACAAAGCTCATTGCTGAATGCAATCACCCATATAAGCTATTGGGGGAGGCAGAGGGGAGAAGCCATGTGCTTCCCAAAAGATTTCTGGCTTTGCACCACAAAAACTTCTCACTCTTCACTTCCACTATCACTGGGGGACAGGTAAAACTTCCACAGCACACAGCCATTTTCACCATTATATCTGGTGGTAACAACGGTAAAGGAAGACATAACACTAGAATCTGTTTTTAATGGAGTATTCGATATGCAAGACCAGGATTTTTTTTAAACTTCCTGTGCACTGTTGTGTCCAGGTGATTTGTATCAGCTTAAAATGTCAGGTTTTGAGGGTAACTGAAATCCAGTGGTCGCAGTAGTATGGGGTTGCGATCTCCAAGAGCTGCGAGGGGTTTTGTACAGCAGCCACACCAAAGGCTCAGACACGGGAACAGGCAGGGAACTGTAGGACCAGGGATGGGGAAATGGACTGAGTTAGTCTCTCTCCTCCTACTGTGACTTCTGCTATTAGCAGAGCCAAAACCAGCGAGGCAGGAGATGGGACCTTACACCCACGTGAGATCTTTACTGCAACCTTCTGACAGAGCCTTTGCCAATGTTCCTGACCACTTGTGGCTCTCCAGACCCAATGCGCACGTCAACCCATTTCCAGAGAGAAAATGGAGTCTTGACTTTCCCAAGGATTTGTGACAAAATGCACTGGATGCCATCAGTGAGTGAATTCAAAGCTTTGCCTAATTTCCTATCCTTCATGGAAAACTGTTGCAGAGAGGGAGCAGAAAAATAAATGACGAGTATTAAATTTGAATTGCAAGGTCAGGTTGGGATATGGTATATAACAGATGCGGCCTCTCTCCCCAGCATCCTACCGCCAAGGCCCACAACAGATAAAGGAGGATCTTCAAGGTTAAGACTGTAAAGAGCTGCCTCTGAAATAAAAGTCTCTCCCTGTGAGGGGGTAAACTTGACACAGATAAGTAAGTTTTGGGTGACCCACTTTGCTCAGCCCTCGCTCTCTCACACATCACTGGCAGCAGGAGCATCGCACTGGCTGCCCAGAGTAAGAGCCGCATGAATCACTGTCATTTAGTTCTCGCACGCAGCACAAACAGGGAGTCACGGTACCACGGGGCAGGCAACACGCAGGACTGAGCCCGGTGGGGATTTGTCAGCCTAATGGCTCTCGCTCTGCAGACTGCTCTCCTAACAGCTGACAACTGTCAGAAGGAATGACAGGGACAATCGTGCTCCTCTGGGATGCTGCGCTGAGAGGTGCTCTGCAAGAGGAGCGCTGACAGCTAACAGCACGCGTGTGTGTTTCCCTCAGCCACCCACTTGGAGGGTATGGTTCCCACCGTGGCTGTCCTGAGGCTGTGCTACAGCTGGATGGTATTGGGCCACATCCAGAAGGGGAAGGAAGAAGAGCGAGGGCCACCCGCGCTGTCTGTCTGTCCCCGCCATGCGGAGTCATCAGCCAGAGTCCACGTTGACCATACAGGTTAGACTTCTGTGCAAGCTTTATTTGCCACCCTAAAGGGATGGCTAAAGAGTGTGATTAATTTGTGGCCACAAGATCTATCTATGCACATGACATGCTGCAGCACCCATTAGCAAAAGGACAGTGGTCTGGATGTGGTACATCCCACCCATTCAGCTCTGGCGACATGTAGGAGTCCTCTCCTTTCTCCTCACTGCTGCCAAACAGGTGTCAGAGTAATGACAATGCAAATGTCTGCCACGTCATTTTTGGAGGCAGCAGCGAAATCACAACCATGTGAAGGTTTATGGACAATACAGCCCTGAGGGGACCCCATGTGTTCTGTCCGTAGTAACACCATGAGTACCCACCACAGTTTAGTCAATGTACGCTGAGGTTGAGATTCACCTTGTGAAAACTAGATGCATCAGTCCAAGTTGGCCACCCTGAACTCCCTTGAAACAGAAGCCATAACACAAACACTCCAAGGGGTGATTCATCTGACCACCTTGGATACCCACTCTAGGCTGCAGAGGAGAGGCCCATCTTTCATGCCTTTCCCATTCCTGAAGAGGCAGCTTTAATGACTATTTTAGATGAGCACCCCTCTGCGCTGAGCAGTTCCCCACCCTACCAAGCGATAAAGGCGTAACATCCATGGCTTCTCTCTCAACGCGAGAGTCTTGGTGAGCTCACCTGTGCATCCCAGCGCGCGCCCTCCATGAACAAACCATGGACATATGCCCCTTCCCGAGGAGGACTGGCAAAATCTTCTCTGTTCTTTTTTGTCACATCGCACTGCAAGGTCATCTTGTCCAAAGGCCACTCGTTCTTCCGGGCTGTGGACTGCATGATGGCTGTCAGGAAAGACTGGGGATTGAAGAACCCAGCAAGCCACACTGCAGAGGGTAAGGAGAAGTCTCCTGTCCAGGCCTCCAGTTCCTTGATGCGAGTGAGGAGGTCAGCAAACCACGTGCCCAGGCTGGCTGTGGAAGGGTAAGCCCTCTTTATCCAGGACTCAGGCACCGTGTCCAAGAAGAGGGCATTCTGCAGGTTCTCCATGTCACTTGTCATGGTCAGTTCTCCCTGGGTGAGAAAGGGCATAATTAGCACCGACAACTGTTTAACCTGACCAAAGCCTGCTTGAAAGCGGAGGCTGAGCTAGGAAGTGTGGAAGAGAGTGACACCTGACACAGTCGCAAGCATTCATACCATGAATTTCTTAGTGAGTTTTGAATCTTCATAAACATTTATAGAGGGTGCACTATTGCATATTAGTGCACCCTCATCTTCGCTACTGTAAAAATACGACTTGAGGGAAAAAATGTGTAACAGAAGGCCAGTGAGCATGAGTGTCCCTCAGTTGTCCCAGTGGTGTTTCTGTTTTCTCCCATTGACTGAAGATCTTTATGGGGTAGATTTTCAGAGGTGCAAAGCTGTTCTCACTCACACTGCCAGGGCAGGATACTGGAGTCTTTGATGATCTACTCCAAAACTTTCCAAATATTCGTTATGCCAAGTCCTATCCCCCTCCTCTCCTCTGCTTCCCCTCACTCCCCTCCTGCTTGATTACTTTCAGTGCAAGTCTTTCTTTTTGACTTCGCATGGTGCCTGCAAATGTAATCACAGTTTCTCTCACAGCAGGGAAACACAACAAATTAAGATATGATTCAGCCAAGTGAGAGACAAAGAGAGGTTTGGCTTTTCCTTTATCCAGCAATTAATTGTTTTTAAAGCTTTTAGAAACCTGTATCAGTTTCGCCCAGGCAGGAGAAGAGCTGGAATACATCACTGCATGGCCAAAAAAGGGCTTCTGCAGAGCAATAACAGCATCCCTCTTGAACTTCTGCGGAGGGCCCCCAGTATCTGCCAGTCTAAAATTAAGAAAACTCCTGCTGTATCCATCTTAAATTACATTAACTCTAAGCAAGAGATGCCAGGATGGTACCACTGCTGAAAGGGAGCCAAGAGAAGCCATTAAGAGATGCAGCAGTTTGTGCGGCAGGTCGTGCAGCACGACACAGACGGGGCTCACAAGCTCTGCCCAGGGCAGCATACATTTGCTTAGCCATGATGGTGACATGCCATGGGGCACTTTCCCTGCCACCATCTGGAGCAATTGTCCCTGGCACAGCAGAAGCCTCAGTTCGGACCAAGCTGCTGATGGAGGCTGCAGCTCATCACGTCTGGAACTGCAGGCAGTGCCTGGAGTCCCGGGGCTGGGAGGCTGTCTCCCTGCCTGTAGGAGATGTGCATTGGAGGAGGACCTGTGCCATCAAGTAAAAAGGTGTGCAGGAGGAGGCCACCAAACCGTTTAGCATCAGTGATGACGAGAAAGAGACCAGCTGGATCTTCTCTAAGACCCTGCAGATACAAGAGGAGCCTCAACTCCCAACAGTACTGAAAGAAGGCAGGCAGAGGCTGTGCCTGTCTGCCTGGGAAAGGGAGAACCCCACGATGGTGAAGGCTGGAAGCTTGTGACTACCAGCAACAGGAACAAGGCTTCTGTACACCTGCAGATCTGCAGCTACAGAATAGGTTCAGTGCCCAGGTAGGAGACAAGGGGTTGGGAACTCTGCCCATCACAGCATCCATGCCGATGGAGCCTGAGCCATGCAGCAGCACAGGTGAGATTAGTGAGTGACAGCAGTAGGTGACTCCCTGCTGCAGAGGACAGAGGTCCCCATCTGCCAACCTGTCTTGCTCTCCAAGGACATTTACTGCGTGCTGGGAGCTTGGATCCAGGACACTGTGGAAAAACTGCTGAGGTTTGTCCAGCATTCAGACTATTACCCCCTTATACTCTTCCACAGGACCACCAATGATACCCAAAGATATGTGTGCTGCCATTCAGAGGGACCTGGACAGGCTGGAGAACTGAGCCGAGAGGAACCTCATGAAATTCAACAGAGGGAAATGCCGAGTCTTACACCTGAGGAGGAACAACCCCGTGCACCAGTACACACTGGGGACCAACTGCCTGGAAAGCAGTTGCAGGGAAGGACCTGGGAGTCCTGACCAGGAGTCAGCAGTGTGTCCCTTCAGCAAAGAAGGCCACCAGCATCCTGGGCTGCATTAGCAGGAGCATTGCCAGCAGGTCAATGGCAGCACTCTGCTCAGCGCTAGTGAGGCAACATCTGGCACACTGGATCCAGTGCTGGGATTGTTCAGCCTCAAAAAGAGAGGACTCGGAGGATCTTTTCAATATCCGTGAATATCTGATGGTAGGAAGTAAAGAAGATGGAGCCAGACTCTTCTTGGTGGTGTCCAGTGACAGGACAAGAGGCACTGGGAACAACCTAAAATACAAGACATTCTGTTGACACACAAGCACAAACTTTTTTTCTGTGGTGGTGGTCGAGCACTGGAAGAGGTTACCCAGAGAGGCTGTGGAGTCTCTGTCCTCAGGAATTTTCAAAACCCACCAGAGTGTGGTCCTGGGCAACCTCCTCTGCCCGACCCTGCTTTGAGCACGGGGCTCGACTAGACGCTCTCCAGAACAACTAACCTGTGGTTCTGTGAGGCTCAAGCCAAGCAGTCTGCAAGCCCCAAAACTTGCAAAGGCCGGCTCAGCTTCTGCAGGTGTGTAATGCCCTTCACAATGTACGTCTGTGCATGCCCCACGCTGAGCCAGAGGGGTGCGACACACCAGAGCGGTTTCGAGACTTACAGTTAATGTTGATCACTAGTTTTCATTATAAATACTTACATTTGTCCCCTTATCATTTTGCCAAAATTTATCTGACTTACAGTTTCTCTTTGCCTCAGGCTGAGTGTTTTTGGAAAGATTAACTGAAATCAGTTGAGCTGTTGTTGAGAACGAGGGCGAGGGAATTGGGTCAGTCTATTCACATTAAAAAATTCCAACTGTTCTTTCACAGGACTTCAGTGCCTCCAGCCATGAGGTCAGCAGAGGTGCCCTTTATTGGGGCCACAAAAATCTATGAAGCTTTAGCAAAAGCTGAAACCCGCTTAAAGCAACCCCAACGCGCATTTAGCAATGCTTGTCAGAGTCCAGCAGTTAAAAATCTTTGCCATTTATTCCTATGCTGAGCATTCCCCGCAGAGCTGTCATCCACACATCACACCAACGGGCTACAGGAGGACAAGACCACATCTGGACACCCAACCAGACCATGGCAGAGCAGTAATGAGCACCCGTGTTGACGACCTGTGCTGCATCTGGCACTGACAGGTGGAAGTGGGCTCAGTGCTGAGAGATCAGGACTTGGGGCAAACGAGTGTGCCGGCGTTCTTGGGTCAGTGAGCATTTTCTCAAAGGAAGTACACCGCGAAGAGACCAGAGACTCCCGAGCTGGGAAGACAACTTGTCAACATCACAGGAATCCTCTGAGCTAACTACGCTGTTGCAAACGCAGCACTCAGAGCTGCTGGATGACAGCTAAAACGAAGGACTTGAACACACATCTACCCCACATGCTGTGTCTTGTCAAAGGGAGGAGGGCGTCAGCTGAATTCAGGCACTGGAAATGTCCACTCTAGCACTTCTGGAGTTCTTTTCCCCACTTTCCCCCCCCTCCCCGTGAAAATTTCTAAACATCCACAAAAAAATTCATTTTGTCTGGCAATGTGCAAGGGCAGTACTTCAAGGTGATGTGTCTCCTCAGCACCCACCAATTCAGATTTGTACTGCCCCATGCCTGGAAGCCACTGCAGCCCTGAGATCCCCGTTCAGAGCTGCCCCCCAGAGATCTTTGGTTTCCCATGCCGAAGTCTCCACCCTGGGAAACGTTCACCTCTCAATAGGATGGACTGGCAAAAGGCATTGTTAAACCTCTCCTCCAAAGATGACTTGTTAAAAGTAGTAAACTTTTAGAGGCAGCAAGTTCCTGAACCTGCTGGGTTTCCCCACGGAGAACAGATTTCTGGTGGACACCTTTCATGTTTATAAAGGTTTTAAGATGTTTTTTGCTTTAACATGCTTGAAGCTAAAAGTGACAAATAGGGTTGAATGAAAAGGTGGAAGCAGGACTGTTTACAATTAATCCCACTAAAACATGAGGAACAGCTGTAACCACCTTTCAAAATACACATCACTTTCTGTCACTTCACATGAGCAGGGACCAAGTAAGTCTGTGCCAGTAAATAATCTAATTATTTCTATTCAGTGATTTTACATTTGTAGGGTATCTCAAAATGATGAGTTACCTGGTAAAAGGTCTTTAAAGTCCTGCGTAATTCCAAGCACAAGGGTCAAACACAAATTAAAGATTTCTCATTTTGGTATTTGCCATGAAGCGACAAAGAAATACAAAGGCAGTGTGTGCCCCCTGCATTTCCTCTTAGGTACCCAAACTGTTTATCTATAACACACTATAAGAGAATTTACTGACACACAATTAAAGCTCACACAACAGAAAAGCATGGCCATGTCTAACCTGAGGGTCTGGTAGTGAGCTTCAGAAGGCTGTCACAATGATGTGACCTCATCAGGGGGCAGTTGCTGTGGCTTTCTGATTTAAGT
This sequence comes from Charadrius vociferus, assembly GCF_000708025.1. Taxonomy (NCBI): domain Eukaryota; kingdom Metazoa; phylum Chordata; class Aves; order Charadriiformes; family Charadriidae; genus Charadrius; species Charadrius vociferus. The sequence continues at coordinate 512,913 of NW_009646858.1, forward strand.
ATCACTGTGGCAAGTGTAGGGTCCTGCACCTGGGGAGGAATAACCCCATGCAAGGGTATGGGTTAGGGGTTGACCTGGAGAGCAGCTCTGTGAAATGGACCTGGGAGTCCTGGGGGACAACTGGATGCCATGAGCCAGCAATGTGCCCTGGTGGCCAAGAAGGCCAATGGCATCCTGGGGGGCATCAAGAAGAGTGTGGCCAGCAGGTGAAGGGAGGTCATCCTCCCCCTCTACTCTGCCCTGGTGAGGCCACATCTGGAGTACTGCGTCCAGTTCGGGGCTCCCCGGGTCAAGGACAGGGAACTGCTGGAGAGGGTCCAGCAAAGGGCTACAAAGATGATGAGGGGATTGGAGCATCTTTCTGATGAGGAGAGGCTGTGGGGCTTGGGGCTTTTTAGTCTGGAGAAAAGAAGACTGAGGGGAGTGACAGGACAAGAGGGAACGGGCACAAATTTGACCATAGGAAGTGCTGTCTGAACACGAGGAGGAACTTTTTTGCTGTGAGGGTGGCAGAGCAGTGGCACAGGCTGCCCAGAGAGGTGGGGGAGTCTCCCCCTCTGGAGCCATTCCCAACCCACCTGGACTCCATCCTGTGCCACTGCTGGAGGTGCCCCTGCTCTGGTGGGGGGGTGGACGATATGATCTCCAGAGGTCCCTTCCAACCCTGACCATTCTGTGATTCTGTGGTTCCTTCTTCATTCATATCACATGGCTCATCATCTCCTATCCCAGGAGAACTAAGACCCTGAGAGGACCTGTTCAATAGGCTGGTCTCTGGCTGAAGCCATGGCAAGACCATGTAGGAAGAGAAAAAAGTCAGAGAGGCAAAGTACTGCACCGGTCACAGCAGGACACTGAGAACCACAGGGCCTTCTCATGGCAATAGGCAGTGTTTTGCACTCTGGGCAAGCTTTTCAAGCAGGTAAAAATATTGCAAAATGAGTGCAAGCAGTCAAACTGATTTAAAGGCATAACCCTCATGATCATATATCCTACCTAGTTTTATTTTCAGGAAACAAATGAATTAGCAAATGTAATTCTCAGGAAGGATTAAGAAAACCAATTTTTAAAGCCTGCGCACTCAAGCATACTTGTTGGAATCTCCTGTGAGGGTTCAAAGCATCTATAGCAGCTATCTCTTATAGTTGTCCAAACACAATTATGCATAAATTTGCATTTCAGACACTGAATACTAACGTGCATCCAGAATGATTCAAGTTACTTTTTTTTTTTTTTTTCCAAAATGCTGGGAGTAATTTTCATTAAAGACACCCTTGAAGGAAATCCTAATCAGCCTGCAGACATTCCCTCAAGATGAGGAGACTATTGTCACAAATTGTTTTCTCAGTTAAGGTTATTTTCACTTGATACAGTCAAATACCCAGCTAGCCTTACAATATTTGGTCTTACTTTATCCTTTTATAATATTTATTATCCTCATTCTGGAGGCTTATCCCTCACTGAAGTTGCAAAATAGAAAACCTGCATGCAAAAATTACAGCGGGTACAGCATTAACATGCGAGTGGTTCAGCCCAGCCTCTGGTCTCACCGAAGTCATCCAGAACAACGGGCTTTGAAATGCAACACGCCCGTTATTTCTGATGGCTACCAGTCTATTGCAATTTCTCTTCCTCTTAATGGGATGTCTCCTATTTTTGGACCAAACAATCACTTTCCGCTACACAGACACAATGAATTATTCAAAAATTCAAATTAGGCATGACATTTCCAAATCGCCTTCTTTTAGCAGATAGTCAGTTAAAAACAATAAGACTTGCTTCCTCTGTGTTTTATTTATTCTCTTCGGAGATCTGTGGTTCCCGTTATGTAAACTCTCCTCCTCCGAGCGCTGTCAGTAAAGATCCCCAATCCCAGAGATTAACATGCATTAACAGCTCTCCCAGGAGCTGCTCTCAGAAGGAACAATTAAAGACTGATTTCTCTTCCAAACTGAGCGTGAGACCTAGCTGTCAAGTCTGGACAGCAGCGCTGCCTGCAGAAAGAGCCCACGGCATAGCCAAGCGTGCCCTGGCCGTTAGGTGGTACCCGCGGCGCAGGAAGGGCCCGCTGGGGGATGCTGGGCAGCGGTGTGGGTCAGGCACGACATCAAACCCAGCTCTGCAGGGACCCACCCGCAACCTGCGCTTGCAGGCACAGAAGAATTGCCCACTGGTGGTATCTCAGACCCTTCACATTTCTCTCTTCAGCAAACACGAGATGAAGAAAGGCTAACACAAACAGATTCTGCTACTCATCTGCTCTTCGGTAGTCCTTGAGTCCTGTGGCATCTCTGAACCACACCGTTCATAGTGAGGCTGCTGGGACCAACCGATGGAGTCGTCAGAAGTGCTTTTTCTGCAGATACCATCTCACTCCCCTGCTGTGATTTGTGGCAGAGTTTGGGGAGAAATTTGCACCCTCTATTATTGCCTGATTTCTGTTGTTTGTTTTGTCTGTGGTTTATTTAAGCCCATGCATCCACTCATTCCCCCGACCGATATTAAATAGCTTATTCTTCTCCACATTAAATCTAATTGCTACACATTGTCCCAGTTACAATTATATCTTGTCTGGTGCTTCAGGATTGAAACATTAAATCACTTCTGTTTACCTGTCTTAGGAAAGAGAATTTTCAATTCCACTGCCTTATGCTAGAAAATAAAGGAAATCTGTTTGTAATAATTGGCTACATAAATATCAGCCTATTTTAAAATGGATCATACATACTGGGCCACCATGAAGTGTATATGATATGTCTCTCTCTTTAACCAAGACAATAAGCATCAGCAGTGAATGCAGTGCAGAAATGTCTGAGCTAGTGTGGACCCAAGCTGCTGGGTTCGCAGCGCACAGCACAACATGGCCAGGATCTGGAAGCAGCCTGGTCCTGTCCCTGCAGAGCTGCAAGTACCAAAAACTCCAGGGCCAACCCCAGCACCACTGCAGATATGTCCCTTGAAGATCTCTCTTCGATGCTGCCCTCAGGAGAGGGTTGGGATGGTCATTCAGTCTCAAGACAGGTCCTCCCTGCCCACCTGCCCGCTCTTTCTGCTAACGGGGTCAGAAGAAGTAGCTGCAGTTCCTTCAAGTGCGATGGTTCCCACGCTATGCAAAGTATTTTTGCCAGCTGAGCGTTTTGGCGATATGGGATGACAGCCTGTCGTTCAGGAAGGGATGGCGCAGGGAATGCCTCGCCATGGACATCCTTAATTGCTGCCTCACACCATGAATTCATCCAGGGAGCAACTTTGTGTTGACGATGCAGGGAAGGCATCGGGGTAGCATTGAAGCCACCAGCTTTGTGCTGCAAGCTCCAGGCAGCATTCCTCTGCTATACTTAGGCCTTTCCAAGGGATGTGCAGCACTTGGCTAGGGTAAAGAGCCTTTTGGGATAACAAGGTGTCATGGTTTGGGCTGGGCTGGCCACTAAAATGAACGACAGATGTTCTCTTTTACTTCTCTTCCCTTCAGAGAAGGGAGAGCAGCTCCCTCAGGGAGAGAAGGATAAGAGATAAAAGAAGACTTATGAGTTTAAAAAGAACCTAAACTAATGAAAATATTGATAAAATAACAAAAAGAAAGTAATGAAATATATACAACATACAAAACCGTATCAAGCTCCCAGGATGACGATCACGTCACCGGCTGGCACTGGGAATGTCCCAGACCGGACTCAGCAACGGATGGGAACTGGATTCCGGATCTGCATTCACAATAGGGATTACAGGCAGATGAACAGAGTCCTCCTCAGATGCGGGTCACTGAAGAAAGAGACTGACCCCTTTGATCCTCAGCCTTTATACTGAGCATGAGGCAGTTGGGATGCAATACCCTCGTTGGTCAGTTTGGGGTCACCTGTCCTGTCCGCTCCTCCCCGGGAGGTGGGACCCCTCTACACTTTTCTGCTTCCGACCCTCCAGTGGGGCAAGTAACAGCCTGAGCTGCACTTGGCTGCGATAGCGTTAGTATAAGCAGGAGCCTCTCTGCACACCATCCCTTGGCATAAACTATAAACAATCAGGTCTTATCACTCTGAAAGTGAACAGCGTCTGAAAAATATGCCGTTAATTTCAGAGAGTTCAGTTAGTTAGATGAGGATTAACTGAAAAGTAAAATTACTGAACAGAAAATTGCTTCTGTTTTACCTCAAACCAGGACACAAGGTGAAGGGGACGTGTTGTCACAGGGCACCAGGGTCGGCCAAGCAGGTCTTGCAGTGCAGCCTGATCTGCGCTGGTTTATCCCCTCCTGGGCAGTCAGCAGCCTTTTATATGTTGTCCCACCAACTGCCTGGGTGGGCATTCAGCAGATGACTCCCCCTCCCAGTGGACACAGCCTCAAAGCACAGCCCTCTTTTGCACATCCTGCTCAATCCAGAAGTTTGGATCCTGCCAGGTGTGTCCTGCCAGCTCCAGAGCTCCTCACTGTTCTCCATAAGCAATGGCCAAAGCCACCACCCAGAGGGACACGGACATCCCCTTCCTGGAGCAGTCTAGTTTCTTACCAGTGTGGTGAAGCAACTGTGGGTGGAGCAATCATGAACAGTGTGTTCATGGGGAACATCAGCTCCTGACCCTCCTCCATTAGCAAATGACTCATACCCAGCAAGGGGAGTTGTATCTCTTCCAAAACTGTTGAGTTTTTAGGCTTTTTCTCTTATAGCTCTGGACATTTTGTGCCCTTACACATGACTAATCTTTCCTTTGATTTCAGCTCAGCTTGTGCCTTTAATGATACTTTCTTACAAGTTCCCCCCAGTACCTGGGCATTTTGTGAAAAGGTGTGATTTTTTCGGCTTACCTTTAAATAGGACACGTCTCAATTTCTATCGTTGCTGTGCTACGATATCAGGTGGAGAGAGATGCCTGGTCTCCCTTCCCAGAAAGCAGTCACTGCTATGAGTGCCTGTGGACAACGTGCCATTTGAAATCCACCTCTGAACCATTCCCCATTGAGTCAAGTTGGTTTTGCAGACAGCAGTGCTGAATGCAGTGTGACCCCTTTTATGCCCTGAGCAACTCTTCCATCCATCAAGATCTTACGACGACGCAGTCACAAGCCACCAGAGCTCCTACCTTCAGCCCCAGATCCAGTTCCTTGAGAGAGCGCTTTATTTCACCGGTGAGGATGTTCATGCGCTCACACTCCTGGAAGGCAACCACAATGTACGGTGTCCTCTCCTCCACCTTTGCCATCAGTTCTGCAATGTTAAACTCATCCATCAATTTCTCTAACATTTCTTCCAGCAGAGCTTTCACCTGTGTGCCAGAGGGAAAAGAGAGCGGGATGTTAGTGAACGACCCACTGGGCTGCCTCGGCTGACAGCTGCCTGAACACGGCATGAAAACTCCATCTGCCAGTTAGTGTCTCCGAAAACAATCAGTGTCAACTGTGCTGGGCATGGCACCTTTCAAAGAGCTTGCCCCATCCTATTAAAATTCAAATGGTTACAAAAGCTAATGTCAGATGAGAAGCTTTCAAAATGACGCTTTAGAAATGTCACTGTGACACGTAGCAGTCTTCTTTCTTCATGGGTCCTACACCTGTATTCCTACTTCTCCTAAGGTCAGACTCAATGCAAGAAGACGGATGGGGCTACAGCTTCAGCTGAGCCTCAGGACAACTGAGCTTCTGAGCTGTTTTTCTGGGGTATATTGACAGAGAGAGGTGATTATACAAAATTGAATTTTAAGCAGAGCCATGGAAGAAAAGCATAACGAAACAAAATTATTTTCTGGTCAACTTTACAGCTTGATTTGGAAACAGTGCTCTATATCTCTAAAGAGTAATCAGGGAAAGATCCAAGCAACAGGATGTTTGTCGTGTCTAAAAAATAAGTAAAACAGACAAAACCTTTTCTGATTGACAACGAGGAGGCACGAAGACCCTAATCTTCATGGGATCAGCTGTATCTCTCAGGTTTTCGTGGACCGTTAGGCAACTTGCTATGGAAGTCTCTCACACAATGCTCTGCTTTACTTCTGTGCTGGAACCCGAGCAAGACATCTGCTTCTTGGGGAGTTTTCAGGAATACGCAATGCACAGTTACAATTCCACAATCTGACGTGCAGACCCCGGCGTGCGGCGCAGTGACAGCTGCCAGCCAGTGACAGAGGCAGCCCAGGGTCATTTTGTTGCCAGGCCCAGCAACATTCACATTTTGGACTCTGTACTCCAATTTCCTCCCATCGCTGCGCTTCCAAACCCTCCACGCTCGTGCCAGACCTGACGAAGCGGTGATGATGCGTAGGCTGTTATTGCGACCAGCGCGGTGGCTAAAGTTAAAGCTCGGTTAGAAAAGCTCTTCAGCTGCACCTCGAGGGCAGTATAGAAATATCTTCTAATTTGAAATTCCCCTGCAAATCCCCTTGGCTCTGTTTTTTTTTCCATAACAATTACAGCTCATTTTCTGTAATGTGGCCTCAGAAACCTGTGGGAGTAACTGGACTTGTCGGAGCCTCAGGAAAACGACAGGCTCCCGTTTTGCCTGCAAACTCCCAAAAACCACCTCAGCCGAACCAGGGGCTGGAAATCCTCTAATGGAGGAGCTGAAAGACAGCTCGTAACTCACTCTCGTGCAAGGACCAAGGGAAAGGGGAACCGCCAGTGCCAGTTATAGCTCAGATAATGAGACATATGACCTCCAGAAGAAAATGAGCCGTGGGAGCATCCCCCAGGCACAATGCAGTGCAGTGGGGCCACACTCAGGTTGCTTTCAGGCATCTTTTCTTCTCAGAGAGATCACAAAAACCATGAGGAGGACTTCTGTAGCAGTCTTCTGGACTGTCACCAGGAGTTTGTAGGGTAGCCATGCCCTGTGACACCACTGCAGGATCACTCACTGGTAACTTTGCTTCACCGGCCAAGGAGTTAAACTGTATTTCAATAGCAAAAGGACTGGGACAGGAGAAGAGGCAGTCACGTTTGCTATCTTTGAGCATCTCCTTTGGCTTTGCTACCCTTGGATTATTCCCCTCACCTCAAATTCCAGCATAAAATGGAAACTGAACATGCCTAGCACTTCTGAGAGCCCCTTAGGCAAAGGCAGTAAGTTCCCCAGCTCCACACCAAGCCATGTGTGAAACCACAGGGTTCATAGGAGTTTTCTATTAGCCATTCGTTAATCTGCAAAGCTTGAAACACAGAGCTGGGACCTTAAGACTGCAGAAATAAACGTCTGAGCAAGAGCTGGCTGGTTTCAGATCCTGTTATGAATGCTTGGGCCAGATTGTAATGAGCTGTGAGTTTGGAGAGGAAGGGCTGAGGTCAGGCTGGTACATAGGCGAAGCGAAGGAGTTCAGCTGGAAATAAGGAATAACAAGGCCCCTGGGAGCCTGGGAGCTGGGTGGGACCTGGCGGCAGCAGTAAGAGGTGGGCTAAGCTCTGGGTGGCAGACGGTGCGCTCAGGGAGCCCATCGGTATGCCAGTCACAGCATGGCACGCAGGGACCAGTGCTCAGAGGCAGCGGAGGCCACAGAAGGTTTATTTGCAACATCTTCACAGGATGATAATGAAGGCACTGCAGTTCAGGGGGTAATTAAAAGCCACCGTCCTAGTCCTGACAATACTCCAATTACATCCCACCACGGTGATGTTCTGCATAATATGAGGCGAGTGGTTTTAGACACTCAGTTTGTCCCCAGCAAAGGCAGATCCCATTACAATGAGCAGTTGTGAGACAAACCTCAGCCAGACAGGACTACTTATGAATGAGACAGGTATCAAAACTCAACAGCTCCTTCCTCTACCACTCTTACCGTTTCTTCCCTGGTCCCCACTCCTCCTTCACCCATGCTGGTGTCCCGTGGCTGCATGTCCAACAGGATGCGGAAGAGCTTCTCCGATGTCTGGGTAAGGAAGCCAATCTCAGCGTTGGGATGAAGCCCATACAGATAAGGAGACTCTGGAGGCAAGGCAGCATCTATATACTGAAGAGAGAAATTCAGGTTCACATTAGACACAGAGTCCAGGGAGGGCACTTTGCCCACAGAGGTCACGGCACTGGAAGCATCACCCCTCCGAATAAGTGAGCCCAGGCTGATATAACTCTGCCTGTGGCTGAAACACCAGCAAACCGACGGGTGAAAGGAGTGTACGATTGTTGACAGAACTGCTTCTACTCCTGCTGTGAAAATGTAGTAATTGCTGAAGTTTGGCTTGGCTACAGATCTCAGGCCTGGACCTTCTCTAGCAATTATCCACTGTGTGTTTCAGCATCAATATCCTGAAATATCTTGTGGGAATTTAGCTTCCAGTAGTTAAGTTTTATGAACAAAAACAGCCTAAAATTCCCATCTCTGCTACCGCATTTGTGTACAAAGAACAGATGAGATCAGTAAGTAGATCAACAAGACCCTTCAGTGTTTCTCATCAAAACTGATGATAAAAGGAGCTTGAAAGGGCCATTTTAGCGAACAGTATGTGGATGTAATTTTCCAGGAGCCCCGCTTGAGTCTCAAGAACCAATACAGTTGCTCTATTCATGCATGAACAGAATGAGCCCGTGATGAAGTAGCAAATTACCATTAGACTTGGTTCATCCAAGGGAATGCTGAAATGTCTACAGAAACAGAAAATAATGGGAAATAACAGGAGGTGTGTTGAAACACTGCAGTCCTATTCACTGCCTCCTAAGACAGATTACAGGGCAGTTATGGAAGACATTACATTTATGTGTATAAATAATGCCAGCAAACAAAGAGCTTACTTGATGATAGCTATTATAGTCCATGTTCCCTGGGAGGGGGAATCCTGGAGCAAGGAGGAGTTCTCCCTCCAGCATTTCTGGCTTAATAAATTCTTCCAAATAGGTTTTGCAAAGCCGCCTGTCCCAGTCATCTGTAATGTGACCTCCATACATAATCTCACCGAAGAGGTAGCGCAAATCATCATATGGGACCTGAAGAACGAAGCAGGAGGGCATGAAGGAGTTCAGCCAGGCAGAGCTCCACCAGCCGTGCGGCTGAGCTGCAGGCTGCTGAGCTGCACCGTGAGCGCTTCCACTTCACTATCTCAGATTTCTAAATAAACAAACATCAGGTAGTAGTTAACTCCTGCCCAAAGAAAACTGGACCACAGCATAGATTTCCTGCAGTTTCCCACTGAAAAGAAAATTTATTCTAAGCGCTGTTAAACCAAAGACCACTATGTATTTCCAATGAATAAAGACGACAGGCACTATTTGCTGTGACTCGTAAACTGCTACAAACATGAGTGGCACTGAAGCTTCCCATCTCACCACAAAGGTAGACCGAACTGTAACTATATAAACCCAAAGATACCAAGGAAATGGCATTTAAGGAGACTTCCCAGGAGATTCAACATGTCAGTCCTGTGGTTAAAAGCCACAGCCGGTTGCTGGTGGTTAAAAGCCACCAAACAGCCCACCTTTGAGTCACGCACCTTTGAGCTGGCCTCCAGGTAATTATACAGCACGTTCACAGAGATAGTGAGGTCTCCAGTGTTAAAGGGGTAGGGGCGGTTCCAGCCTTGGGGGCCAAACTTGCGCCTTTCTGCCACCACGGCATGGAAATAGCAAAGGGCGAAGAGGATGCTCTTGAACTCGTTCTCCCGGGTGCACATCTCCAGGGTATCCTGCAACACAGGAGGAGAGGCAGGGCTGTGTAAGTCTACGCCACCCTCAGTCACAGCCACTCTCACCAAACACACCAAACAGGGGTGAACAGATTTGCCCAGTCAGTTCATTTCTACATAATTCACTAATTTTCCAAGTCACTTTGCATTGCGAATTTATAGGCAAATTCTGATGCATATTTTCCAAATTAACATTTTCTTTTACAAGTCAATGTGGCTTTGCACAGGAACACATACTGACAGCCAAGGAGGGAAGGACACGTGCACCCACCCAACGCCCCATCGCCTGCACGTGCCCCACACCAGAGAGAAGGAGAGAGGCACCACACAGGGCGACTGTGCCAGCAGTGGGACTGGGACCGCAGCCCTAAGCAAGGCTCCTGCTGAGCAGGACTGGACCTGGAAGAACTAAACTCCATCCTGTCCCTTGAATACAAAAGGTTTCCTTGGGGCAACGTGTTTTTGAGTTGCAGGGCTGAAGCAGCAGGGAGTCAACCCAGGAAGGCTGTGCCCTCTGCACAAAGCCATCCTGGCCGTGTGGTGCAGCAGTGCACTCACAGAATCACACAGCCATAGAATGGTTTAGGTTGGAAGGGACCTTGAAGATCATCCAGTTCCACCCCTCTACCCTGGGCAGAGACACCTCCCACCAGCCCAGGTTGCTCCAAGCCCAGTCCAACCTGGCCTTGAACACCTCCAGGGATGGGGCAGCCACAGCTTCTCTGGGCAACCTGCCCCAGGGGCTCACCACCCGCACAGGGAAACATTTCTTCCTCATATCTCATCTAAATCTCCCCTCTTCCAGTTCGAAGCCATTACCCCTCATCCTATTCGCTGACGGCACGACCTTGTGCAGCACACCAAAGCAGGGATGTGAGAAACTGCTAAAACTCCAAGCAGGGGAGATCAAACACTTGCAAGAAAAATCGAATGCAGCCCTTTAAAGCCAGCACAGCAACGGGTGCCTCCTTTCCCACCTTCCAGGTGACGCTTAAAGTTTGAATATCTACAAACAAACAGGCAGAATCGTGATGACGGAGGTGGAGGGGTGGGAGCCTGAGTCATTTAATCAATGAAAATGAACAAAAGGAACCAAAGGTCTCCAAAGAACTCTGTGCGGTGCTGGGAGTGACGTCTCAGCAGATGGGCACCAAGGGGAAGCCTGGGCAGCCGTGCCTGTCCCCATCAGCGTGAGCATCAGAGTTACGGGAGCGCAGGGGCGAAGGGCCGGAGCTGTGTGTATGGCACAGGGGGGACGTGGAACCCCCTTTGCGCGGCTGCAGCCCGGCAGAGGCTTTCCCAGCGTGTCCGCTCGCTCTGCGCTGGCCAGAGCAGCGTGGCTGGGCAGTGGAGGCACGAACCTGATGGGATCTCCCACCGCCCACAGCACAGGTCTCCCCAAGCCTGGGAGATGAAGGCGTTGGGAAGGGCTTGCCTGCACCTTCACGCGCGTCTCTGCAAACCCTCCCCGGGAACGGCATATCCAGGGTATGGCAGCTCTGTCCTGCACAGCTGAGAAAGGGGGGAGTAGCTACACCAGCCCCTTCACCCCCCTCCCCAGGGACAGCCCCTTTAAGCCCACTCTGCTATGTTACAAAGACTACAAAGGGCGCCCGTGTGACTTCCCTTCATTATCTTTATCTTAAAAAACCCACGATGTTAGACCTCTGATCAGCTGGGGAGCAAAACAGAGCTCAGAGGCTGTGCTGGAAAGGAGGAATCCATTACTCTAAAGTGCGCAAGACGTTGAGTAACTGCAAAAGATGAACAAGAACATCCCAAACCCTGTTTGCCCCGTGATTAGACAGCCCTCTAAGCTCCCTTTGTTACCAGCAACCCGATGAAGAACTGGTTCAGGTATGTGCTGGGCACCTTTCCCATTTCAGCAAAGGTCCCTGGACTTCCAGGGGAGCTCGTCTGAGCGAACACTGAGGAAGAATCCGGCTCAGTCACATTCGGTCTCTCTGTTTAGTTGTGCATTTTTCTTCAGCTACAAAGCAGAACAATATTTCCCGCACAGAATAATGGGCGTTCTTTGTAGCTTTCAGCTGAAAGCTAAATTTGAACACCCATTCTGCATGAAGCAGGGAAATGAGGTGAAAAGGGGCCCCACCCACTCGCTCCGGGATTTCTGATAAGAGACTTTTATAAGACTCCGGCAATTTAGAAAATGCTAATTACTATCTGATTGAAATGAGCAGAGGCAGGATGAAAATGTTACTTGGGGTGAAGGTTCTCCCCTCCCTTGCTCTCCAGGACGTTTATTGGAGTTCAAGATGATGAATGACAGTAGATAAAAATGGAATAATCTTCCCTGACTACTCGCATTAATCCTTGCGCGGTGCCTCACCTGCTCGGCAGTGCCAGCTACTGCGCGCTGGATTCCCCTGTACCCACACCTAAGTGCAAAACCAGTTGTGAGCTGCCCCCATTTCTCTGCCCCGTGGACCAGCGCTTGGGGTCCACATTGCTCCTGCTGGGTCCCAAACGACACGAGGCTGCACAGAGAGAAATGAAAGCCATCCTGCAAGGCTTGAACTGCGTGTTCCGGGCACAGCCATCAGCGGAATGGAGAGGCCGTAGTAACTTCAGGGCTAGCAATCCGAAAAGGCAGTCCGAGGGGTGACAGTACCTTCAGGCCCTTTGGTTGCTCCAGGTTTTAAAGCCAAGGTCTCGCCGCGGGAGCTTGGTGTCCCAAGGTAACGGCGATGTGTGGATGAAGGTAATGAGCGTTCAGGGCAGCAGAACACAACGGCCCGTGTCTCTAGGAAAGCTGTCATCATAAATGCGAGCCGTTAGCCCTTAGCCTGTTGTGTCACGCGAAACAGGGGGTCAGCAGGAGCAGTGTGACGTGCCAGCCAGGCACGCCCCGGCACAGGGGCTGCTCCCTGCGGAGACGCTGCTGCAGGTACCTTCCTGCCCCGCGGTGCCCGGGGCTGCCGAGTGAGGCCACAAAGCAGGCGCGTTTAATCACCGCGTTACAATGACTCTAACATTGATCCGTACCCTCTGCAGCACTAAGAAAAGAATATTCCCCGTCATTTCCACCCACTTCGCTTTTGTGTCCCCTGCAGAAGAGACTCAGCTTGCAGTTCCAGCGGCGAAGAGGGGGACGGCGGCTGCTGTAAGAGGAGTGTGTCTATGTGTCACCGTGCAATAAAAGCAAGGAGTAACCTGCCATCGGCTATTCTTCTTGTGGGCCATCAGTTCTCAAGATGGCCTACTTTACCCTTGTCTGGCAAAGCCAGTCCTCCCTGCAGGGACGTTTCAGCTCGGATTTACAATGCTTTTGGTGGCAGCAAGGGTTTGAGCTGAATGGCCTGTGGGCACAAAGCACTGAGTCCTCTGGTGCTGCTCTGAAGAGTGATGTGGGATGTGGCCGTATCAGCAGTTCTGAACCTCAAGCCCCGGTGGAAGAGCAGGGCAAACAAGCAGGGTTTAACCAGCTCGCCCCTCTGCGCCTTTGGGTGTCAGATGTAACATGTCACTCACCAGCCCAAAAAGGAGTGACACAGACACAGAAATCAAGTTGAAACATGACAAAAGCCTCCCAAATGCTGCATTCACAAGTTTGATTCTGTAACAAAATAGCCTTTCTAAGGATCACATATTGGTGATAAAATTATTAAACTGGGCAGAAGTCTGGTATCCTGTGACCTTCTGCAAGGAAGAGGCTGGAGACCCGTCTGGAGACCCGTCTTGGGAGAATCAGTGCTTGGAAAGAATCAGAATCGTCTGGGCTGTAAGGGACCTTTAAGATCATTGACCATTAACCCAACACTGCCAAAACCACCACTAAACCACGACCCTCAGCACCACATCTGCCCGTCTTTTAAATACGTCCAGGGATGGCGACTCCACCACTTCCCTGGGCAGCCTATGATTCCCAGAATCATAGAATCGAGAGCTGTGTGCCCAGCTCCTGGAGAAGAGTCGGGAGGTTGTTTGACCCAGAGACCACACAATGCAAAGGGACTCGCACGTCTGCTGCCTGGGAGCGGCAATGCCCACCCACATCACACCCTCCATGGGGCTCCAGCAGCTCCAAGCCCACCCGCTGGCCAGTCGCCGGCACAATCCCTGCTGCGCTCCTACCTGGCTGAAGTTGTCGAGGGCTTTGTGCAGGTTTGCATGCATCCCGGTTGGGGCCTCATTGGTGATTTTGATGGAGTTCTCCAGGATCCCCTGGGGAATGATGTGGCTGTCAGGGGAGGGGGCTGGCTCCGCACTAATGAAGACACGGAAATCCTGGTGGCTGCCCTCACTGTGCTCCTCCAGCTTCTTCTCCAGAGAACTCAGCCACTTGGCCACCAGGTGGATGTTCTGGCAGGGACAAAGGGGAGAAGGCTTCGTCAATAACCCCCCATTTACACCCGTGCAGGCACCGAATCCATCACATCAATGAATGGCACCCACCAAGGCCACTGGGGGGTACCATCTAGAAGTTGGTACTTGCCCCTGTAGTCACCATGCATAATTCACAGCCCAAGATATTCTAACACATCAAATATACTTTTAAACTCAAAATAATTAATGTAAAACCCCAGCAATGAAACAAGCCACTATTGAGTTGTTTGGGTTCTCAGTGACGATACTCTCCTCCTTGTTAGAGTCATGTACGGCTGATGAAGTAGAGTTATTTCCCCAGATCTCCCCAGCTCAAATGAAAATAATTGTTCATTTTTAAACAGAATAACAGTGAGGGCCCTCAATATCACTTACTGGGAAAAAAATCAAGCAGGTGGTTTTACAAAGACCTTTAACATAAAATACTTATTTATTCATGCAACTAATTCAAAATATCTGTCAGAAAATTAAGCAGCATTATGCAGATATGGTGAAACAGATGAAGACATGCCTTGATTTTCCAGCTAGAGTCCTATATAGTGTTGCGGTTCTCAGGCAAGAAAAAAAGCCTTTTTTTTTTTTTTTTTCATATTAGGAACTGGGCAGGTCCCACACAGCAGGGATTCGTGGGCTAAAACTACCCTCATTTTAAAGTTAGGTGTGCAATCCAAGCTGACTGTGTTAACAGGCACTCTGGAAGGTGATTTATTCCATCCAAAGCCAGGACAAGGAACCTGCTAAACTTAAATTAAATGCAGCCGCCAAAAAGATAAACTGCTTGGAGGTGGCAAGGAAATTACATAAAGGAACCATATTAGAGGCTTAGAATAAATATATATCACCTATAAAAAGGACCAGAAAGGAGCTCTCGTGGTTAAACAGCAGAGTAATGGAGACTGTTAGGAGTAAAATGGCATTCTTCACAAAGTGGAAATTGTGTCCAAATGAGAAAAAACGGAAAACAGCACAAAAATCCAGTCATGGTAAGGCCAAAAAGGGTTTTAAGAAGCAATATCCTGAATTCCATAAAAACTAATAATAAAACCTTTTCCAGAAGCCAGAAACCTACCAGAGAGCCCATAAAACCACAAGATGATCAAGGTGTACAGGGAGTGTCCCAGACAGGCCAGGCCACCACAGACCACCTCATATTTGCAGGAATATTCCCTGCAGAGCTTCGTGAGGGTCTCACTGTTACAGCCGGTGTTACCTGGTGGTGTTACTGAAACACTGAGGTTGGAGACAGCTCTGGAGATCATTCACCCAACCCTCCTGCTCAAAGCGGGGTCAGCTGGAGCAGGGTGCTCATTGTAGCCAGTTGGGTTTTTTGTATCTCTAAGGATGAAGCCACCACAACCCATCTGGACAACCTGTGCCAGTGTTCAACCATTCTCACAGTAAAAAATAGAATAGAATAGAATAGAACAGAACAGAACAGAATAGAATAAAATAAAATAAAATATTACATTTAAGGGAAACCTGTATTTCAATTTGTGTCCATTGCCTCTTGCTCTTTTGCTGGGCACCACTATGAAGAGTCTGGCTCTGTCCCCCTGCCATGAGGTATTTAAACACACTGATAAACCCCTCTGAGCCATCACTTTTTGAGGTGAAATAATCCCCATTCTCTCAGCCTCTCCTCATATGACAGATGCTCCAATCCCTTCGTCATTGGAAAGACACTTAAACTGAAGCAGCAGATGAAGAGTTTTTCTGAAAAATTGATAAACTAATAATAACAATTTACGAGCACCAGATGGTCTTCACCCTAAAGAAACTCCGATATGGAAGTGCTGCGCTACTCCTCGGCACACACCAGGCAAACTGGCAGGGGCTCGGATAAACCATGAATTAACACGCGAATAGCAGGGGTTAGAGAAAACCCAGGAATCTAAAACTCCCAACCCGTTTTAGATAGCTAATAGGGGGATATCCAAATCAGAGCTCGTCACCATAAACTCCTTCCACAGTTGCTAGAAAGGTGAGCTCCAGCGGGCAGCTCAAGGTGAGGTGGATTGAGAACTGGCTCACAGATAGAGCTCAGAGGGTTGTGGTTAGTGGCGCAGAGTCTAGTTGGAGGTTAGTAACAAGTGGTGTCCCTCAGGGGTCAGTACTGGGCCCAGTTTTGTTCAACATATTCATCAATGATCTGGATGAAGGGATAGAGTGTACCATCAGCAAGTTTGCTGATGACACAAAACTGGGAGGAGTGGCTGACACGCCAGAAGGCTGTGCTGCCTTACAGCGTGACCTGGTGGGGGAGTTGCCTCCACGGCACCAGTGTATCTCCATGCTTGGATATTCATGGGTATCAGCTATTTATCTTTCACTTATCAGTATTATTGCAGTATCAATACTATTATCAGTATTAGTATTATTATATATCAGAGGGAAGGTGACATAGGCTACCAACCAGTTAAGACACAGGAAACGGCGTGGGAAGCGACTGATGGAGTTTGAGCTGCTCACCATATTCAAACACCACCTGAAGGAGCAAATGATTAGTGAGCTGACAAAATTAGTCATCAAGTGATTCCAAGTACTGAAAATAAAACCTGGTGGTAAAGAACTGCAAAAGGACGCCATTATCCTAAGCGACTAGCAATGATACGGCAGCAGAAATTTGGCGTTGATAGATGCAAAGTGATGCACACCAAAACCCAACCCTAGCTACAGATATAAACAATGACAGGTTCATAATTAGCTGTTACCATTCAGGGAAGAGATCTTGGAGTCCTTACGGTAATTTCCTGCAAATGACAGTTCAACACTTCACAATGTGAAAGCAATCAAATGTCAGCAAAGGAACAGAGAATAAAGCTGCAAACATTATTACACCACTCCATAAACCCATGGTGGGCCTTCGTCTTGAATGTAATACTCAGTTCTCACTTCTCTGTCCCCAAAAGGATAGAGCTTCCACACAGGGAGATGCTATATATCGAATCCCCAGTCTGGAGAGAGGGCAGATGGGGTGGAGGGGCTGAGCAAAGAACAGGAACAGAGGAATGAACAGAGCAGGCTGCAAGGTTAAAAAGAACAAGTGGAAGTCAATTTTCATGTGACACATTCACAAACTGAATTTAGTGGCTCAGGGGGTTGTGGAAGACGAGACAATCACAGAACGAAACTGAGCTTAGATCCACGGAGGGAAACATCTCTGCGCTCCTTCCCCCGGGAGGCTGGAGGTACCCCTGGCTGGCAGGGCGCAGGGCGCCAGGGCTTGGGGCTGCCCCAGCACGGGGCCTTTGTAGAGGGACCGCACACGGGAACATCACGGGAGCTCCCTCGTGAGAACACAGAAACCTTCGTCTGGCTTCTCTGATGGAGGTTTCAGGTGCCTCTCGTGAGCTACTTACAGAGAGATCCCAGCCAGGACTGGAGTAGAGGATGGACACTTGTAGAAAAGGGAAAGCTGAGGTCCTGTCCTGGTTTCAGCTGGGAAAGACTTTCTAGTGATTGCTGTGAAAGGAATGTCAATGATACCTATTGGTTTCAGTTGTTGCTAAGTGATGTTTACATTATTCAAGGACTTTTTTTTCAGCTTCCTGTAGAAAAACAGACAGAATGATGGAATGGCCAATGAAATATTCCATACCCTGCACTCCATGCTCAGTGCATAAATGGAGGTCAGCCCGGGGCGAGAATCTGCGATCACTGCTCGGGATGGTGCCCATTCACTGGGCAGTGAGCGTGACCCATGTCATTATTATTATTGTTATCGTTGTTATTATTAGTATTATTTTTTCCTTTTCTGATATTGTTCTATTAAATTGTCTTTATCTCAACCCAGGAGTTTTTTTCCTTTCCCCTCCTCTTCTCCCTCTTCTCCTTTGTGAGGGGCAGGGGGGGTGAGCGAGCAGCTGCGTGGTGGGTGTTAAACCATGACAGGTCCTTTAGGCATGGGTTGGGACAGAGCAGGGGCTGCTGTCACAGACTATCAGCGGTATTTGCAAAAGCTGGAGGGATGGCTCAGCACTCAGACAGGGACCAAGCAGCAGGAAGGACGGGATGGTGATACATCTCCTCAGAGGAACTGGAGTGCCTCGGGAGAGAAGAGACTAAAAACTCGGTCACATCCAGAAGGAGCTCCCTTTGCACGTCAGTGGCTGTCTGTGCACATCGCCATGTCCTTGCCAAGTCCTGGGTGCAAAAATCAGTGTCACCTCTCACCTTTGTAGAGGGATCCTGTTAAGGATCGGTATGTTTACATTTGGTACATCAACTCAACTTTTTTTTACCCTATATATATATAATGAATCATAGAATCATAGAATGGTTTGGGTTGGAATGGACCTTGAAGATCATCTAGTTCCACCCCCCTGTCCTGGGCAGGGACACCTCCCCCCAGCCCAGGTTGCTCCAAGCCCCGTCCAACCTGGCCTTGAACACCTCCAGGGATGGGGCAGCCACAGCTTCTCGGGGCAACCTGCCCCAGGGGCTCACCACCCTCACAGGCAAAAATTCCTTCCAAATATCTAATCTGGCCTGGAAAAGGAGGCAGCGGTGGCCGGGCCAAATGGAGTTGTTTCGGTTGCATGCACCCGAAGTTAAGTGGGTTCTTCTGAAGAGGATTAAGGGGGTGCTTCTGAAAGCACCACTAGTAATACAGGAGAAACATCACTCTCACTGCCTTCAGGAACATCAGAGAATAACACACCAAATGCAACGGTGTTTTCAAGGCTGTTAGGTCTTTTAAAAATGCACACTTAATTATTTTCATTTTCTTATCCTCTATGGGGCTGGGTACAAAGTGTACCAAGAACTCAGGAAAAGCTCCTGTGCTTCTGTCTCCTTGCCCAAGACCTCTGTATCTTAGATGTAAACACCACCTTTTCTGCTGCTTGGTAACTTCAACATTGCCCTCTTCTGCACAAGATGTTACGGGGCTGTCTTGAGGCTCTAAGTCAAATGAATTGCTAGACGACTCCTGCCAGAGGTCAAACCTCCATCTCTGAGACGGCAGCTGCTTCAGAAACATGAGTCAAGAGAATTATTGTTTGGGGAAGCCATGGACACCTTGCACCCTCTTGTTGCCCCAAATCTGATTCATATGGCTTGGAACATTTCTTATTTAGAACTGCATAAATTCAGTCTCCTTCCTTGAAAGGATTTAGGGTTGTGCTCACATTACATGGATGAAATGAAGTTTAGGGGGTGGGGGGAGACGAGGAGGACACACCTGAGCAAAGGAATCATGTTCTGGGGAAGAGCTGCTCTGTCATAAACAATGACCGTGTGAAGAGCAGCAGAGAAAATGTAATTATATCTGACTGCTAATTCACCAGTGCTTGCCTGCTGCATTTAGGATTTCATGAGACGAGGTGATCCCCAGGGTGCAGGCAACCAACTCACTCTAAAAAGACAAGTCCAATAATAAAGTAGGAGTGGACTGAAACCTGTAACCAAAGTGTTTCATACAGCCACAGAGAGTCAGTAACACAGGGAAAGAGCTCGACTGAATAGCGAAAGAAAAATTGTGCATTAAGTATCAGTTTAATCATAGACTACACACCTGACCTTAAGTATTTTCATCTTTAATTGGTAGTTTCTTCCTACATCTGCTTTTGTGGTGTTAGATGGATGAAAAATAATTGCTGTCGTTTGTGTTGACATGACTCCAACGATAACTGTTGGTCAGTATCACTGCCTTCTAACAGCTGACATAGGGAATATTTCTAATCTAATGACAATTGAGTGCATTTATATACTATCCTTTTCTGGTAGAAGGGATGGAAAAGAGGAATATACGCAGCAAAACTTGGGTTGCTACTAAGAATTCATGACTTGATCAAATGACTATGTCTGCACAAAACAGATGGAGGGGGTGTGGAGGGGATTCACGCTTTTGAAGGAAACTTTGCAAATTAATTCTCAGCATTCAGATAACACATTTTGACAGAACATGACTAATGACAACATATGCAGTCACAATAATTGAATGTTACGTCAATTATCAATAAGGACATAACACAGACAATGCTGCACTAGTTCCAATGATCGCTGAGCTACGTGCTTGTTGAAGAACCGCCTCCTCTTGCTTGTTTCAAAACCTGCCTGCCACCAATTCCACGGGCTACCTCTAGACCTTATTCAGGAGAAAGAGTGGATAATCCAGCCTGTCCACTTCCTTCGGCTCAGGGCTTCACACACTCCCAACGCTATCTTCCTAAACCACACAGCACAGTTACACTGCACCCATTTTATGCCCTCCTCATTCTGTAAGACTCCCTGAAGACACTTTCCCAGGACACAACAAGGCAATTCATTGCTTTTTCTTCTTAGCCAGATTTTGAAGTTTGTGCAAGGGTTGCTGTGCAAGGGTGAAAGACAACCCCCTGGAATTGCTGCTTTTTCACAGCTCGTGTCTAGGTCTGTGCTACAGGCAGAAATGGTCTCAAATTCATTACCTTGTTTTGGAGGGTGGGGGCCAAGTCCTGCTAAAAAGCAAACTGTTGAAAAGAAGGCAAAAAAGAAATCTGAAACATCTTCCCATGCACGCTGCCCGTTCCCACAGCACCTGGCGCCGTGTTGTGTCCCCACTTTGCATTTGGGAGTACGAGTGATGAGGATGGGGGTCTGCAGCAAGAGCTGGGCTGGGGCGCACATGCAGGAACGTGGCAGCACCAGAGGCTTTTCTTTGGGAATTCACTTCCAAGCACCTCTGTGCGTTTGTACTCACAAGACAGAACGTATATCACAGGACGCAAGCGTTGCTACGGTAACCATCAGAAATAGCACCACGTATATATAAACCAGCGCACACACAACCCGCAATGTGCTCCCTTTGCTGATAGCAACTGGAGACCCTTCACATTTCTGAAAGCGGCTCTCTCCTTCATGCCTTACCACAAATCACCTCTCGGAGCAATGAGAATTAGTTGTTTTTGCAAAGTCTCATTCTCTCACGAGGTGCTCTCAGGAGCTAGTCACTGCTTTTACAGTAAATCTGAAAGCTGGGCTTGCAGAGACAGCCCAGCGCATTAATACTCACCACATCCTGTTGGGGTATAAAAAAGGACAGGGAAGGGGCACTGCAGAGAGTCTCTTCCCTTGGCCGTGCTTCCCATCAGTGGTAGTGTGAGGTTTCATCACATGAGAAGATGCCACACGCCCCCAGGAACGGCTCCATCCTTCCACAGCCAGCCCTGTGGCCATGTGAATGCCACTACAGGACTCAGAGACCAAAATGGACAAGCACAGACCCCACCACCACCACGTGCTCATACATCTACGAGACCAAGCTATTTCCCAGACACAAGTTTGCTGTTGCTCGATGTGGAGAGAGGCAGTCCCAGAGCTCTGGGAGCACCAGGGAAGTTTTACCCTGTCTCTGGCATGTGCCTTCCCTTAGCTGAGAAGTTACGGCAGCTGATAGACCAAGGTGCCCCACTGGGCAGACCGCGAGGCTGCATCCCATTCTCACCTATGTGAAGTGCTTGGATTTCAGCAGTAGCACCCTGAGGCTTTTTCAGACCTCACTCCGTGGTCACACTGGACAAGGAAGAACACGTTTGATCCATGCAGAGTCAGCACTATCTGATCCCTCCCTGAAGCCCTTAACCCCCACTGAGCCTCTCCACAGACAATCTGGGGAGGATTACAGCACCTAAGAGCAAGTGCAATTAATTTGTTGTCCTTCAGTCTCAGCTCTGAACATGTAGTCTGTTCCTCATGTGTTGCTGGGCCCTATGATGTTCCCCATCATCTTACTTGGCCCAGGTCAAACTCAGTAGCTCTGTCATCTACAAAGAGTGTCACTTCTCTGCTCCCCACCTTAGCCACTATGGATATGATGGCACCACTCTGCCTTTTGCTGCGTTAAAAACTATGCATCTATTCCTGTCGTCTGGTTGTGGACATGTCTCCTCCACAGTGTGCAATGTATTTTCACCAATACGGCTCTGCTCTAGCTCTATAGGTAATGGCAACGCTGAGTCCAGTCAGTACAAGCATCAGAGGGGACTTCACACCTCTGTGGGCACTCAGGATCTTGGCTGGGCCACCACTGGCCCCATACTAAAGCTGTGCTGTAGCAACTTCCCTGTTCTCGGGATTTGTACATACTCACATCTGCTGCAGTCCCTTCTCCAAACAAGAACCAAGCCCTCTTCTGTTGGCAGTTGAGCAAAAATAGGCTGTTCTATGACCCTTTCCCTGGTCAAGGTATGCAGAAGGCAGACGCAAATGGAGAAAGGGCACAGAAGACAAAGCCCAAAGAGGGCAGGTCTGAAATTTTCACAGTACTTCCAGGATATTAGCAAGCATCTGATTGCTCTTAAGACAATTTTTGGAATTAAATACAATATATTTTGCATGTTCTTTTAGCACAGACATGCCTTAATGTTGACGATAGTAGATTAAACGTGCCTAGGACTATTCCTGGGCTAATTTGTTCACAGTTGCCCCTTTCTACACCATTGACCTGTTTTATGCTCCAAAATATGATGCGTAATGGATGAGATGTTTATTGGAATGCTCCTTGACCTATCCTCCCTCCTTAACCGTCAAGGAGAGAGCCAGACCTCTTCACCCCACACCAGGAGCAGAATCAGTGCTGACAAAGGGACAGGACAGACAGCTGAGGTTCAGCCCCCCAGATGTCTCCTGGCACCATTTAACTGACAAGTACGGACACTGCCTCAGGATGATGGCAGAGAGGAAGGAAAAATTCAGGTACAAAGACAAATACAAGAAGAGAGGAAATGGGGACTGAATGAGTGCATAGAGCATGATGAGGGTCTAATGAGAAGCTTGCAGGACCCAGGAGAAACAGAAGGTCAGCTGGACTCAGAAGTCCATGGTCAGACAGGAGAGGGCATTGAGGGGAAAGATGATGGCGTAATACTGCCTCTTCTGAAGAGGCGCACCGAAACATTGCTGCAGCGGCAACTGCTAGCTTAGGTCTGTCTCTGGCCTCTTCTTTCTTTTGATCCAATATGACAACAGAAAAACAGGCGCCACATGGATCCACTCGTATTCATACAGAAGCTGACACAATTTAAGGCTTAGGAAGGCATTTGAGTTTGTTCTCATCTCTTCTCCAACCAATCCAGTGCTTCACCCTTTGCTCGAACCACACAGCCCAGAGTTGAGATCTGGACCTCAGCCCAAATGCAGCCATTAGTGGTGCGGGAAACTGCTGGGATTCGCCAGGCCAGAGAGCAAACCAGCATGATCTACAGAAAATCTGGACTGACCTGAACTCCCCAAAGTTTTAAAGACAATGTTAGAGCCAAATTTCACTTCATAAGATACAAAGATGTAAAGGCAGGCAGTGCTGAGCAGGTGAACCGCACAGCAAAGGACAATTGCTTCATTAATCTCAAGAAATAGAGGAAAATAAGCTTTATTTTCAGGAGGACTTGATTACGTTTGTGCTTTAACCCAAAATATGTCCTGAGACAAAGGTTTCCAGGACCGTTGCACAACAAAACAGGGACTGCAGTAGTTACGCAGCTATTGAAAGCCCAGCAGAAACTTAATTCCATCCCGGATCAATATTTGGATTACTTGCTGCTCTGTAAGTGGATTTGCAATTGGAAAAACTTCGGAATAGCTGTTGTGACATGAGGCAGGAAGGAAAACAGCTGTGTGAAATCCAATACCTTTCTCCATCAGAGTATCTGTCCAAAAATCAGGAAGGAGAACTGGAGGTAGAGTGGGTATTTCTCTTTTTATATATATCTAGGAATGAAAAGATACTGTGGCTGGAACGAAAATTAGTCTTGTCTCTACTGAAGCAGAGGCTTGTGCCAAATGCTTATTGAATGGGCAATATATCTCATACAGGACAATATATCTCTTTTGCTTGTAGCTAGGACTAGTTGTGAAGTGCACAGAAAATGGCTCCACTGTATTCACGATGCAATAAGAAGGGCTCTGCCAATGTCGGAGTCTCATACAGTTTTGCTCTAGGAGCTCACTGTTTGATTCAATTTAGTACATGAACCTGACTCAGTGAAGCAACAACCTATGAAAATGGAAAGATGCTCAAGAATTAAATTAACTTGATCACAAAGAGAGGGAAGTGACATTTTGGCTAATGGATGAAGACTACAATTAAATTGGGAATATCTAATGTCTGAACTTTTCCCTGCATGAGTTCATTCAGACGCGCATCTGTAAACATGGTAACAAATTTCACTGTTTCTGTGCTATTAGGCTGATAAACATCATTTGGTGATTGTGACGGTCACTGTTTTAGCAAAAAGCTTTCAAGTGGGCCCAGAGAGGGAAACCAAGCAGATAAAGTTTATGCTAGCTCATAGCTTAGTGCTCCCTGACCTGCAAAGCTCTTTCCTCCCTACACAAGGGAGACAACGCACGTCAGAGAAACCATATTCACGGCTAACTTGACAGTGGGAAAGCAGAGATCACAAAATTACTGAGGTTGGAGACACCTCTTGGAATTTTCTAAGCTCAAAGCAGGGTCAGGTAGAGCAGGTTGCCCACAACCTCAGCTGGGTTTTGGTTTTCCCCAAGGATGGAGACTCCACAAACTCTGGGCAACTTCTTCCAGTGTTTGACCACCCACACAGTAAAAAAGATTGTACTTACATTTAAACAGAATTTCCCCTATTTCAGGTTGTCCCCATCTCCCCTTCTGTCACTAGACACCACTGAAAAGAGTCTAGTCTTTACTCCCTACCATCAAGTGTTTGATAAAATCCCCAAGTCATCTCTTCTTGAGGCAGAACAATCTCCAGCACTGGACCCAGCATGCCAGATGTGTCTCACAAGAGCTGAGCAGAGTGAAGGACCACCTCCCTGACCTGCCAGCAACGCTCTTACTAATGCAACCCAGGACACTGGTGATATCCTTTGCTGCAAGGGCACACTTACTGGCTCAAGTTCAGCTTGTTGCGCACCGGAACTCCCAAGTCCTTTTCCTGCAAATCAGCTTTCCAGGCAGTTGGTCCCCAGAGCATACTGGTGCATGGGGTTATTCCTCCTCATGTGCTGGACTTGACTTTTCTTTTTATTGGATATCCTGAAGTTTCTGCCAGACCAATTGTCCAGCCTGTCCATGTCCCTCTGAATGGCAGGACACCATTTTAGTCATAGAATCATAGAATGGTTAGAGTTGGAAGGGACCTTAAAGATCATCCAGTTCCAACCTGCCATAGGCAGGAACACCTCCCACCAGCCCAGGTTGCTCCAAGTCCCGTCCAACCTGGTCTTGAACACCTCCAGGGATGGGGCAGCCACAGCTTCTCTGGGCAACCTGGGCCAGTGCCTCACTACCCGCACAGGAGAGAATTTCATCAATCTGCAAGTCTATCAATCACTTCTCAACACTTTTACACTACCTGCAAACTTGTCCCATCACCTTGCACTCTGTCCCATCATCGAGGTCATTAACGAAGGTGTTTAACAGTATAGGACCCAGTACCAAACTCCTGGGTTATACCACTAGTGAATGGCCTCCAGCTGGACTTCATGCTGATGAGGAACCATTCTTGACCTTAAAGGAGGTGATTTCTGAATATCAATGAGCTCTCCTGGACCCCACTTATTTTCAGGACCACGTCCCACAGGATTCTTCCAAGCAGATCCCTGAAATAGCCAAAGTCTGCTCTACTGAAATCCAGGCTTGTGACCTTCCTTTTTGCTTTGTTCCCTCCTCTCAGGATCCTAAACTCCATCATCTCATGATCACTGCAGCCAAGGCTGCTCCTGACCTACACATCGTCAAACGGTTTTCCTTGTTTGCGCGCATCAGGTCCATCAAAGAACCTCCCCTCATCAGCTCCTCAATCCCCTGTCCCAGGACTTTGTCATCAATGCACTCCAGAAACCCTCTAGATTGCCTGTTCCCTGCTG
Source organism: Charadrius vociferus (assembly GCF_000708025.1). Lineage (NCBI taxonomy): Eukaryota > Metazoa > Chordata > Aves > Charadriiformes > Charadriidae > Charadrius > Charadrius vociferus. Next base: position 538,681 of record NW_009646858.1, read on the forward strand.
TGTTATCAGATGCCTGTTCCCTGCTGTGTTAGCAGATGTTACGGTGGTCAAAGCCCCACCATGAGGAGCATGGCCTGTGAAAGTGAGGCTTCCTTCACTTGTCTGAACGCAGCCTCATCCACTTCCTCTTCCTGATCAGTGGTGTGGAGCAGAAACCCACTACAACCTCAACCAGACTGATCTGCCAACTAATCCTGACCCATAAGCTGTCAGCCGGTTCCTCGCCCATCCCTAG
>NW_009646858.1:538925-591797 GCF_000708025.1 Charadrius vociferus
TCCTGCTGCTCGACGTGCATGGAGCACTCAGTCAGGTGAGCTATCCCAGCACACCTCTGGGATCCCAATGAGACTGCAGTCCTACAACCCATGCAGCGCTGTAATTCCTCCTGTTTGTTCCCCATGCTGCATATGAGACGAAGCTGCAGTTGGACGTGACCCCTACCAAGGCAGAGGAATGTGTGAGAAGACAGGCTCTCCGCACGGATACCCTAGGCAGATTCTTTTCCCCCAGGCTTCATCTGTCAAAACATTTATAGACTCAGTTGGCTACCTCTGCTTCCTATAGCGTGCCCAGAGAAAAGAACGGAAGATCCTTCAGCAGAGACCCTTCCTACCTAGGACTGGAGGTGAGATTAATCACTCTTTCAGTGCCCACAATTACTCACAGGAACCCAGTTTAGCACAGGCACATCGTATAAACCAGGTTTATTCTGTTCTCACCTTGCTTAATGTTTGCATGTTCTCCCATGAATTCCCACACCGGTATTACCTGTTTTCATTCAGTTAAAGCAGCAGACACCGTGATGTGAAGTGCCTACAAAACCAGGATAGGAGGACAGACAGGTAATAAGACATAACATCCAAGACCCCACCATGAATTTGCTAAACACCCTCTTAAAATAACATTCACAGCTTTGTGACCACACCTCGGGGAGGCTGTGCTGGACCTTCACTGTTCAGACAGCCAAAAAATTTTCCACTTCCAGTTCACACCAGCTGTTTTCATTGCAGAAATGTCTCCTACCTCAAGCAGCTCTTTTTCTCTTTGCTATTAGTCCTGAGCACATGACCTTGCACTGTTCTGTTAAACTGCACCCCATTTCAACAACTCCAGACCCACAGGCTGCTCCACTCTTCCTCTATCACATTCCGACCTTCTTCTCTATCGATGACACCTCTCTTAATAACGTGTCAGTGCAAAGCCATTAACACATACTCATTTTTTTAAGCCGAAGTCATGTCTAAAGTAAGACTGACCCCATGACTGTTCCTCAGGAGTTCCCCTAGCAACATTCAACTTCTGCCACTTCCCTAATACATCCCTGTGTGGCACCATCTCTGCAGCTCTACTACACCCCACCTCAATTAGAGCTGCTGTATTTCCTCTAAAACTTCAGTTACCTTCACAGTTCAAAGTATCAAATAGACCTGATCTGTCTTTAGCAAATTCTTATTACATTTGATACGTTTTCCTACAATTCTTTACTTATTTTGTCCTTCAGAGTTTGTTCTAAAACTCTGTATACTGTTGAGTAGACTAATTCGTTTGTTCCAATAATTTTCCACTGCTTTACATACAGATGCTAAAGAATCTGTTAATTGCTAGTCAGATGGCACCCTCTGATTCGACAGATTTGTTACAAAGACTTGCAATGGACTTGAAGTTCCTTCTACCAGAGTTTTAATATTCCGGGATACATATTATCCGGCCCTCTGAGCTGAGCACATTGTGCTCTTTGATCTGAACTTCCCCCTGTTTTTAATAAATCTTGTTTTCAAGAAAAGTTTGTTTGTGTGGGTGTTTCAAACAGCCAGCCCTCAAGGACAGCACATCTTTCAACCTTGGAAGACAGCTGGCATGGAGAGTCTCACAGCCACAATATTCCAGGAAGGGACCAGGGAATCACAATGAGAAATTTGGGAAGATGCTGTTACTGGAATGGCACAGTCCTGTCTGCTGGGCCTGCTGGCAGCAGGATTTATCTTCCAACACAGCCGCACTACGGGAGGTGAGAGATATTCACCAGTATGTGGGGGGTTTTACCCACGGTGGAAAGACCTTCATCATAGGAAGCTTCCGTCCAGCGTCAGCTGCAGGGGGCAGAGCCCGGCTGCACCCTCAGACAGAATCACAGAGTCACAAAATGGTTGGGGTTGGAAAGGACCTCTGGAGATCATCTAGTCCCCCCCCCCCTGCCAAAGCAGCTTCACCCAGAGCAGGCTGGACAGGAACGCATCCAGGCGGGTTTTGAATGGCTCCAGAGAAGGAGACCACCCCTCTCTGGGCAGCCTGTGCCACTGCTCTGCCACCCGCAAAGGAAAGAAGTTTTTCCTCATGTTCAGATGGAGTTTCCTGTGTTGCAGTTTGTGCCCGTTGCCCCTTGTCCTGTTGCTGGGCACCGCTGAAAAGAGTCTGGCCCCATCCTCTTGCCACCCACCCTTCAGATATTGATAAGCATTGATGAGATCCCCTCTCAGCCTTCTCTTCTTCATGCTGAACAGCCCCAGGGCTCTCAGCCTCCCCTCATCAGAGAGATGCTCCATTCCTTTGATCATCTTTATAGCTCCGCTGGAATCTCTCCAGCAGTTCCCTGTCCTTCTTGAACTGGGGAGCCCTGAACTGGACACAGTGCTCAGGATGTGGCCTCACCAGGGCAGAGTAGAGGGGGAAGATGACCTCCCTCAACCTGCTGGCCATGCTCTTTTCAATGCACCCCAGGAGACCATTGGTCTTCTTGGCCACAAGGACACATGGGTGTCTCATGGGCAACTTGTTGTCCAAAGACCATCTCCTAGCTGTGGTACCTGCCTTCTTCCTACCTCCAAGGCTACAGAACTTGCCACGAGTAACCGACTGGCAATTAGCTCTGTCTCCACTTTAAAATTGAATGCTACCCCTTCAAATGAATGGAAGGCTATGGAGCAGAAGGTGGTGCCTGGTGTCTGTGTGAAACCTTGTGTGTGTGCAACACCAACCTCCTACAGACCTGTGTTCCCCTGCCATCCTGTCCTAGGATAACGTCCTACTGTGGACAACTTCTCCATCACTCCAGCCCCAGAGAGACAGCTGAGGAGGTGGGCAACAGAGAGGAATGAAGAGAAGTCCCAAGAGGTGATGGCCTTCCAGAGCTGGTTATTCCCTTCCAAAGGAGATACCACAAGCCTCTGTGAAATGAACTACTTTCCATCTGCCCAATATGCAAATGTAACCCCATCTCACGTCTTGAAAAAAAGAAGAATAAAGTTTGTTTGCTCAGGGGAAAAGCATACAGCGTTCGAAAACTCCTGAAAAAGAAATCTGTTTCCTGATTTGAAGACCCACAGAGTACCACACAGCCTGTGACTTGACAGAACCTGCCTTTCTCCCAACCTTATCAATAAGAATACAAAAAACTATTAAAAGTTTCCTTCTAACCTGAGAAAAACACTAAGGTGGGGGGATGAGCTACTACTATGTTTTCATTTGCATTTTTTCTGATGTTTTTTGTGGATTTTCCGAGTGCCAAAGCAGTGGGATTGCATATTTGACAAAACCTGCTATAAAAGAAACTTTGTTTTCTTTCTCTTTGTCTCAATTTCTTTCTCATGGAAACACAGACCATTTGAACTGTTGTTAACAGCCCTTCGGGTGTGAGCTAAGCAGAGACCAAACCTTGCAGGCCACTGCCTGCTGGGGACCAGCAGAGAGCTGTGGCCCATGGAGAGTGCAATAAGGGTGGCTGAGAGGTTTCTGGCACATCGTTTCTTAGGCAGAAGACGTCAGTTTGTCAAAGCTGAAACCTACATGCCAAGGGCTGGCTTCTCTAACTTCCTTTTTTTTCTGTTTCCATTTTCTTCTCTCTAAGACATTCTGCAATAGTCAAACACTCTGCACTGATATTTGCATCATTGAAAAAAAAAAATAATTGCAGTTTTCTCCCCCAAAAAACCTTTTAGCTAAGAAGTCGTATTTAATGAAGCAAAAATGTAGATTCGAAAAATAAAAATGAAAAAGCATCAACATACAAGAAACACTGACTGGTGCAGAAAAGGACAACTGGTCATGCATGAACTGTGAGTCCCGGAGATGTTTCGTGCACCTGACTCTGTTCATGGGACTGGGGTCTGCCAACAGCCATGTGCCGTCCTCAAGTTCCCTTGTGTGTCTCAGCTGTCCCAGCCCTTTGGTACAGGCACGACTGCTGTCACCCAGTCCGAGCAGACTTAAAAACCACTCTCACAGCTTCAGTATCCACTTTTTCTGCTGCTTCTATCTTGTAATGATCAACGATGACGTTGGAAGCTCAATGACAAGTGGTTAGATGGTGTACCCACCTAAAGTGAAAGCACCAGATCCAAAATCTATGCCCTTATTACGGCCAGAAAAATCTGGTTTAAAGCTCGCCAAACTTATGAACTGTTTCTAAGGAGACCCAGAGACTGAACGTGATATCAAATGGATTTTTGTGGAGCTCAGAGATCAGCCTCAGTTCTCCAATGCCAGCAGTTTAGAACAGAGCAGCTGCTGGGCTTGTGCCGGGGTTTGTCTCTGCAGCCCTCACGTAACAAGTTCTCCTTCAGACAACTGCACTTTTGCCATAAGGGGCTCCTATTTTGCATTTGGACCATCTGTATTCATAAAGAATACATCTGAAAGAATTATCTGTGGACTTGATTCTCCCATCATCTGTGTCACCAGATAGTACCAGTGTGGGTCCTATGATGGCACGGGGTGGGAACTCAGCAAAGCTAAAGCTACGAGACAGTTACAAGCTGATGCTAGAGGAACAGAAAGCTGCGCTGGTCAGGCTCTGCCAGTGAGAGAGTCATTTTCTTTCCAGGGGAATGAATGATTGGGCGGCTTTCTGTTGTTCTCTCTTCTAAAATTAGTCATTCATGAAAATATCAATTTTCAGAGTGAGCTGAAAAACTTTCAAGTTGCCAGGGGAGATATGGATGCTGTTTTCTTTGTTTTGCCTCCTACGACGTCGGAAGCCAACACTGGCTGGCCAACACAGTTGAGAAGGAATTGGTCCCAGGACAGCAGGAACAACAGTGACGCTGCTTCTGTAATCCAGTAAGGACTTCCCAACTGTTTCAATAACCCTTAACAACCAATTCCCACAAACCTAATTCCCCAACTCATTATTGCTCAAAGTACTTGACTATCATTATTTCTGGTTCCAATCAAGGGCCAATAATGAACTACATGCGTAAAAGCCACCTCGGTGATCATATCAAGTGTTTCTCTTGGAGAATGTGTGTATGAGTTGATATCAGACGGCAAATTCAGTGGACAGGAGAGGAGCTCTGCTCCACGTGAGCTGAGTTGTTGTTCGGTGGATAGCAAAACACAGAAGTGAACCCTACAGTTGCTTTTGGTCTGCTCAAAAGCAAATGGGAAGGCTGAGTATAACTGTCCCGTGGGTGAGATACAGCCTCCAAATAACGAGTTTGATTAACCTGGGTAAAATTACCCTGACTGCCTCTTGAGAACTGCTCTGTCCTCTCCTTTATTATCATTAATGCAGTGATTCACAAATCCTGGGACATCTTTGTAAATTGAGTTCTGTGTCATTCCAGATACTGCACAATGGATCTACTCCTGAAACCATTTGCAAAGTATTTGTCATCAGAAGCCTCACAGGAAAGATCGTGCCAAATAAACTACTGTATGTCAAATATTTGCTATGATCCCCCTATGACTGAAATGACAGGAGAATCCTTTGTGGGGATCCTACCTGCTGGTTCCTGCTGTGGTGAGTTTGGATGCTGAATTTACCAGTATGTGGAGAGGTCAAGAGTTACAGCCTCGTGAAAATAGTTTGTCCAGAGGGTGATTTCATTTCAGGTGGATGCCCGCTGACCATGAACAGGTTTTGTATGACTAGAGGAGTCGTGTCTGTCGATGCAGGGGACACATGTCAAGCCCCTCAGCCTGTCCTCCCTCTTTCTCATTTTACACGAAGCTCCAGCTCTTGGAAGGAGATGGGAACACAAAGTGAGATACAGAGACACGTCCTGGAGCTGAGCAGCTCGGTCAGTCTGGGTGACAATTAAGTCCCATTGCTTTGTCGTCACTCCAAGCACCTAACCGAGACACAGAAACTGGAGAGAAACTTACTGCCTGCCTCAAACACCTGCTGGATGTTTCCAGGTCTGTCCCGAGAGCGAAGTGCCACCAAGGCACGATTCCAGCTCCTAGTGGGGCACCCACTGCCTGGGTTGCTCAGAAGGTCTATGACTATAAAAACAAAGGAAGAAGGAGCTCTGCTCTCTGTGTTCAATCAGTCCTGCCTGTAAATATCGCTTTATTCCAAACCAAGCAAAACACAGAACTAGAATATTTACCTGGACAAAGTTTTATCATCGGATTTGTGACCACACCAGAGAAAATCCCAGATGACACCTCTTACTGACCACCAGAGACCTTTGACCACCAGAGAAGATGTGAACAGATGAAATAAAAATACTTCAGGCCCACAGTACTCATCTGCTAGCACTGAAGCAAGGCATGGAAGCTGACATTGCTAACAGATCCTTTACAGAATTTAACCATCATTGTAAAAAAGAAGCCTTCACTTTGCGTTACTGAATGGAATATGTCTCAAAAAGCTGCATATTTTCTTCTTCACTGTCTCAAAGGCAGACACCAGTATTGCAGCCACCTGTATTAAAAGCTCTTGAAAAGCTCAGCATTGTCTACCTTAGAGGGAGCTTGTAAAAAAGGCAAAAGTTAAGATCAAAATATCAATGGCCTTTAATTTAAATCCAATACCAGGCCTGCAGGCTCAGATCAGGACTCAAAGCTTTGTCTTACTCTAATTCTTATCCAAACAATTCAGTGATAATAAACGTTTATAAAACCCACATCAAGGAAATCCGAGGGGTTCCCAAGACCTGCGATGAGAGCTGGCACCACAGACTCTGCATGTAAGCAAACCCACACACCCCCTGAATAAGTGGCTCCAGAGAGCAGTCAACAAAGACAGAGCTCCCTTCGCACCCTAAAAGGCTCTGAAACATTTTGCTGAGTTGTGATAGGAGCTTCAAAAATTTACCAGTTTTGGGATGCATCAAGGAATCGGCACCACTGCTGATAGCCTCTGCCTTTCCTCCGGTGGTGTGTGCACGTTCTTGTGCTCATTGAAACATGTGGTAAGTTTTGGGCAGTAGTAAGAGAACTAGTCCAACAGCTCTTAAGAGCAAAGTGCTTTATTTATTAATGAAGCAAATAAAAGCACAGGAAAGTGTAGCACAACCTTCCCTCAGAGGACTCCCTACAACTACACACCCTACCGAAAGCTCAAAGAGCAAAAAAACTAAAACAAGGCCCGATGAAAGCAATAGATAGCAGCAACAAACAGTTAGAAGGTGGCTGCTTTGGACACACAGATGACACCATGTACCATCTCCCAGCAGATGAGGACAGACTGCCCTCGCTCCGGCGAGCAGCATCGGGTAACCTGGGAGGACAGCAGGACTGTTTCCAAAGACACCGTACCTGAAGGATGACCCAGTGACCCTCCTTCGCAGCCAGATCGAGCGCTTGTTCAGCAACTACCTCTTGACCTTGTCCAAGGGAAACATTGTGGAAATTCCTGTTGTTAAATGTATAACCAAGTTTCTTCCCTAAAGAAAAAAAAAAGAGTGACGTTCAGCACTTTTAGCTGGAAGGGCGCAGCACCGCTGAGCTCACACAGCAGCAGTGAGGCAGAGTTCAGTCTTATCAAAAACCCTCACGGAAGAGCTATCACACTTCTTATAACAGTTATCTTGTCTCGCACGCACTCCTTGCCAAAGCACTGAAAAGAGCAGTGGCTTCTTCCAAACTACTTTTAATTACAGAGCGCCATCAACACAAAGGTACATTATTACAAAGTGCCTCTTGTTTAAAGAACATTATTCCCCTGCAACATTGTGTAAAAACATATTTTACAGTGATAGGAAATTAAAATCATGTCCTGCTGATTAAATATGCTTTGAACAAGGCATCGTTCGGTGGGGAAATGCACCCTGCAGTGCATGCTGGAATCACAGAATGGTTTGGGTGGGAAGGGACTTTAAAGACCACCCAGTGCCACCCCCCTGCCCTGGGCAGGGACACCTCCCACCAGCCCAGGTTGCTCAGAGCCCGGTCCAACCTGGCTTTGAACACCTCCAGGGAGTGAACCAGCAGCAAGGTTAGAAACCCGTTCCATTTTGAGAAGGTGTGATGGTGTGCTCTCCCGCATCCCCAATCTGACCTTTATCTCCTGATATAACCCTGCCCAAGCAATAGCCACCCATGGTGGTCATAATGGGTGCTTCTAGTCCTGACGGCTGCATCCGGCTCAAAAGTGGGTTTGGGGAGACAGATAGCAACTCAATAGCCAAGGGCTCACTTGAGCAACGCGCCCACCTAACCCCAATACTGGCACTGTGGTCCATATGCAAATACGACTATACGTCAATCATCTCAACCCCATAAATAGCGGACACCCCAAGAGCCCTTTGAGCTCTCCTGCACAGCAGTGGGCTGCACGCCAAGATCTCCCCTTGAGCAGGGACGCTGCTCAAGGTTACTCCTCCAGATTCAGAGGTTCCTTGCCACAACAGATTCTCAGGAAGTGACTAATAGCATGCCGAACTTTGAAATCTTAGCTAAGTGATAGAAAGGATTGATTGCGCAGATGTAATCCTCTAGACATAAACTGTTCACCAAGTCTGGGACTAGGATTGGATCCAGCCGCACTGAAACTCCTCTCTGCGAAGGAGTTTAGAAGGCAAAGGGGTCCTTTCTGAACCTCCACTCAACAGGAGGGTCTCCCTGGCAGTTCTGTCTGACCCTGTCCTCCACGCAGTAAATACCCCAGTGTGCCCTGCCATTGAATCTTGTTAAACCACTGTCACATTTACTACCAAACTTTGTTAAATCCCCGTTTTATATCAATAAATGTATCACTGCTTCTCTCTACGAGTGAAGTGCATCACTCCATCCATGGCAGAAGGCAGCAATCTGCGTGAGCTTCCTGTGGCCTCCACCACGGCCTCCCAGGTTCCTTGGACCGAGAGATCAGTCAGCCCTCCAGATTTCTCATGGATGATCATGGGATTTGGCAGGTACGGAGTGCACCACCTCTGGGTGCATCACGATGCGTGTGGGAAGGCCCATGGCCAGAGGACTGCATGGGAAGGGAAGGGGTGCTCTGGGAGCCCCTGCAGCCACCTCCTGCAGACCCTTCTACATCCCCCTCTGCACAGCACAGGGCGGGAACCCCAAAACTGCTCAAGAGGAAGGATGGCACCTATTTAGTGTTTGTTCAATTAGTCTGTGATACTCCTTCGGATTTCCCTGATTTCTCTTTAACATCGCAGTGCCTCAGATCCTTTAAGTGACTGTGGCTAAAGATCTCCTGTTCTGTTTTCCCAATCTGTCGTCCAAGGACTGAGGACACCATTGCTCCTTGTTTCACAGGAGGAGTAACTGCCTGGAGCAAGCTCTCTCTGCTGTGCGCTCCTCAGAAGACGAGCACCAATTTGGGCGGCCAGAGGGAAGCAGCCCGACAAACATCCCCACTGGCTCCACGCACCACAGTAGGATGCAATCGGCTCAGCCGGAGAGTCACTCCACCTGTCCCCACGTGCTGACCCCTTGGGATCACCTACACTTATCTCTGCAGGCAGATTTGCTTTCCTGCAGTCGGCACACCCTTAAGTCCCGATTTCTGCTAAATGCAGGGAAGTTTTACAGTAAAACAAGGAAAAAGTAAAACAAGACAAAGATTGGCACAAGACTGGAAACAGATGGCCATAAGTAAAACAAACATCCAAACTTTTCCAGTTGCTCGAGCTCTCTGCTTAGCCTCACCACACCTATCGCAACCCCTGGGATACAGCTCTCCTCATTTTTGGGAGTTTCCAGTTTTCTTTCTCCATGGACAGGGCCAGGACTGCAGAGGGTGGGAGGACCAGGACCGTGAGTCTGCACTGGCTGCCTCACGAAGACGATGCCAGCCTTCCTCCTTCCTTGCCGGCTGGGAGAGGAGAGGGGACGGTGCCCCGGGGCGGTGGGGAAGCTCTCCCAGCCCAACAGCATTCGCTGCAGGGTCCTCCCCATGCTGCCAAGGAAAGGCCCCACGAGTAGGCAGCATCTGGAAGAAGCTATCTTCCATTCACAGGAATTATCTAGCCAGACTTGCACTTTAATAAAAGCTAATGAAGGGCAGAGAAAATATCGAATAATGAATGCAGTGCAAACCCCAGCGAGGCAGGCTCTGAGGCCAGTGCAGCTGCACCGAAGCAGTGCTTTTATTTCATTAGATTTTTTTTTTACTTTTACTTGCTGTAACTTTTCTGGCTGACTAACCCCAGGTGCTCAGCTACACTCAGCTTTACAATTCCAATTAAACCATTCACGGTTGGATTTTAATGCTTCATTTCCCGTACAAGAAAATAAAACAGGGGGTCAGGACTACCGATGTGGCTCCAAAGCGAAGCCAGGCACACGACAGGACCTTCCTCAGGGGGGTCCCCTTCAATTCACAATAATGAGACCTGGTATCAGGACAGAAAGAGCACGAAACACATCACAAAGCCCAGGAGCTCCTCACGACTGAGAACTGCCATCAGGCTGCACTGAGGTTTAACATCTCCAAAAGCTGCTGGTGGGTAAGGACTGACTCAAACATTATTTTGGGATGACCCAGAAGGTGCATCATAGAGAGGCAAAGAAATCCACAGGTCAGCGTTCTTCCACCACTCGCCTGGACGATGGCTTGACTGAGCCTTACTGGTTTCTCTGCTGGGGCTGCCAGCCTTGCTGATGTTTAGTCTGGACATCTGCCTGCTAAAAAACAGCCAGCAGCTCTATTATGGTAGTCTGATATGGAATTCATACAATTTAAATATACTATACACCCTACTGTGGGGAGGACTGGGGCTTGATCACAAGTCACGGCCTTGGAGATATGGGGAGTGCAGTGCTGGAGGAGGAGAACAGACATCTGACGAGCAGAATGGCAATCTGGAGCATCCCTAAAGCAGTACCCAAAGGCATCTGATCCCTCTGCTCCAGAGGGATGGAGCCCCCGTGCTGTAACAGCCTCAAAAGAACAAAAGAAGTGACCTGCATTGCCCGCTCTTCAACAGCTACAAGTGACCCCATTTCCAGACCTACTGTAATTGTCATGTTCAGGCCAAAAATGGTAATTCTTCCATGATGGAGCTGAGACCCAGAGCAAATTCTGCCCATCTGCAGCTTCAGAGCACGGGCACCAACCACAGCAGCCGGCGCACAGCAGAAATCACTGCCTTATCAAATAAGGCACCTTAGAGAAGCCCCTTTGGCTTTGACACCAGCCGACAGTGCTACGGCTGGCCATCCACACCACAATCAACCCAGGATGGATGGGATTAAAAACTGGAAACTCTACCACTAACCAGCAGACTGTTATAGGGAGCTATTGCTTATTTTTAGCTATCTGACAGCATACTAGATATCTCTGACGTAAATTATAGGTTGTGTACAAGACCAACTCAGAAATTGTTGCAGTGTGAACCACGCTGGGAATACAGGCAATGCAGGAAAGAGGCAAGTTTAATTTAAGCTTTAGATGAAAACCCAAAAACCTTTAAGAAAAAAAAAAAAAGAAAGAGAAAAAACTCCAAAAAAACAATCACATCCTCTCACAATTATCTATTTTTATTTCTATCCATTATCTACAAAGAGATGAGGGGGGAAAAAAACAGAAAGAGAATGTCATGCCAAGATAACTATGCAGAAGATAAAAAGCAATGCTGTGGTATGCCTAGAGACATGATTTATTTACCTTGTTTCTCCACGTCCTTCAGTGGGTCGACTCCTGGGGACAGGATAAAAAACATTGGGGTTGCAGGTCCCGATTCCTCAAAGGTCGTTGCAAAATCCAGGGATCTCCCTACCACATATTTACTGCCAAGCTTTTCTTCTACAAAATCTCTGCCAGAAAGAAAAAAGTTTGGCCAGTCCACTATTGTTCAGAAAAGACAGATTCCCCTGCAAATAATCGATTAATTAGTTTTGATTTTGCTGATTCAAACAAATTAGAAATGGAAATAATGGGCATGGAATAATTTTAGAGAGGGTCTGCAGCCTGGGCTTCCGGAGTTGTCCCTCAGTAGCAATGTGTGGCACTTTCTACAGGGGTAAAATGACACATGGCACAGCAATATGTGACAAACCAAAGGAAACAAGAAGGGAAAACAGGGAATACAGCCCAACGCTGTATTCACAAGTTCAATACACGGACTGGCTTGATTCTGACAAAGGTATCTCAGGAGAGAAGAAGTAGTTTATTTAATGTATAGAAAACTGCTGTGTACTTTGTAATCCACACAGCCTTTGAGAGGAAACAGCATTCCTTTAGACTTATCACCAAAAGTCACAAAAAGTCCAGATGATTTCCAAAATTACTTTGTTCTGGAAAGATAAAAGAGAAGAGCTCTAAGAATATCTGGCGTGTGGTGCTTAGCCTCTGCGCGAGAGTCACAAGGAAAAATACAACTGAATGAACAAGGAAAAAATTCAGCTCCACAGCAGCTGCCTGAAGAGAATACAGCACATGGAGAAGGGCCAGGCTGAACTTCCCCAGGGTGAGCTTCCAAAATCACCGCTTTAGAAAAAGAGGATACAGTGAGCATCGACTCAAAGGTAGGAATGTCATACTCAAACCCCAGGAACGAGCAGTTACTCTTCCAGCGTCGATGTATGACTCAGGCCTTTTGAAAACCTCAGCACCACGGGGAAGAACAACATTGGCCAGTTTTCACCTGGTAGCTGATACCAGAATAAGGCAGCTGAATTCTTTCTAAAGAGAGCTGAGAGTCTCCTTCAAGGACTAGTGAAAGGCAGCTGGAATAGAAATGCCTAAGGGATTGCAAAAGAAAAAGCTTCCACTTTGTTTGGTGCCTCTTTCAAGCAAATTTATTTGTTCTGGGTCAAGGTTTGCTAAAGAGCTGCTCAAAAGCTTCAGTCCCCAAAATCTAAAAAAGTCCATCAGACGCAAGGTCACAACATTCTTGTTTTACACCAGGTCTCAGCTTTATGAAATGATGCCTCGGAGCCTCAGAAACACATCTACTGTGACTTGGAGACTTTGAAACAGACCACATGTGCAGGAAAGGCAGGGCTGCCCTCAGGGACAGGGCTGGGAGAGAGCCTGCGCTTGGTGTCCTTCAAACACGGCATTCAGAGGGGTGGCTCACAGTGTAAGCAGTAGGATTTGAGAAATGGTGCCCAAACAAAAAGCAAAAACACCGTGCAAGACAAATGACTGGCTTACAGCTTTTCTAGGTTATACAAAGTCACAGCTGCCTAAGATCTTTTATCTGACAGGTCCACGTAAGTGCCATAACCATGGCTGGAGTTGCCAGCTACTCCAGTACTGGAGTCCTTAGTCCTTCCACATCTGTCTATCCCTCAAGGCAGAAGCACTTCATCATGAGCAAGTCATACCTTGCTTGTAGCTGTGGGACTGATCTGACCTCGTCATGGATGTGGAAGCGTGGGAGCACAAGGTGTTGCAAGAAGTTCCTTGCTGATGTTCTTCAATAAGATTCAAGGATGAAATAGGTATTTACACTGGAAAATCCCTCTTGAGGAAATTATATTTCTTGGTGACAGACAATAGAGCACTGCCCCCACCTAAGCTCTAAGGAGTGAGTAAAGGTACAAGTGGTTTCTCCTGATGGCTCCTTAGGCCCAGGGAACAAAACAGCCTGTACAAATATCCCCAGGGATCTGCTATGAAAAGTGGCTGAAACCTAACTTCCAAGACAGGGAAATGCAAGAAGCGTGTACAAGGGTGGATCATTTTAGATATCAAAGAGCTTCCTAGACCGTTGTCATGGAGCTGGCACATATGACACGGGGCATAAAGGGTCTTGCACCTTTCTGAACAGCAGCTGGAAATGAGGTAGGGGTATTCTAGGGCATCTAAAATACCCCCAGTCACCTGTGTTTAGGCTACCAAGTTACTCCTTGAGTCCCAAAATGCACTCAAGTACTTGTCAAGGCTCTCGGAGAGACAGGAAGGTGATGACAAGTAGTGATGTCCATTGGTCATCAGTAAGGCATTTAATGTTAGCAGATTTATCTGATATGCAGAAGGAAGAGAACTGCAAAACAACTTGTGGGATCCAACGACATCACAAGTATCTAAAACTCGATGCATTTGTTAACACACACATGATCTTGAAACACTCCTGGCTACAGCAAGGACGTTGAGGCCTCATGGTCAGAGAATGTAGCTCCTCAGTGCTCTACAAGAACCCACACTTTTTGAAGGGTCACAGACACAACACAACTTTGACAGTGCCCAGGGAAACGAGACACCAGATGACCACTAGCCTTCATGTGGTGGCAATCAGGAACACTGACTGTATTAATCTCAGTCCAAAGACAGCTTTTCCTTCCTACATCGAAGTATTAACTTCACTGACTGACATGAGAAGGACAGATCACATACGAGACAGACAGTCTCGTGTATTTTCCAGAGAAGTGGATCTCTTAGGAACAGCAACTTTCTTCACTAAAGGAATAGCATGTGCCTTAGCCAGACTGCCGGCTGAAGAAAGGTTTGAGGATTATGATACTATCAAGGAGGAACCAGGAACTCAAACACACTATGGCTGTGATTGTTACCACTAATAATTTCACATTTGCTTTTGGGGTATGAGATTTTGCTAAACAAAAGCCCTTAAGCCTTTTGGGCCTCATGTCTGACTATCCTGTATTTCAAGAAGAATTCTAGTTGCAAACATCTACAAACAAAGTCTTGGGGAAGGCACTGTGAACTGTTACTGCTTGCACACGTTTACGTTCTAACCTACTTCTAGATAAGAAACAAAGCAAAAAAAAAAACCCATTTAAATACTCTTGCACAAATGGAAAAGCTTGACATGTCCACACACTAAAAATATCCAGCCAAGCTTTTGAACTTGGTTTCCCTTACCTTTTCATAAAAGACAAATAGGAAAGGTTTTGAAACTTTATGTTCTACTTATTTTTGAGCTACGTGAGTACCACTGTTTTGATTGAAAGAAATGAATTAAACTCGCTTAAATGAAAGATGCAGTTAAAAGTTCGGAAAGACAAGAGCTTATTTTACTCAAACTAATCAACAAAAGGAAAAACAATCTTTTCAGCCGAGAGAACACATGGAGAATCCAGCCCTAAAAGAGTAAGAAATGAAAAAGAAGATGGCTTAGAATGGTACGATTATGATAAATTATAGTATTTAATTTACCAAAACATAATAACATTGGCCATAGGGAGACTTCACTCAGTCTTGTCTGCATTTTTCTGTGAATTTTAAAGCACAAACAGGAACTTACTTCATACAACCTTCTACATGCACCATGTACACACGCATGCCAGATGGTGGAACAATATAAACTATCTGAGAGGCAGCAGCACGAGAGACGAAATGTCAAATCAGAGGCTACCAGGACAGAGAAGGGAAAAACAAGTCCTAATGGAGCGAAAGACCTTTAGTTTCTCCTGGAACAAGCGTATTGCCTTTGAACACCTTCATAAAGTTTAGACTCGCCTAGTTACCTTCACTACATAATTTACAACTACAACTTTCAGAACTAGCATCACATAAATTTTTCATTTTACAGGGGGAAAAAAAAAAAAAAGTGAAAACCTCTATAAGACTTTCCTTTACTTCTACACTTAATTCTTGTGCCTAAGGAACAGCCAGAAAGGATCCAGTAACTCAAACTGACCTGAACGAACTCTAGAAGTTGCACTGATCATTACAAGACTCTAGTAGATGTATAACATGAGATGATGCTCATTTCTGAGTTTGCATATCTGCTGCTCACCCAGTGCTAGTCATACTGCTCCACCACTGGGGATATTGGGGTTAGATCTCCCTAAGGAAGAAATTCCAGTTAACTTAAATGCATTGACTGTCTTGCAGGGTTCAGAGACGGCTCACTCAGCAGACGCCTTTATAGGAAACCATTTTGCAGAACTCACACTCTACAATAAATAAATAAATCTGCACATATTCTTGAATTACTCCTGTTCCCCAGAAAACACAGACCCAAAGTTGCCTGCGAAGCAAGAGCATTACGGAGATAGTAAAGACGTGCCCCTACCTGACAGCGTAGGTCATGCGGTCGGGTCGGATGGCTCTCATTATGCACAGGCGCTGCAGAGCTGACTTGTTCTTCCATTCCTGAGGGAACTTCTCCTTTTCAGGACACTCAGATTCAACAAATTTCTTCCACCGTTTTGCAGAACCCTCAATATCCCGATCCAGGTTTCTGAATTCCTCCATGGATGAGAGAGCCTGGAAAAAATCAAGGAAGGTCTTCAGGAGAACAATCCCACATTCCTCTGAACTGTTCTTCTAACATTACTGACTGCTCATGTTCTGCTCCACCAGAAAGGTCACTGCTGGAGCCTGGGAACCACAGCCAGAAACCCACCAGGATCAGACTTTGTCCATTTTCCTTTTCCCGGGTCTGTTGTCAGCACACTGTCACGGGAACAGGAATCAATGCAGCCCATTTACAAGGCCACAGGAAAGTACGACTGAGGACAGTTTCCTGATTGTGGAAGGTCTTCTGAACTGAAAGGTGTCTCAAGGCTGCCCACAGAACGTCAGCTGCACCTAACACAGCCTCCCCTGATGCTCTCACCATCGCTTCCCAGCCAGTGGAGCCACACATGGCATCCAGGACTTCTCCTCAGCAGTCGCTGGGACATGGGAGTTTGGAAGTGACAACACAGGAAAGGATGAAAGAATTTGGCATCATCCACAACACAGTTCTCCAAAGCGAGAAGAAATCTGCTCTCCTGGTTTGAAACCAAAACTGAAAAATCTCAGGTGACGAGCACTTGCTACTGTCATGTATGCCAGAAATGCCTGATTTGGATGGGAGCTAGAAGTTTTGAGCCCATGCCTGACAGGAGAGCACACTGACGGCATTCCCGTGGGGCGCAAGTCTGCAAACAGTCTCATTACTGCTTCAACAGACACAACGAGAATTGCGCTGCAAAAATCACAACAACTGATGGCAAAATGTGCTTTGAACACAGGGTGCTCAGTATCCAAAGCTAAACAGAGACTCAGCCATGCCACGCTCACCAAAATTTTTTTAAGGGATTTCACAGTTGCAATATTTATTACCTTTATCTTTATACACATGCAGTTATTTTTCTCTCCTGGTTCTCGTGTGCATATCCCCCACTCTCTGGTCACAGTGACCACAGAGCCAGAAATCTCAGTAGTGCAAACTGTAAATGGGTGGGTGCTTTGTTTGCATGAGTGTGTATACCATACTGTGCCACTGTAAAAATCAAATTGCTCAGATTTATACTTGCCAAATGCCCACAAAGTTTAACTTCTCGGTGCTACAAGTCTGCAGCAGAAACAGGTAGTTGAAGAACGTCCCAAAGAACAGCTGAGCAAGGCAGTAAATAAATAAGGACAATCGCAATGCAGCTAGATTTTGTAGCTAGAAAGTGGCAGATATAACTGTTATGCAGAGAAGTAAAGACGCCAAATTATCTTTCATACAAGTGGTGGCAAAACGCATCGCACAGCTTGTAAGGTTCTTCTGGATTTCAAGCAAAATTCTCGCTGAAACCAACATCTTCAGAGCGTTTTGCATAATCTGAAGCCGTAAGCAGTTGAAGATGAAGTGGAAAAGACAAGTGAAGTATAAAAGACAGTGAATGAGCTATTTTCTATAGAAACAGAAGGACACACTCTGAGTGAGGCAGAAGCTGCTTGACGGGCAGAGGTGTTCCGCACCATTAATGCTCCAGCTCACATCCCATACCGCTCCGCGATGGAAAGCAACTCAGAAAGCTCCTTGAAAAATGCTGGTGTCACACCTTGTTCAGATCAACCCAAAAAATATGCACTTGCCAAAGGGCTTTGAAAGCCATGCAAATGCCCGGACAGAAGTGTGAGCGATTGCCTTGGATAGGATGCTGCTGCAAATGAGGCAGAAGACACCAAAGGCCACTCTGCTCTAAAAACTGCAGGAAAGCCATGCTTTCCCTCTGGAAAGGTTTCCTGGTGAGGAGAGAAGAGCCGTGTAAAACTCTGGTCTTTCTAATAGACCAAATTTAGTTAGAAGCTGTGCTTCAACACAGAGAGAGAACAAAAGGAAGGAAGGCATCAGAAAAAGGGGCTTCTTATGACAAATGAGTTCACTTTTTTAGCAGTGGGAATGCCTGTAGATGACAGAGACAGCGGTTATGAAGCTCTTCCCAGTGGGTACCATTGGCCCGGGACGTTTGTCGAATATACACTCGCAGTGTCACAGAAGCAATGGCTGGAAGAAACCTCTGGAGGTGTCTAGTCCAACCTCGTGCTCTGGCGAGGACCACAGTCAGCACTGGACCAGGTCAGCCATGGCTTTCTTTACCAAAATGCTGACCTCTAAAATGAAGATTTATTTTTTTCTTAATATTTCAAGTTGAACCTCCCTACCTGCAGTTTGTAAAGGCTGACCCTTATTACATTCAATGCCAATAATACGGAGAGTTTGGCTCTGTCATCTCATAACTGGACAAATCCCTCCACCTTTCCTCACAGGTTGTGTTCTCTAGGGCCAGAATCAGAGCTACGGGCAGAGAAGTACTTGTAGATGTTACTATAAATGCTACTGCAACAAATCAAGCCTTGCCCGAAGCCACAATTTCATCAATACCTCCACAAAAGGCACCGATGAGAGCTACAGCACCAACTGACTCAGTTCGGCGCTGACCATCTCCACGCCAAACTCCCACAGATCCTGCAAATTTTGTCAAGAAAATCGTGAGTGAAGCAGTGGTTCAACAGATGTTGTTTCCATGTGTGGATTAGCACTAACGTGCAAAAATGTCAGCGACAGAAGAATTTGCTCCAAATTCAGTGCCGTATCCCGCTTTCTGTGGAAAACAAGAAACCAGCGCAAAGAACACGAGAAATGGAAATCCACAGGAAGAATTCTGATCTGCCAAACCTTTGTCCTTGCAGCAATACGTACACTCGATGCACCTCTCCCAGCTGAACGCAATACAGTGGCAAATGGTGAATGCAGTGGATTCATCAGTGCAAGTGCTTATATAAAACATGTTAACACTGTTGACTTTTGAAGCGACTTCCTTAAAATACCAGTTTTTGGCTGCTGCTGCTTTGAGAAGTCTCTTGGTTGGTGTTAACAAGGGAGACTCTGAAAAATTGCTTTCTTCTTACGAAATGACAGATATGTAATCAGAGATGATAGTCTCTCTCTCCCCAAACAACATGTTGCAGAATCAAGAAAGCTCTGATTGCAAGTATGAAGTCTGTATTATATAAATTAACACTAAAATTTTCATCAGTCAACAATTTTAATTGCATTTATTAGGAGTGATGGTATTAGTAAGAGAAGCTGCTATTTAAAAGCCGGTGCAGTGAAAGCTATCTCAATCAGTAATCTTTCTGTGAATATTAATTGCTTTTCAATACCTCTGCTGTGAAATTTTCCAAGAACTTAGACCAACAATAATACATGACGGTTTCCAAGCAGCAGGAGTAAAAGCAGGAACGGTAGATTGGGACAGCAGATGGGTGCTACACATCAACCTGTGTCGCGTGGCTAATTTTGTCAACATAATGAAGAATACATTTGTCAATTAGAGTTGTCATGGAAATTGAAAGAGACAAAAAAAACTGGATCAAAATAAAATATGATCAAAAGGGCTGGAGGACTCCAGTTCCCGTCTTTGCAGCCCACACGACAATCATCTCTGAGGGCTGCAAACAGGAGGGTCTTGAGTTTATATCTCAAAATGAGACTTTGGCAGCAAAACAGGTCTCTTCACACCATGTCAAGGCAAGGATCATTGTTTCATCAGAAAAAATGTTTTTTTCATTCACTGAATCATAGACAACTTGCTTTATCACTTTGGTTTTCTTTGACAGCTTCTCGTCTAAGTCAGAACCAGCTTTAAACTGGAGCTGGTGTGTCAGCAGATCTGTGAATTTCACACTTTGACAAATGCAAAGGACTCTCTCTCCCGCCACAGCTGGAGGAAAGACACTGTATCAGCCATTGGCGTCAAGAAAGAAATCCTAGTTGCCGCTGCAGAGTAACTGCCGGTGTGCTTACAGCATGTCCTTAACACAGGGCCCTTCAGAGATTTGACCGAGGGCCAGAAGGGAGAGGGCACTGGTGTCCCGAGGGACAGGGAGAGTCCCAGGGACATGGGTATGATGATGAGGTGATGATACACAGTTTCTCCTCACCGCTTGCTGCCTCCAGAGGATGGGTTGAGTCTTCAGTGAAAAGAACAGCTTCAAAGGGCTGCTGTCATTGCTCCTGCACGCAATTTTTCTCCTAGTGTGAGGTACACCACAACAAGCTTTTGTAAATTTATTAGAGAAAACTCATCACTAAAGGTAGTTATTCTAAGGATACCATCCAGGCAAAACTGGCCCCAAGTTTAGGCTTTAGAATCATAGAATCATAGAATTGTCTGGGTTGGAAGGGACCTTGAAGATCATCAAGTCCAACCATGAACCAAACACTGCCAAAACCACCACCAAAACCACCACTAGACCATCCCTCAGCACCATCCCTCAGCACCACGTCTACACGTCTTTTAGATACCTCCAGGGATGTAGACTCCACCACTTCCCTGGGCAGCCCGTTCCAGTGCTTCATAGCCCGTAGCCCTTCTCTGGACCCTCTCCAACACCTCAATGTCTGTCTTGTTGTGAGGGGCCCAAAACTGAACACAGCACTCGAGGTGGGGCCTCACCAGTGCCGAGTACAGGGGGACGATCACTGCCCCAGTCCTGCTGGCCACACTATTCCAAGGATGCTGTTGGCCTTCACAGAATCACAGAATCTTCAGAGTTAGAAGGGACCTCTGGAGATCATCTACTCCAACTCCCTTGCTAAAGCAGGATTGCCTAGAGCCTTCTTGGCCACCTGGGCACACTGCTGGCTCGTACTCAGCTGGCTGTCGACCAACACCACAGGTCCTTTTCTGCCGGGCATCTCTCCAGCCATTCTGCCCCAAGCCTGTAGCATCCATGGGGTTGGTGTGACCCAAGTGCAGGACTCAGCACTGGGACTTGTTGAACCTCATACCATTGCCCTCAGCCCATCGATCCAGCCTGCCCAGACCCCTCTGTAGAGCCATCCTACCCTTCAGCAGCTCAACACTCCCACCCAACTTGGTGTCCTCTGCGAAATTCCTGAGGGTACACTCGATCCCCTCGACCAGGTTGCTGATAAAGATGTTAAAGAGAACTGGCCCCAGTACTGAACCCTGGGGAACACCACTTGTGACCGGCAACCAACTGGATTTATCTCCATTCACAACCACTCTCTGGGCACGGCCATCCAGCCAGTTTTTTACACACCTTTTAACTTTTCTTCATAAGTCTTTATAAAATCTAAAAAAAAAAAACCAACCCAAAAATGCAATATTATCTTCATGTTCTCTTCCCCTAAGTTTTATAGGAAATTATTCCTAAAAAAAAAAGATTTTTTTTGTATTTTAAACTATTTCCATAATTTCAAATACCCTGCCCTGGAGCCAACTGACTCGAGAACAGCTCTGGGGCAAGGGAAGTCAAAACAGCTCCTCATTACCACGCTCTGTGCTGACATAAACAGTGTGGAAAATAATACAGTGCAAGTAAAACCAGTGCTGCCAGATTGAGCTTCTAAAACCTATTTACCAAGTTCCCCAGCAGCCATGAGACTGGTTTCTAAAAAGACATAATAAAGGCATAGTGAAAAAAAAAAAGTGAGTTTTTTTTAAGCTATCCTTACTTTTTGAGTCTTCAGGTTATACCCAATTCATACCTTCAGTCTTAGCTCCTTATATATCATGCTTTTTAAAAAAAGAACCCTCTGCTTAAAAAAAAAGAAAAAAGACATCTATAAGGAACGTACTGAACATCAAATGTCTCTATATAAATTATACAACTTGACAACACTGGAATGAAATAATATTTCATATTCTCACGGTTTTAATAACCTGTGAGATGATTAAATCCTAACGATTAGTCACGATTTCAATCGCAAATTTAAGGCGATGTGTTTTTATGAATTACGTTACACAGCCTTTAAGCAAAGCAGGCTCCACCAGTAAGACGTTCCCAGTGCTCGGCAGTTGCACAGTCGATCCCGAGACTCGCCGTGTTTGGAAAGGCATCAGCCTGACCACGTCCTCTGCAGAAACTGGGAGGGTTTCAGGGGACAGGGGTGGTCCTCAGCCAAGCCCGTAGGCCAAGGATAGGTGAAGGGGAATCATTTTCAGATGTCAAGTGAGGCGTGCGGCCAAGCTATCCAGGTCCAACTGAACGGTTGCAATACCAGCACCGGGATCAGATTCAAAGTCTGGAAATACTCTGGTAATTCAAAGCATTCGAGCCGTGCAGCTGCTGCCATGGCCTGGCCACACGTGTTGGAGTTGTGCTTCGCAAACCTGAGGGACGCAGGTTCCCGGGGAGGTCTGGGAAAGTCCCACCACAACGCAGCTTCCCAGTTGTCTCTCCATAGAGTTCAAAGCAGCCCATGTGTGAACTTTCGCAAGGGGGTTAAAGCAGAGCAGAGCAGCTGTATGAACGCCTGCTGCTCAGGAACAACCTCAATCACTTCTCAAAACACCTTCAAAAGGTTTTACACTGTCTAGGTTCTGCCTATATAGGTTTCTGCAAATATTCGTAATTTCTTTCCTTCATTTTCTGGAGGTGGCCCAAATCTCGTTAGGAAAACCAGCATCCCCACAGTTGGAGAAAGACAGCTCCTGGAAGAATGGTAAAGTCAAACCTGCATCTGGCTTGAATTGATAGATTGGATCATTCAGGAAACAGACGTATAAGCAGATTAATTACTCCATTTGAATAGTACTGTTAACTAGAAGGATTAACATAGAAAATGATGGATTATTTGCCATCTTTCCCACACTAGGTTTTGGGTTGTATTATTCATTCACCGAAGGTGTTATTTTCTGTTTAGCCGCACTACCTGAATTATTCAACTCATAAGAAAAACCTCTACTGAAGGTAAAAATAAAGACATGATGGGTTTGCCAAACTTCAATCACCTCTCAACACAAAAATGTTATTTTAATCCTCCTTATTTCTTTCATAAAAGCTGACTGACAAGCTCACTGCACCGTATGGCCCTGTCCCTTGGTGAGGCTTCTCACAGCTCTTTTCACAGCAATGGTCTAACCCAAGGTTTCATGGTGGTACCACAGCAGAGCTGACCTTGAGAACAGGCACCCAGAGTAAAGAAGCTGCAGAGTCCCTTGGTGCACTCAGGCCCCTGACAAAATCCTCACACACATGTCACATGACCTGCTCGACCAACCTCAGTAACCAAAACTGCAATCTATGCCAGTCCTACACTATCCTCTGTCAGAGAGATCTTCCAAATGTCTGGTGTGAACCTTTCTTGAAGTACTTTGAGATGCACCTTGCTTTACCCTTTACCAATACTGAAAAACAATTGCTCCTTCCCCTTTGGAGGACACTATTTGAGGATCATACCCTCCTGTCCCGTCAGTCTTGAGGCCTTCAGACATAACCCTTCCCCTTCCCCCTCTCCTCAATCTTTTCTCACAGTCATGTTTTTAGGTATCTGACACTTCTCATTGCTCTCCTCTACCCTGTCTACGGAAGGTCTGCATCCTTCTTAAAATGCAATACTCAAAGACCAAACCAGATTCCAGCAGAGGCCTGGCCAACTCTGAGTGAAGTGAAAAGCTTGTCCCTGTGGCTCTGTTCAGACTATATTCATTGCACAAAGATGCTTTCATTCGGGTACTGGTGATACTGTGGTTCACTGATACCACACGGTGGGGATGATACACAGACCATGGGTGCCTTCACAAAAGGCCATCTCACGTGCCTCAACATAGGTAAAGCCGTGGTGTTACCATTAGGGTTCCAGAGATTGTTCCTGGACAAAATGTAGCTGAGAACTTAATCTGCAATCTTCACAGCTGATCCTGTGAACCAACACTGCCATGCAAAGGAAACATTTATGAGCTCTACTGTGTTACAGAAATAAGGAGCTCTGACAGGTCCTTTGTGGCAGATCTGGGCTAAGAAGGAAGAACCAAAGAGGAGCCAAATCCAAGCCATTTGCCTTCATTGCCTTTTCAAAAGCATCTTGCATGTCTAGGTACAGTATATCGTGTCCAAAGGGGGATGGCTGCTTGCACACCCTTAGCTGCCAGCAGAGCTCAGCCATCAGACTTCTCTGTGGTCGCTCCGTGTTCCACAGTCCACTCACATCTTTTCAGGAGTCCACTGCAACTGATTTTTTTTTCTTTCTACTTTTTAAGCAAAGCAATAGGACTTCAAAAGATATACACAGTCTAAAAAAAGATACATTTGACATCTAAAAGATAACTTTGATGAAGCAATTACTTCCCTTTTCTTCCACTTAGAAGATGAAAGAACCTTTACAATCCAAATGACCAGCTGACACCAGGCTTTGTGTCACGGGTGGATTGAAAGACGGAGCTGACACTGCTGTACAGGCATCGAGAAAAATTCGATTTCCACTCTGCAATCAAACCAACAAAGTATGTCCTTAAATATTTGATGTGATCAAAATCTCTGCTGTATTTCAGATAAACATCAGATCGTTAGCCAGCAGGTTAAAAAAGAAAAGAAAAAAAAAAAAAGGTAAAACATTCTCAAGCAGCATTTCTGTGAG
The DNA here is from genome assembly GCF_000708025.1 of Charadrius vociferus. Lineage (NCBI taxonomy): Eukaryota > Metazoa > Chordata > Aves > Charadriiformes > Charadriidae > Charadrius > Charadrius vociferus. The sequence continues at coordinate 563,334 of NW_009646858.1, forward strand.
ACATTGGGAACATTTCTCCGAGACTTGATTGCTGGCGAGGACAGATGAATGTCCTTAGGAAACTTCTAGATGAGAGCAGATAAATGCACATCGAAGTGTCATAATCAGTGTTTTCTATCAAAGATGCGCTAAAAGGCTCTACATCTGAAGAAGTAAGCTAATGGAAGGAATTTAATTAAGACTATGATTTTCTAGCATAATAATAATAGTGAATGTCCATGGAAAGCTGTGAGCTGCAAGACTTTCATATCTGACCAGCCTGATCAAAGGACCTCGCTTATGCGCAAAGAACACAATATATGCAGCAGATTGTGTCACAATGAATCGTTGAAAAATTTCAGTGTCTAAAAAGTACAAAAAGTGAAAGTTGGAAGAGAGATTTCTGTTCTTTTGTAAAAAAAAAATCCATTTTTTTTTTAAATGTAAAATATAGGATTTGGTATTTTATCTTATAAGCCACACACACAATCTTATCATCTGCATTCTGCAAAATTATAAATATGGAGTTAATATACTACTTTGTCTGCTGCTGTTCTCCTCCTCGAAAGCTGAATTCAGTATTTAGAGCTCATTATTCAACATCACATTTATTAAACAATGCCCTTTCAGTAGCGTTTTCATATCTACATAATGAAAATCCTTCCTCTTCAGAAAAAGATGAGGGAAATGATTGGGATGTAGAAGTAATCCAAGTTGTCCAGGTGTATTCTTGCTGTATATTAACAAGCTTCACTTATCCTGCGGGACACATCTGCATTCAGCAATGAAGAGGCACTGCAGAAAATATCACAAAGAAAATCAGGCTTGGAAAACGCGTCTCTGTGCAAAGGAGATGCAGAGCTGCAGCATCTCGCCTGTGGGAACGGGCTGCCGCCGCCAGAGCCGGATGCACGCAGGGTGGATCAGGGACTGCCATTCTGCAGGAGTCACAAGGCCATGGGGAAACATGGACACAGCTCCCCAGGAAGGGCACAGCATGGAGGGAGTTGGAGCATGGGAGAATTTCACGGCAGACATCGCCAGGGTCCCAGGGAAATCCATTCGCCCAACCTAAGGCTAGGCTCAGTGCCCTGAGAACCCCCCCCACCTTATAATCATAGAATGAATCACAGAATGGTTTAGGTTGGAAGGGACCTTAAAGACAATCCAGTCCCACCCCCTGCCCTGGGCAGAGCCACCTCCCCCCAGCCCAGGTTGCTCCAAGCCCCGTCCAACCTGGCCTTGAACACCTCCAGGGATGGGGCAGCCACAGCTTCTCGGGGCAACCTGCCCCAGGGGATCACCACCTGCACAGGAAAGAATTTCTTTCTAATTTCTAATCTAAATGTCCCCTCTTTCAGTTTAAAACCATCTCCCCTCATCCCGTCGCTCCCCTCCCTGATCAGGAGTCCCAGCTTTCCTGTGGCCCCTTTAGGCACTGGAAGGGGCTCTAAGGTCTCCCCTTTTTCGCCTTCTCTTCTGCAGGCTGAACCCCCCCAACTCTCTCAGCCTGTCCTCCCAGCAGAGGGGCTCCAGCCCTCCCAGCATCTCCGGGGCCTCCTCTGGCCCCACTTCAACAATGTCACACACTGCTGGGGCCAGAAAACAGCTGCTGACCCATTTCACTTGTTAATCTAGACATAGTCTGGAAGACCCAACAACCATGAAACCCAATTCAATTCAGTCAATACTCATCTCCCATCCAGGTATCAACACTGTCATCTTATGACACTGGAGACCTTCTAGTGAAGGAAAGAATAAAAAAATGGGGGGAAAACCCTACAGAGGATAATCCATACACTGATTCTACGTTAAGCTCAATCTTGCAACAAGAATATCAGAATGGTAACTCACACACGGCTGTGGCCTGATGTCCTGTGCAATTCAAGCAGCAGCGTTGTTGTACCTTTGCAGCCTAAGGTGTGTCCACACATTTGGTGGTAAGGTTACCAACAGCCAAGTCAGGAGATAGGGACAACCTTGCATGCACACAAAAAACTATTTCAGAAGTACCAACCACAATAAAAACTTTCAAGCTAAGTACTGGGAACACAGAGAGCGAGGGAGTATAACACAATGTAATAAAGGAAATTGGAAAAAAGGCAGAAAACCTCATTAAGAGTAAAATAATACTTTTGACTTCTCAAGAGATCACTCTTAAGTACCTGCAAAAGACAGGCCTTAGAGCTGAAATGACCAACTCTATTGAACACCAGAGCCAGGGACTCAACAAAGGCACCACTTTCATTACATGATACAATTTTCTCCCTTTCCTGCACTTAACTCACCCTTCAATGACCCAAGGCAGTATTTGCACCGAGGCCAATGACTGTGTCCTTTGCTCCAGAGCCAACCAACATGCCTCCACGGGGGCTCCACAGGTACCACTTTTCCCGCCGTATCGGCTGACTGATGAACTGAATCGTTAAACTCAGCGCAGTTTTTCTCAACCTGTACTTAGTTTGAATTCAGTTCCTGTTTCAGGCTTAAAGAAGCACTAAAAAGCCATAAACTTTGCTATTTTTTCCAAGTCTATCAGCAGATCTAATAAAAGATATTACCCTTCCCTACAAACCGTGCTCTTCTGGACAGGTACGTGGGTTTCTTCATTCAGTGGTAAATACCGAGCTGCCCCGGCACACACATTACAGCAAAAAGCTCCGTGAAACTTTTTACTGAACAATTTTACTGAAAGAAGCTGGAAAACTAAATCATAAACATGTGTCAGACGCTCCAGCATCATGAGCTGTACAACTGCAAAGGACTATCAGCCCATATATATTATTAATCAAACAACAACAATAAGTAATAAGCCAAGTCACACAAGGCTATTTGCATGCCCAGAGCCCTCAACATTTAATGAGGTTTCCTTTGAAGTTAATGTGCCCAAAACGAGAGGCACGGAATGAGCCACAAATATTGATATTGATTTCTTTTGGCATTACTATCTTGGCCTGAAACCCCTGGCAAGGGGAGCGCTTCGTGCAGGAGCATTTTCAATGTTTCTGTGAAAAATTAGCAGAATGCTAAATTCCACTACGAATTTGAAATATGAATCTGAAATGTACTTTGCTCAAGCTTTGTTGAAGAAACAATTTATTACAGTACTTAATCTTCCTGATGAAAGAAAAGGAGATTTTAGCCTGCTAATAAGCTGTATAGAAGCCATGACTAATTAACCTAATTATAGCAGTCTGTGACAAAATGTGATTGTACTAAAACCATGCCTCAAGTAACTGGAATTGCCAAAAACTCAAAGGCTAATAAACCAACACACATTAATAGAACATAAACACTAATAAAGTTGACACCAGCCATATTATTTATAATAAAATCAATACTACAATCATCACAAAAGACGATCTGGAGAGTATTCAGTATCTGATAATATAGAATTCACTATCTGGAAACCCTGAAATGCATAAAATTAGCACAGATTATTGACCCGTGGCTGCAGCTCTTTGAGACATGCAGTTTGTGGGGACAGCAGACGCACGCTGAGGCTGAAGACTCCTGACACGTGCAGCACACTTGGACACATTTACGTCCTGTGATCTCACGGCTCAGCAAAAGGGTAGATGCAGAGCAGCATCTTCTTGGCATCACATAGTTTCCATCTCAACCACAAACCCCACAGGACTCAGCGGGAGAGAGGAAGCTGAGGGGGAAGGGCTCACCTCAAAGACAATCAGTTATTGCAATGCAACTTCAGGTGACGGTCCACTCTCAGGTCCTGCCTACCTCAAGGGAAGTCTCCAGCTGCTCCCCGCACATAATGATTACACGATAAATACCCAACACAGCATCAGTTTTGGAGGGCTGAGGGACACCAAAGCTCAGGCTGCTGGTGGGGACGAAGCTAGGGCACATAGCTGATGGAAGGGGTGAAGGTCTTGTTCAATGATGGCACTGACAGTGTTGGAGCTCTGATGGGTAGGAGTTCCTTACTGCTGGTCTCATTGCAGGCTCTGACGCAGTATGCTCTGTACTCTGACACTCTACACACAGAAGTGCCTGCTCTCCTGGGTGTGTCAAATACCGATGCAAGAATAAAGTCCGAAGAACCATCAACTGGGAGTTGATGTTCCTTCTGGTGTTTACAACCCTGTAACGGCAACTGTACCAACTTCATCACAGTAGTGAGGCAGTTGCAACAATCACGACGAAGCACACAGGGAACATGGAAGGCCATTTCACCCACACTGAATGGAACTGGCCAGCACAGAGGGGTTTATCTCACAACGAAAACCCACTGCAAACTTAGGTGTCTGCTTGGAGAACGTGCCACCTGCAGGCAGGACTAGCAACAGCATCCCTGGGCACCACAAGAGTTATATATTTCCTAAGATGCATAAAAGGATCTCTGAAATGAGAATCAGATCCTGATCTGAAACCTACAGTGGAAGGAAGTTCACGTTCCAGAGGCAACTTAGAGGACGGAAGTAGAAAGAAGCTTTGCAGTGCAGAACACTCCCAAGCAGCGAAGAATGCCAACCAGCAGGACTCCAGAGGAACCAAAATGCACCATTCACCCTATATAACCCCATGCTGAACACGGGCAGGGACAGAGCAGAGCTGAGAAAGCCTGAGATTTCAAGCTATAATATGTATGTACAGCTACAATCTGTACAGACTGCACAGCCCAAAGACAAAATACGTTACTGCAAAGCATGTATTTCATGGGCTTGATGGCTGAGTTCCCCTGATTATGTGTGTTGACCCTATGTGTCCATTTAATTTGTCTTCAAAGGAAAAACAAAAATAAACCCGCTGCTGTCTGAATAGCAAAACGCCACCGCTGAACAAAAGATGATTAAAGAAAGGGTATAGAATTTTTTTAATTCCTCCATTATTATGGAAATACGCCTTTCAGAGGATGAACAGGGCTGGTTCAGTGAGAAGTTCCAAGCTTATTTTATAGCTGAAAATGTGATTGTGACATTTTCAACATGAGCTAGGTCACGTGCGTGCGCAGAATGCGGCAGAGGCCCCATCCTCACTGCCGGTGAAGAGAGAGGTGATAACTCCTGGTCAGGGCAGACACATCTGGCATGACCTGTTCCATGCTACCATTTGACGTCGCTATGGGTCACCTGGGTCAGAAGCATCAGCTTCCTTTAACTTCGGAACTGCAGTCTGCAACTTCGAGCTGTACCTCTGCGTTACCTTAAAAGACAGCGTTTGCCAAGAGAGGCACAGCCTGGCGCGTGCCTCAGCAGAAAGGCATGTGGCACCACAAGGCAGGGCTCCTGCAAAACTCTGGAAAGCTCCACAAAACAATGCAAACTGGAAAAGAATATCAGAGATGTCTTGGTCCTGGATGAAGATACTTTGCTTGGTCACCCTCCAGGAACCAGATGCGTTCTCTACGCAGCATGGTGGAAGGGAGAGAAAGGGAAAACCCAATGTCCCAGATGAAAATATGAGAATGATCCCATTGAAACCAGGCTGTCTTCACTCCCTACTTTACAGCACCGGAGAAATGTCCCACGAAAGCAGCATGCTATAAATAAAACTGATTCTTAAATCACAGCAGGTGCCAGAGACCGACCAAGAGCCACAATAAAACAAACGATACAATTTCAGATTCAGCAAGGTGGGAATGAACATGCCTGATTTGAAGAAAAAATTGACGCCTTCCAGAAAACAAATCACACCCCACTGAATGAGGTTCCAATCCAGCACAATGTGCATTTGTTGACAGACAGGAGCAAAGATGGCATAATTCACACCTCTTTGGGATGTTCTTCCTCACCTCTCACTCCACACACATGGCAGCTGTTAGACCTCCTCATTGCATGACAGGTTTTTTTGCTGAAGGTCTGTCAGCTGTCACTACTCTGTCCCCAGCACATCTCTGCAGGTGGCCATATCGACCTTAAATCCCCACCTCCTCCTAAATACAGTGAAGATCTCCACATCCTTTACAACCTGTAACCACAAACACCAGAGGAGATTCTCATTCCCATCTTACAGAGAGAGAGATGCCTCAGAGGGAAAGAACACCTTCTCAGGGACACACGGACCATCAGAGGTGAAGATCTCCACATCCTTTACAACCTGTAACCACAAACACCAGAGGAGATTCTCATTCCCATCTTACAGAGAGAGAGATGCCTCAGAGGGAAAGAACACCTTCTCAGGGACACACGGACCATCAGAGGTGAAGATCTCCACATCCTTTACAACCTGTAACCACAAACACCAGAGGAGATTCTCATTCCCATCTTACAGAGAGAGAGATGCCTCAGAGGGAAAGAACACCTTCTCAGGGACACACAGACCATCAGAGGTACAGTCACAAGAAACCCACTAAATTGGTCTTGGACTTACGGAACTCTGTTTCTTTGGCATTTTTGTGCTACTTCTCATGCATGGTCAGTACTTTGTTCACCAAACGCTATACGGACAAACCCGAAGGCTGCTGAAAGGCCTTCAGAGGAGATAAGGGATGCTGACTGCACACTGTTAAGGCAAAACAAGTACCTTGATTCCTCCCCAGGAGTGATTCGAGAGGAACTCCACGGGGCTTGTGACTCTGCTCTGTGCCGGGTATCTCAGTAGGAAATCCAGTTCTACCGTGTTGATTTCTTTACTCATCAGAAGTATCTGTAATTCCAAACAAAGAAGATATCCTTGAGCAGCCAGGACACAGAGTGGAAATATACTCTAGCAGATTAATTGGCAGGGGGGTTGGAACTCGATGATGATGAAACGTCCCTTCCATTCTATGATTCCATGAATTATTCAACTCATGTAGCTGCCAAAAGCTTGGCTAAAAAGTACACCGTGCCACAGGTTGGAGGGGTGTGAGGAAACCTACCATGTAGGTGCTCTGGGTCTCCCCAAACGAGGACCAGGAACAAGTATGGAGATTGACAACATAAGAGGACCAAAATTTGGAAAAAACTATGTAGCAAGGGTTGTGATCCAGGTTCATAGATAGCACACCAACGAGAAGACCCTGCCAGCAGAGCCAGCCCAGGCTGAGGGATGTGCTGCAGGTCTGTCCTGGTTTGAGCAACACAGGACTAATTTATCTTCTAATACTTGGGAAGACTGCACTTTTAGAAGACTTTAGTGCCTGAATTTGTGAAAATATTTACTGTATACCCAGCTATGGTGTGCGCGTTCCAAGGTCTCAGTGGTTTTGAGCTCACCAGGTGTGGGGATGAGGAACAGCAAGACTCAAGTTGGCCAACAGGGTTATTTTATACCACGAATGGCACACTCAATTTTGAAGTTTGCTGAGGAGTTCTCTCTTTCCCATGACGGCTGCCATCCTTACAACCCCTTGCCCCAGTGAAGGAGCCCTGAGCCCATCCCTTCCTCCCGAAGCCGCAGCGCTCACAGTGTCCCACATTGGCTGTCACTGCTGGGGGTGCACAGCTTCTACGGATGGAATGGGCTGAGTATAGTCCTTGGGTATTTTATGTTGGTATCGAGATCAATATTGGTTCTTTAGTGCTATTTATGTTAATTATCTAGTCTTATTCTATCAAATCTGTTTATATTCCAACCCCAGGTTTCCTTGCTTTTTTCCCCGATTCCCCTTCCCGGGTGGGGAGGGGTCATTGGGTGAGAGAGTAATTGTCTAAACAACAATAAATTGTTGTGGGTTCCTCAAACCATAACAGGGTCCTGTGCTTGATATCTGCAGTTAGGGAACACACAACTTTCTGGAAAGGAACCAGAGCATGTGTCTGATGGTCATGTCCATCTCTCACTATCTTGCTGCATTTTGAAAGTAAGTGAAGAATGTTTAAAACAAACAAACTAACAAAATCAAAACAAAATGGAAAAAACAAAACAAAACCAAACACAAAAAACTCATGGTACAGGCACCAAGAGAATAAGCAGGTTGTGGAGGTCTCAAACACTGGAGAGCACCTGGGCTATTCAGCTACTGGTGATGTGTTCACCACCAACGGTGGCTTTCAGGAGCACAGGAGCACGATGGCCGGAGCTCTGTTTGAGGTAATCCTGGGAAGCCGTACGTGCTCACGAGCCCGGCTGGAGCCACTGCTCCAAGCGCACTGCCAGACGGCTGAAACCTCAGAGACAAACTCCAAAACCCTGAGCACCAATTCTGGGTGGGAAAAGAGCAGTGCTGGAGTGGTGAGCTCGTTATTTCCTTGTCACAGATCCCAGACTGTATCTCATTGTGGCCTACTGGGCAACGGCATCTGAAGTGTGCCTGGCACCACCTCCCCCAGTGATGGCAATGAGGCACTCGGTTCCAGAGCCAACTGCTTTTTTATATGGGAGAATCCCATTCCTCATCACTCAACTGCCTCCACACCCTGAAACCACAGGTGCTGGTTCTCCTAACAGAGTAAAGTGACCCATTAACTATTTTTTAACGCTTAGTGTAGCTGCAAGCACAACGTGTGCTACTTAAATACTTTATTTAGAGATACATATTAGAAAATTCAGGTATCCTTTGGGTCAGAATTAAGGCTGACATTGCAAAATATAAGCTGTCTTTTTACAAACAGGCAATTTATTAACTAAATATATTGTTGGAGTCTGTTTTTTTAATATATCTATACATATGTATGTATATATATATACTTACTTTGCCTTTTACACATAGTATTTTGTTACGTAGAATTTAAAGAAAAATCACGGCAATCACTGGATCAAGGGTAACTAGACCTGCACGGTGTTTGAGCACTGCAAATTCAGTTCATATCTGCATTCTACATGTCAGGGCATTCACACAGCCATTCACTGCACAAACTTAGTAACAACTTTGCAACACCACACCAAGCACTATTTATTGATCAAATTTGATTGCAGCATAGGGATTTACAAAGGTCTCGTAGCTTAGATTGTAGGCTAAAAATTATACTAACGTACTAGACAAAAGACAGCAGCTGCGGAGCACGCATTTCTTTTGGATAAGACCAATAAGCCTTCGAGCCCAGCTTGCTTTGCCCTTTTTTTTCAGGTCCTGCAAGCAGGTATTACTCTCTCAAACAACCATTTGTCAGCATAATGCAAATCAAACACAGCATCTGTGGCTGTTATCAGCAAGAGAGGCAGAGAAGAAAATCAGTTCCCCAGCCCTTGTGTTTGCTGCTCTGATGCTGAAGGCCACAGCTGTGACAGTTTGAGCTTTCTCTGCGTGCCAATAGCTTTGCCTGTAAAATAAATCATTGCATACAAATTGCATGAAACGGTGATGTTTACCTGGAAGGTAACTTGAGCAGTGTAGGTCAATTTATCACACTCAAACAGCCCCCGGGTTGTGTACTGGAACAGGGAGAAGGTAATGCTGTCGATGAGGTTCAGCACGCGCGTGGCCAGGCTCTCATCTGGAGCTGCCCTCTCAATGGCTTTCTGAAACACCACGCTGAACGCCTGGGTGGGGAGACACAGGACACCGGTGGTTTCTACATGTTCTTTGCATGCTCCTGGGCATTACCTGAAGTGTTGCAATGAGCAAAGCCAACTCAGACACTCTATCTCTAGAGCCACAAATAAAGCATCCCCATCTGCCCAGCAGCGTGGCCCACCAGCTGCAGGAGGCAGGGCAACAAGAGAGAGAGAGCAGACCCGCTACCTGCCTTTAGCTGCTTTTTTTGGAACATACAGCCAGGCAATGACGGAATCACAGAATGGGTAGAGTTGGAAGGGACCTTAAAAATCATCCTGTTCCACCGCCCCTGCCCTGGGCAGGGACACCTCCCACCAGACCACGTTGCTCCAAGCCCCGTCCAACCTGGCCTTGAACACCTCCAGGGATGGGGCAGCCACAGCTTCTCGGGGCAACCTGGGCCAATGCCTCACCACCCTCACAGTGAAAAATTTCTTCCTAATGTTTAATCCAAACCTGCCCTCTTCCAGTTTGAAGCCATTCCCCCTCGTCCTATCACTACATGCCCTTCCAAAAAGTTCCTCTCCAGCTTTCTTGTTGGCCCCCTTCAGATATTGGAAAGCTACTTTAAGGTCTCCCGGGAGCCTTCTCTTCTCCAGGCTGAACACCCCGAACTCTCTCTCTCTGTCCTCACAGCAGAGGGCCTCCAGCCCTCTGATCATCTCCGTGGCCTTCTCCGGACCCACTCCAACAGGTCCTGTGACACTGCACTCTCTCAAGCTTGAGAAAGTAATGCAGAGAGAGGCTGAGTGAGTTAAGACACAATGGATATAGGAAACATTTCTCTGACCAAAGGTGGTGTCTCACAGGGATTACCCAGTCCGCTTTTGCTGCGAACGCTGAGCCAAAAGACAGTGGTGTTCCCAGAGAAAAGCAGAGCTCCCATTTCACAAATGTTTCAACCTAGAAAGCAATTCCCCTAAACAAAAAACCCCACGAGTGTTTTACTGTCTGGATTCAGCAAAGGAGTAGGTGAGAAGGGCAGGTAGGATTTCATCTTGTGGAAGTGGGATTAACCAGTCAGTGAAGTCCCCTCGGGGACTGGTGCACGCATGGAGAATTACGCTCTTACATAAGATACCAAGGATTCCCATAACAACACTTCTGATCTAAATGAGAAAAGACAAAAAACTTTCAGAGCCGTCCAAAGAAAACTCATTAGAAAATTATCAAATGCAACTGGAAAAAGAAAAAGGAAAAAAAAAAAAAAAGCCTGAGTTGTGATTCGCAATGCAAAGGCCGCCTGCACCGGGACACAGCTAACAGGAGATAATGAGGGCAATACAAATTAATAGCACCAACTGGACAAGGCACGACTGTCTTGGCAGCAGTATCTTTAGGGTTTTACAAAGCAAAACCGATGCCTCAACAAATTAAAGTACCATTGGTACCTACTGAATTATTAAATAATTGCAGAATGCATCTTCCTGCTTAACATTTCTTTAAATTGTGTTAAAACATGCTGCAGAGCAGCATACAAATCTTGTGTGCTCTAATTTATAATGGGCTTCTAGCTGTGTGGTACGTATTTCAAAATCATCTCTGTGCATCTTTACACAACGTTTTATGATCTGTCATCAAAATTTATTAGATAAAAACATTTCACCCAATAATTTTCTATGTATTTATACACATTGCTAATATTAACTGGAAAACATAAAACAAACAAAATACAGAAGACACAGATTAAAGGTGAAACCTCAGAAACTCCTGTATCTATTATGCATGTGTAAGGAATGAATCTTTCAAAGGCACTCTGGCACAAAAGATATTCTGTACATTTTCCTGGTAAAATTATTTCAACACATGAGTTGTAAGTATAAAAAAATAAAAGCTTCTTTGTGGATGAGGCTCAAAATATTGTATTCTCTTCTCAACTACTTTTTTCAGGTCACTTGTCAAGGTAAGAAATTGTTTGGAAGACGTTCTAGACTAGGATGCCATCTCATTTAACCCTCTGTCCCCCGAAATACCTTTCTCCTGTGATAAAAAAAAAAAAAAAAAAGTCTTTCATTTATTGTAACATTAAAACCGGAATTCTTCAATAAATACCCTGAAAGGCCCTTGGGTGTCTACTGGGCAGACCTGTTGAGACTACTCTGCCAAGGCAAGGCATTGGCTACACTTTCATTTTTACTGCAGCAGGTCCTTAGAAGCTGCTCATGCAGAGCAGGGCAGCACATGCAGAGCAGAGAACGAGGGGACCACAGCCTGAGCGGCTTCAAAGACAGAGGGGACAGCTTGAAAGAAATCCCACTTCCCACCAGTCAAGGAACAGAAAACAACTTATTAAGTGATGCCCAAACATCAAACAAAGACATGAACTATGAATTCACTACTGGTCATATATTCCATTCTAAAGATCTAGCTCCTCCTCTGTGGCAAGTGGAGGCTCAATCTATCGACACCTGCCATGAAGAGAAGCTGTGGTGTCTCAAAGAGACTTGGAAAACATGGCCATGCTCTCATTCCCACAAAAGCTTCCCACTGGGCTCTGCTGCCACATGGGAAGTGGGACAGTTCAGTCCCATCACTATGAGTAGTAATAATTACAATGAAATCAACCTGTCATGTTGGAATTGTTCTCCAGGTCTTCTGGTGAGAACAGCTCCAGGTGGGAATGTTCTCCAAAGGAGGGACATCACTCCTAGTTCTCTGTGTAACGTGTCCACGTACTACAGAGCTACGCTTGCTCTGCAGGGAAGGGCAATCTCTTTAGACAAGAAGGAAAAGTAGCAACGCCTTTGAGGCACAGACCCTTTGGCCATGTCTCTTACACATTTATTTTAGGAGCGCAGGGCAAGAAGAGGTCTCTCTCCCAGCATGGTCCCCACTGGGGTGTTCATACCGCCATCAGCAGCATGCCTGTAGCTGAGACTGCCAACGGCCACACTGCGAGGTGGTAACACACCTGTAAATCCCCTCTGGACTTCTAGTCTAAGGACATTTTAGGCTGTGGGCTTGCTGGTCTGTCAGATGGCGAAACAACATGGCGAGAAGAGCAAAACCACAGCTCTTCAGGTGACTTTCCAGACTGAAGTTAAGCGTGTGGGCGGACCCAGGGCAAAAGGCAGTGAACATTCACATCATGCACACACTAACCGTTCCAGCACACCACCCACACCCAGACAGTAACCCAAAGGTGGATTTCACACCATGCTGCTGACTACCTGAAAGGCTTTTGTGACCGTAACGTAGGAAGCATCCAAGCTCCCGACAGCCCGGCTGCACGGGACCCTGCCTGTGCTGCAGAGGTGGAAGTAGGAACGACGTGCCTTTTGTACAGGAAGGGGCAACAAATCCCTGGTGATGTGTTCTTAGTGGGACAGGACTGTGTTTAGACAGTGACGCGATGTTTTAACACTGTGTCATTTGGGAAATCAGGACTGTTTCAACATCAAGGTATCGGATAATCGTTAAGGGCTGCGGTGATTCCTGGTAACTTATGAAGTATCTGCACAGGCATTATGACCCTGAGGACATCACAAATACCGAACTGATGTAAACATAAAGAAAAGATCAAGTGATGGAGTAAGTGACTCCAAATGCTGTGCAAAAATATATAAAATACACAGAAAAAAGTACTTTGTTAGCTTTTTCCCCATATGATATCTTTTAAATCCACTGCGCATCTTGTTCTGCCAGGCCAAGTGTGTGAATATGGAAGAAAGAACAAATGGTTCATAGGGTCCTGCTTTGCCAAGAAACTTCCTGGATTTTTAGTAATAAAGGATGTTAATGCATCGCTAAGTCAGACTGTGTCTTTCCACCAGACTCCAACTGCTTAGAAAACAACCAAGCAAACGAAAGAAAAGCTAATTAAAGCTCATCTAACCCGATCCCAATCTGGCCACCTGCGGTGGGCTGACCGGCAAATTTGGAGCCCAGGAGGGACCCTGACCCACACTCACTACTTGACACAGAGGGACCTTTTCCTTCGCCATTCAGACCACTCCTCCCCGGGTCTTTGCAGGTGCAGCTGAAGCTCTGCTCCTTCCATAGAGGGCAGCGGTGAACGCGCTCTGCTCAGTGTTTGCAGCGACTTTTGGACAAATCTTTCCCAATGAGCACTAAACACTATTGCAAAACCATTTAAGAGTCATGTGTGTTAAGTAGACATATAAAGAAATGAATTACAGGAAACTTTTCCATAAATCCGAATCAGCAGAATGGTTTAGGTTAGATCACCTTTTTGTCTGGGAGTTCAAATATCCCCGAGAGGCCCAAGGCAATGACCTTGAACCTCAATAAGGGCGAGAAGCAGCGGCACTGCCTCCCAGGGCTGTGGGGACAATACCTTCAGAGAGAACTGGTACATGGGATGGATGGCATGGAGGTCATTCATGGCGAAGTACAGCAGAGAGGCCCGTGCAGCGGCGGGCCGGTAGTGCTCTCTGGCCTCGTTAATCTTGGTTTCTGTCACCTTAGACTCCTGGACCTGGGAGGAAAACACAGAACAAAATTGCTGGGAAAACATCTTTGTGAATTCAGCCCAGGGCAGGACTGACATCTGCTGCAAAGACGTCAGGTCAAGCACTGGGCAACCCACCTGCGACCACCGCAGGGACCTGTCTCTGCCCTCCAAATCACAGTGCAGCCAGGCTCGGGTCGCCCACTCCCAGCATCCCCCCTTCACAGAATCATAGAATGTTTTAGGTTGGAAGGGACCTTAAAGATCATCTAGTTAGAGGTCTGCTTCTCAAGTCAACCCTTAATTTGTTATCGGTCCATCTACCTGAAGGAAAATGTTCAGCCAACACTTTCCTTTCTATGGAAGTCCTCTCTGCTATATTTATGGCTACATATATGTTCTATTTATGGTTCTATATATGCCCTGGGCAGGGACACCTCCCACCAGCCCAGGTTGCTCCAAGCCCTGTCCAACCTGGCCTTGAACACCTCCAGGGATGGGACAGCCACAGCTTCTCTGGGCAACCTGCCCCAGGGGCTCACCACCTGCACAGGAAAGAATTTCTTTCTAATTTCTAATCTAAATCTCCCCTCTTTCAGTCTCAAATCGTTCCCCTTCGTCCTATCACTCCCCTCCCTGATCAGGAGTCCCTCCTCAGCTCTCCTGGAGCACGGGAAGGGGCCCTCAGGTCTCCCCTTTTCGCCTTCTCTTCTCCAGGCTGACCGCCCCCAACTCTCCCAGCCTGTCCTCCCAGCAGAGGGGCTCCAGCCCTCCCAGCATCTCCGGGGCCTCCTCTGGCCCCGCTCCAACAGCTCCGTGTCCTTCTGTTGGTGGGACCCCCCGAGCTGGAGGCAGCACTGCAGGGGGGTCTCTCCAGAACAGAGCGCAGCAGAGGGGCACAATCCCCCCTCGCCCTGCTGGCCACGCTGCTGGGGATGCAGCCCGGGCTGCGGTTGGCTTCCTCTGGCATATTCTCCATTTAGCTGCATTTACCACCCCGATGCCCAGTCCTCTGTTTTCCCGAGCCCCCTCCAGGCTTCTCACCAGGATCCCTGCTTTTCACTATCTGGGATTGTTTTTCTCATCAATGAGTTTATCCTGCTAATTGCCCCCCTTCCTGCGCAGGTCATTAATAACACAGGGCTGAACAGACTTAGTGCTGCTCTCCAGGCAGCTTCCCTCAAGGCTGAAAACTGCTAATTTATAGCAGCTATTTGCTGTCTTTCCTCACCAGCATTTAATACAGCCCTACCTTGCTGGCCAGGTGTCTGCATAGCTGCTGTGACAGACATGGTGAAAATCCTTTTGGCAGATACATCACCCCATTATCGTCTCAGTCCTGTTCAGTCTTTCGTTCCACTTCAGCAGCATCAAGTGACACCCTCGAGCCTCTCGGGGATTATTTTAGGCTCTGGTTACGTTCAGTGTCCCGCAAACACAGCAACACGCTGCCGAGCCGGTGCTGATCCAGCTAGCTCAGCAAACTGTGCAATGGGGATGTGGCAGAAAAGGGCTCAGCACATGTTGTACAAGCCAGCAGGGCATGACACAGCCCCCACCGAAACACACACCACTGGGTCTCCCTCTGCCGGGACCTGAGCTGGTGTGAGCACATCTGGCTGGAGCACATCAAACCTTCCCAATGAAGCACAGACTGAGCCTTAACCTGTTGTGTGCAACCAACACATGTTGGGGTCTGTGGGATTAGCCTGCTTGCACATAGAATCACAGAATGGTTTGGGTTGGAAAGGACCTTAAAGACCATCTAGTTCCAAACTCCCTGCCATGGGTAGGGCCACCTCCCACCAAACCAGGTTGCAATCCCCATGAGCAATGAAGATCTGAGTCCCTCAATGAGCAGCTTTGATGTCTACTGCAGAAACAAGCATCCACATGGGCCATGAATCACCTGTCTATATCAGATGAGTCCTCATTCTGGCAGCACCCATGTGTCTCCACTGACTATAAAGGGAGCCCACAGTCTACCTTAGACTTAGGCAACTAACTTTTAGATATCCCATCACCAAAACGATTAATAAAGTTAGTGGGATAAAAGCCAGAGGTGGGGAAGACAATTGCTATCCACAAATGGAGCAGGGAGGACTTTCATAGAAAGGAAATTGTTGGTTGAACATTCTTCTTTGGGTAGACAAACCAAGAACAGATTAAGGGTTGACTTGAGAAGCAGACCTCTCATAGGGCCCCGCGACAGCTTGTGGGCACCAAACCCATAAAAAACAGGTGCAAACTCCAAAATTCATCCCTGTTGCTAGAGAGCTGGCAGTGACCAACTTTACAACCACAACTTGTTTAGAAATTGAAGCGCTTCAAGAACCCCTACTTCAAGAGGGAGATGCCAAGCTTGCCAGGTCAAAACATCCCTTCAACGTCCCCTTTGGGGGTTCAAACAAACCCTCCGTAGGGACCTGAATGCATCTGATGTACCATGAACGACTAGCAGAAATAATTCCAGTTTTTAATGTGGTGGATCACTTAGTTCCTTGGTCGCTGGGGCTACAGCACTGGGAAGCGAGAGGCAGTTCCAGCCCTGACCCCAGTCCGTGGGTAACTGGTCCAGGCAGCAGAGGCCAGTGGGCTGGAGGAGGACAAGGGCGGGCTGTGAAGATGGGAGGACTGCAGAGCGAAGCAGTTGAGAATGGCCCTGCAGGAGGTCTATAGCAATCCTGGCCCGACAACCACACTTCTCAAGCTGCCTCAGTGGCAGGGGAAACCACCATGCACTTAACTAAGCCCACCCAGCCAGCAAGGAGAACAACGCAGGTGGCACTGCTGACACTGCACAGCTAACACAAACGCTGATTTATACTCTAAGGAACGGCAAGGTACGAAATACCCAAGTTCTTGAAAATTAACTCAAGATGGCAAACTCAACAAATTCCAGTCCCCGGTCAGTACTAAAATCGAGTTTAATTGAGGAAGTGTGATATATTCAGGATTACACTGGAACAGTTTGAAGCTGCCTTGATACAGTGTGTAAATTTTATTGTTTTTACATTAGGCGCTGACGTTTTCTCTTGGTCTTAAATAGGCAATTTAACATACAAAAGCTGCAAAGAACTAAATAGCCTGAAGCTGTCCAGAATGGAGAGCACTTCAATTTATACCACTTTCTATTCTCTACTCAGCAGAAGGGCCAGAGATGGGTAAAGAAGTTACGCTCCTTTCTATGCACCTAGAAATCCTTAGAGATAACATCACACACATGCTTTTCTCTAGGCTATCGCTGTCTTTGTACCTTCTCTTCAATTTCTGCAGCTGTCTGCTTAGTGATCTCCAAGTTCTCCACCAACGCTGTGTCTCCCAGGAAGTTCCCAGATGCTGACGACAGCCGGGAAAGCAAGTTGTCCTCTAACGTCTTCAAGGTGATTTTGAATCCATTTTGTTGCTTTGTGAGATCTGACTGCAAATAATAAATTCAGAAAGTTTCAGCCACAAAACACAAGGAAAAGGAAGGATTAATCACCTTCACATGGGAACAGGCTTCTAACTGACAATTGCCATAGTCCGGTATTGCTTACTCCTGCTCTCTGAGACTCCTGGACACGGGCAGAGCTTTGGGGATCCGTCCATATCCAACAAGCCACCAACTCAGAGGAACCTTGAACAGCACAGAAAGCACCAGGAGAAACCAGCCAGGAATGTATTAAAACACTAGAAATAGATCAGGAGGAAAAGACCTTCATCCCCGACCTGAAACATATATGCTGCATGTCTGTCTTAGAAATATCTATTTATTGGGCTCAAGTCAGCCTGGATAGTCCCTGCTGCCTCTCACCCCTCCTGGTGAACCTCTGCACTTGCCATTATACACCTACACCAGTCACACCAGCAATGAGGACCATGGGGATAACGCCTGATGACAAAAACAACAGCAAGGTCAGTTGGGTCCAGAGGTGAGCTCAACACATCTCAGGATCAAGACGGAGGGAAGCGTTACAGCCTGACTTGATTGCTGCTCCCATTTGTATTTTGGCCTTGAGATCTCACTGGGACCAGTGGCTTACTGTGTTAGGAACTCTACAGGCAAAGACAAAGTGCCCCTGCCAAAGGCTTTGCAAACTCAGCACAAAGATGGCCAAGCAGATAACAGACCAGTAACAACCATCTCACCTCGAGGACAGATCTTCTGAATTATAGTGCAAATTCTTCCAATTTCTGTGAAAGGCCCCCTGCATTCTCCCCAGACACTTGTTCCATTTTCCTCTCTTCTGCAGAAATACCCGTCATTAGCGCTGTTCATGGTGGAAACAAAGACTCTCATCTGGCTCCTTTCTGAACTGATCCTCCAGAACAGGCTTTCTCCCATGAAATGTGATTGCCCTATTCTATGTGTTTGCTCAGGGAAACGGCATCTTTCCTGGATTTCAGGTATATTACGTTATTCCACTATATGGTGCTATTGTGAATGCCTATTTTTAGAGTTATCACAGAAAACATCTGGTGGGAAAGCTCTGCATCCCATTCGGATGCTGCTAAGACAAAAGCCCGGTGACTATTCTCTACACAAATGAAGGCATTCAGCTAAACCCCTGCTATGTAAAACACTACTGCCCGACACACTGTTTTAAATCCTCAGACTGTATTCAAGTGACACAACCAAGAAATCCAAGTAACTTGCCAAAGAGTGTTTTATAGCCCTGCAAGAAATCACCAGCTCCATGAAGCAGCAGATATGGGGCACATGGAATTGAGACAAGTTCTGGGCCACGACAACTGGCACATGACAGATTCAGTGACATAAGCCAAATGATTTAATGTTCCAAAGACATTTTTTTTTAAAACATACCCACACCTTCCAACCACCTACGGGGTCTGGAAGATCCCCAGAAATGGGAAACATGACCCCATGTCTCTTCCCCTCCCACAACGCAGAAAGAAGCCAACAGTATTTGCTCTGTTGTCAGAGGTTTTCAAGCAGATTAACGGACTCTTCCATTAATAAGTCATCTTTCAACATTTGGGCTGAAATTTCATATACTGGCTGCACACACACTCATTCCATGTTAATGTCAACCCAAGTGCTCAGCCGAGTGCGCACCGAAGCGTGCCTTTTATTGGCATTTAAGCTCTAAACGGCTGGTTTTCGAGGCCTGCTCTGTAGGCATTACACACAGGAGTTTGCCCACGGTGGTAAATATTTTACAAGTCTTGAAACAGAAAACTAACATGGCTAATTTTGTGCATTCCTGTCATTCAAGCATAGCATGCCTTGAAAAATGACATTTTGCAAGCTATTATTCCAGACCACGGACTGTAAGCCCTGGAGTTATTAATGAGGATGTGTGTGATTTTTGCTCCAATAGCTTGTAATCACCATGCAATTTTTGAAACGCACCCTTAGAAGTGTACACAATGCTGCATTCCCCACAACAGCCCACATCTGTTGCAGCTTTATCATGCTATTGTTTTCGGCAGTAGCAAGGTCATCATTTCTTATTTCTGCTGTGGAGCTCATTAGCTGTTATTTCACAGTTGATATATAACAGCGCTACTTCTGGGAAACAGGTTACTCTGAGAGCCTTCACAATTTTGTTCCATGAAAAAAAAATAAAAATGTTCACCAAAGCTACAGGCCAGTTTCGCAGGATTCACTGCCCCTTCCCAGCTCAGCCCCAGCAGCCACCTGTGCTCCCCCTTTCTGCCCATTTTATTGTATTATTTTAACATCACAAACAAGAGAGAAAAAAAAAAAAGCCCACCCTGTATTTTCAATCCACTCCTGCACAGCACCTTCTTTCCTGAAGGACCTCAACACTGTCCATCACAGCCCAAATGCGCAGGGACTTTCACGCACACTTTACCTACTGAATCATGGAATCAGAACGGTTTGGGTTGGAAGGGATCTTGAAGACCACCCAGTGTCATCCCTGCCCTGGGCAGGGACACCTCCCCCCAGCCCAGGTTGCTCCAAGCCCCGTCCAACCTGGCCTTGAACACCTCCAGGGATGGGGCAGCCACAGCTTCTCTGGGCAATTTGTGCCAGGGGCTCACCGCCCGAAAGAAAATTACACCCGCCACCAACCTGTTTGTGCTTTCTGAAGGGCACCTGCAGCCCCACATCCCCCTGCCAGTGGCAAAGACGGCGCCTGGGCATGTGTTTCCCTTGTCCTGTGCTCAACCTCCTTCCACAGCACACCTGCCCTGAAGGAGTGGGGCCTTCAAAAGGTGCCACCCTTAATTCACAGAATTTTCACTGTTTTCTAGTGCTCCATTCCATTACAGGACAGGAGGGACGCGCTGCTGACTGTGAGTTATTCATTTTCAGAGCCTAATTGTGGATTTGTACACTGCGCATGATATTGAGCTTGTCTTTCTCATTGTGACAGCAACCACTAACAGCGACGGTGCCGAGGCCAAGAGGAACGGTCCTTAACATAACAGCAGTTAACGACACCGCTCTGCTAATGGCGGTCACCCCCCCAAGCCCCTGCAGTGACACTCCGCGCAGGAACAGGGCCGTTGGCAGCATTTGCGACCCGGAGCCGAGCGCGTGCCGGGGGGCGCCATCAAGGGGCTTTGGGCCTCTCACGGTCCCAGCGAGACAGCCACGGCTTACACATTAAATCACTTCATTATGTATTTTTGATGCCCTCTTTTGGCTCGTTAGCACATGAGTCTGGTTAAAACTGAACGCATCATTACGGCTGCACAGCTAACGTACTTTAGAACCTCATTAAATGAAAAGATTATTACAAACCCGGCCTGGCCTGACTGAGCACGTGCGGTAAATGCGTTCCCACTCTCAGTAAATATTTAGTATTACACATATTCGTTCCATTGTTAAATGCGCCAGTAGAACAAAGGATTTTCTTTTAAAAATTATCTTGAAACTGAAGCCATAGCTATTAAAAAAGAGAACATTTCAGCTTGTTACAAACAAGTGGTAGGAAAAACCAGAACAGAAACATTTCATTACCAGCCGCACAATACTTATAGGGTAGGAATCTTATACCATAAATGCCTAAAATTACGTGACATTAATCCTTCCTCCAAAATTAAATCTGTGAAGTCCAGAAAAACCCGATGCAATGAGAATCTCAGTTTCCATTTCCAAGAGGAGTAGGAAAAGAATGAGATTCTTACCCAGATTTTTGCAGAAAAACCATGAAGTAGCAAGCGTTCCCAAAAAGTAGAAAGTGTTCCCAAAATACCAAGAAAACAGAAGCCTGAAGAAAAAAATCCCTCAGTTTGTCATTCATGAGAATTCTCCTGATTTTATGATGAGCTCAGCAATCTCTGCAACCTTGCACATTAAATGCTATTTGTTTTAAACTACAATGATAATGATAATAATGATAATGATACTAATAATAATGATAATGATAGTAATCATGATGATAATAATAGTAATAATTATGATGATGATGATGATGAAGATGATGATGAAGATGATGACGATGACAATAATAATAATATTTGCTGTTGTTAAATTATATTGTTATTATTTACACTTGCTCCCAGTGTAAACTCCCAGCTACTGACCTTGAGCTCTTCCAGGTCCGGCCTCTCCATGTTGACCACCGCCGCCAGCAGCTGGTCCTCCAAGCCGTCCCGCGTGACAGTGAAGTTGATGAGGGTGCACTGCGCCTGCAGCTCGGGTGGGAAATGGGGGTTTGCCAGCTTGGTGTGGAGGATGAGGCGGAAAGCGGGGTGGAACTCACACTCCTTGTCCCCGATCTTAATGCACCTGTAATTAGAGCAAAAGGAGCACGAGCACACATCTCCTCCGGGACGTTTCACCCAAAGACAAATGGTGGTACCAGCCACCAGCATCCCCCGGCGTGGGACTTTGCACTCTTCACACAGAAATCACTATTAAAGCAAAAAGTATTTAAAATTGGGCACACATGGATCAGTTCTGATTTAGGATAAAAACCCCAGAGAGTCGCCCCTGAATTTTGGATCCTATTTGAGAAGGCTCATGGTTCCCCGCAGCAGGAGGGCCAGGTCTACCATGAACCCTCCTCTGCTTTTCACGGAGGCTGTGTTCTCCCTAAAGTTGGTGTTACACGGAGGAAAAGCTTCCCAGCATTGAGATTTTAATTAGCCACAGCTAAAATTGCCGACTCTGTTGGCTGAGCTGAGGCTGACTCTGCGCTTGTGCTGAGCCTGAGCAGTGATGCGGGTTCGGCGAGCAGCTGCCTGCCGCTCCTGGAGGGAATGCCACTCAGGAAAACCCCATTTTCTCCTGGTCTACACTTCTGACATCAAGTCTAAAACCCACAGAGACCCCAGGAATCAACATACTCTGGACCTGAGTTTAACAAAGCCCATGGGGACCAGAGGAAAAGAGAAATTGGAAACGCTTTCTGGGTCGTGGCTTGAATGTTATAGAATCATAGAATGGTTTAGGTTGGAAAGGACCTTGAAGATCATCAAGTTCCAACCCCGCTGACATAGACAGGGACACCTCCCACCAGCCCAGCTTACTCCAAGCTCCGTCCAACCTGGCCTTGAACACCTCCAGGGATGGGGCAGCCACAGCTTCTCTGGGCAACCTGAGCCAGGGGCTCACTGCCCTCAGAGTGAAACATTTCGTCCTAATACCTAATCTAAATCTCCCCTCTTCCAGTTTGAAGCCATCACCACTCGTTCTGTCACTCCATGACCTCATAAAAAGTCCCTCCCCAGATCTCCTGTAGCCCCTTTAGGTACTGGAAGGCCGCAATAAGATGTCCCCGGAGCCTTCTCTTCTCCAGGCTGAACAGCCCCAGCTCTCTCAGCCTCTCCTCATAGGAGAGGTGCTCCAGCCCTTGGATCATCCTCGTGGCCCTCCTCTGGACACACTCCAGCAGCTCCATGTCCTTCTTATATTGGGGACTCCAGAGCTGGATGCAGCACTCCAGGTGGGGTCTCCCCAGAGCGCAGCAGAGGGGCAGAATGCCCCCCTCGCCTTGCTGGCCACACTTCTTCTGATGCAGCCCAGGATGGGGTTGGCCTTCAGGGCTGTGATCACACATTGCTGGCTCATGTTGAGCTTCTCGTTGATCAGCACACCCAGGTCCTCCTCCTCAGGGCTGCTCTCCAGCCATTCCGTTATGGGAACAGTGGTGTTATCGTGGGAATTTGACTACACTTTCCAGTCAAATGGCAGCTCTGCAGGTGTCCTCCTGGCCACCTCGATTGCTTGTACAGTGGTGAAACATTCACAGCAGCACCCAGAAATATCACCGAGAGCCCCAACTTCAAAAAAAAACCTTCTTGCTCCAGACTACCAGCATCTGCAGGGTCTGGGCTCGTGTCCTGGGAAATGCAAACCCCACAGACTTTTTATTTGATTTATGACTTATTTTCCCTCTCTTAGGAAACACGTGATCTCACAGGGAGCTTTGAGAGCAGAGACACACAGTCCCAAAAGGGGATGACTCAGCCCATGGGGGGCTGAGGAGTCACCCCACCTCTGCCGTACCCCCACCTCCACTTTCAAACATTTCTCTCCCCCTTCACCTGGGACCATCATTCCCCACCGTCCGGCACCTGAGCCCACAACCAGGCACCTCTCTCAAGATGATTTCCCCTGCAAACTCTCCAGCTTTTCCCAGCAGCTTACATCGTCCGAGGATACTTTAACGGAAACGATCCTCAAAGAACCTCAGGAATGTGAAAGGCAGAGTTTCACAGGCTTTTTTGTTATTTACTGCACAAAGCCAAGAGCGAGGCAGAGAGGTCAGCCCACGCCAGGCTCCTGCCAGCAGCAGCGACTTTTAAAAGCCAGAACAACGCGCATCCTTCTAAAGGCCGACGACTCCACTCTGCGAGAGCCAGCGAAACAACATCAAAAGAGACCCTGAATCAAGTTCAGCGCTGAGCGCCAGGTTTGATTGGTCGCCGTTATTTGAGCACACACTAAAAATGTGCTTATTTTTTCTTCTTCCTGTATGTAAAGTGAAAGCGAAGTCCCTCGCTGCCCCTCTCACTGCCCTCCTCTCAGCTGGAGGGTGACCAGCAGCTGCCATGAAGAGCTTGATCTCATTAAGAAACACTTATATATTCTTAATGCTTAAACCTGCAGCTGTACCCCTGAGCGGTGCACAGTGTTTGCTAAAACCCAAGGTTACTTTTTCTTCACAACAGCAATAGCTATTTTGGTCATCATTCAGTGTCAGGATAGCCAATTACAGACACCAAGGTCACTCTACAAAAGGAGAATTACAGGGCGCTCTTTTACATGAGGTTTGAATGACACTGTCCAACAAAATGAAAAATTTAGGTTTATTTCAAAGCCATCCCATGACTGAATTGCCTGTGATTGCCTGATTTAAAATGTCCTCGCTTCTGAGGGCAGGATGTTAGTGCTGCTGGGGATGAACACGCCCAATTTGAGCTCAGGAGCAGAAAGCGTGACCGCACCGAGAACCCACTCCCACATGCCACTGTCTCCCCAAAGCTCACCTTCCTTTCTTGATTGTTTCTCGCCCCAGCAACGGCCCCAAAACTGGATCCACATATTCCTCCAGGTTTTCAATCAACACCAGTTCTCCTGCAGCCAGGGCTCGTTCCATCGTGTCCAAATACCTGTGGGACACAGCATTGGTACCCGCCGCAGCAAGGCTGGGCGTGAGGGATGCGAGGGGGACCGGGGGGTGCTCCATGCTGCGATGGCAGCTACACGCATGTGCCAGCAGTTGCGAAAGAGGAGTAAGATGGTGTCAACATAGAGTGCAGAAAGTGGCAGCATCAGAGTCTTGGCTGTTCAACAGAGAGAATCGGGTCTCAGACCTCCCAAGGACAAGCAACAACAACGGTGTCGTCTTTCCCAAGAAAAGAGCATGAGCATCAGTGAACAGACGTGGGACAGCTCAGGGTTGTTTTTAGCAAATACTTCGTTTCCCCCAGGCCCCACTGGCACAGTTAATCTTGCGCCAAAGCACGGCAGAAGAGCAGGTTTCAGCTCCGTTCTGCCCAGGGTTCGGGGTGATGCTTAGGACAGGAGGGAATTGGGCCCCTCTGCCCGGTGCCTGGCGGTGGGATGGGGATGCTCTGCATTGGAACGCTTCGTACCGGGGAGGGCAGGGTCAAGCGCTTGCGCTCTCTCCTTCAGGGCTGCTTTGCACTTCACCCAACTTCTCCGCAAAGAGGAGAGAGGGGCGCTGGGCAGGCAGTGAGGATGCTCTCTGGGTGCTGTCACACCACCACTGTTCCACTGAACCATTCCAACTAATTCCACCAGCTAAAATTTAGGTTCCTCGTCTAAGCTAGAGAGTTTGGGACCTCAAGAGGTGGTAGAACGATCTAAGACAAGAAGTTCAGAGTGACTTTTAGGCCTGATCTTTAAAGGAATATGTTGGCACAATGCAACCCCCAACCTTGAACAGCAGCCCCCATTTTTCTGAGCCCAGGAATGTTTTATACAAAGAAACAGCCGGAGAGAATGACAGCAGCTGACCCCAAGAGCTGCTGAAATGGCCCTCACCTGACGGAGAGCAAGGTGTGGGTTTAAACCTCTTGAAGCAGTTGGAAGCAAAGCAGCACCATTTCCCAGATGATGGAACACTCCCTTGTTTACTGTACTGGGGAGGGGAATGATGCTTTTGGCCAATGGCCCTGAGACACCACAGCAACACACTGAACTCCCCTCTTGGAGCCCCCACCAGCCAGGGCGCTGGCCGGGCAGGGAGGGGAAACAGAGACGCTGTGTCTGCACAGCAAGCTGTAATGGCAGCGTATGAACGTTACAGGGTCTGTTCCTCTCCTGTCATCCTGGAGGTTTGGATTTAGGTGCCTCCTCTGGGATCCTTACTGCTGTCACAGACTGCTTTGAGTACCTGCGAGGCACGGTGGCCAGGTTGGCCAGGAAACAGAAATTTGCTCTAATGGAAAATAAGCTGTATTTTCATCCCACACAAGATCAAATGTAATAAATTCTTGTTATTTTCTATGAGGAAAGCAGAGGAAGCACCAGCGAAACAGCCTGGGCAAGCCCAAGACGTCTCCAAATCTACAGGAATTTGCAAGCACCGAGCTCGGGACACTCTCGCCTGTTGCCAACACTTTGTTCTGTATTAAAGCAACAATCTCGGGGCTCCCACCCAAGCAGGGATTGGACTCTGGGTCTGCTCCACCCCAGCTGGGCAGAAATAGGTGCAAACCGAGATAGCAGAGTACCAGCCTGTCTGTTGACTGGAGATAAGAGCCAGGACCAGAAAAGGCTCTCCATAAAGGTTGAGGCAGCTCAGCGCAGGGGTGCTGCAATGAGAGCCTCCCCACTGGTGCCAGCGTGGGAGTGGAGTTAGCCTAACGGGGTCACGGGGCATGGTGATCCTCCTGGCAGCTTCACCCTCCGCACCCAGACCCTCTCTCTTCTTCCAAGATGTGGGAAGCCCTACTCACCCCCCTGGGGGAAACTGAGTCAGGACACAACGCACAAGAGGAGCCCGATGGAGGATGCCATAGTCTTACACATAGCTCAGCCTCCAGCACGGAGTGCTCTCCATTCTCAGTTTCAGGAGTTTCTATGGTAACTGAGCCAAGCGCTAAACAGACCCTCTCTTTAATGAGAAATCTCTATCATTTTGGTAATGAATAAGCAGCTAATGCGCAAATACATTTGAGGGTTTTCCTCAATGGAATGGGCTGAGATGGCTGCAGTTAAATATACACTGCTCATCAAATACGACAGGCAGACAACCGTTAAAAGGTATTATTATGCGATAAGGCTGATGTTTACCCCTTCTGCCCAATTCGGATCACTCGGAGGTCTTCGCCATACTTCGTCTTGATCCATTTGATACCCTGCAGCTGGGGATCCACCAGGAGGGGCCAGCGCTCGCAGTTGGTGAGGATAGTGGCATTTTCGGTGGACATTCGATCGGCCGGCAGGCCCTCGTTCTGCCAAGCCGCTACGTCAGCATCGTCTGTCAGCATGGTCAGAGGATCGAGGGAGGGAGTTACAGGGATCGGCACCTGCGAGGAAAGGAGAAATGCTTCCTAGCGTGTCGGCAGAAACCAGCGCGTATGACTTGTGACCTATACCAGATGACGAGCAGGTAAATATTTAAGGAAAAGTTAGCTTAATTAAAAACCGCTAAGTCATATTTATCAGTGTTTTCCCATTCTACAGGATAGTTTTGAACTGCTAAAAAGTGTTTCCCAATCCTGTCATGAACGAACGCAAATTAAGAGAGCGTCCCGAAGATTTTTGCCTGCGGAGCCCTGAGCACCGCGAATCGCAGCTCAGCCACGCAGGTTCGGATCACGCTCTGCCGCGTACGAGGTCTCCGAGACGACAGCTTGGGAGAACCTCATTCACAACCTCGTAAGGCGCTGTTGTGTTGCAAAAGAGCATTAGCAGTTCCAGAAACACTTCTCTGACATGGGAGGCCATTTCTGGGTGTGACAACTGGAAAGCTATCTGTGCCAGTTACCTGAACGTAACGGGTCTTTAATTTTCTGCTACGAATACAGGAACTTACTTGAAATTTCTACACAGAGTGTCAGGCCATCTTTGGAATAACACTGCCCTTCTTAACTAAATTTTTGGCTTTGTATTAAGAAATATGGAATGATTTTTTTTCCCTATCTCATCCTAAGGAACTTGCTGTTTTTCTCAGCGTTTTGATTTGGGCACCACTGCCCAGTTGTGACCTTATTTAAAAGTTTCTTAGTGTTTCACCAGGATTTACAACATCCAGCTATTGTACTGATGTGTAAAAGCAAAATCCTGCAGGAGAGCGAGCACTTGCAATTACTGATGTATGAGAGGACCTGCAAAAATTACTAAATTATTAAACAAGTTTGAAGCATGACAGTCTCCATCTGGTCCAGACAACAAGGCCTGGGTGAAGCCAGCTGAGAGGCACGGCCAGCACGAATGGAGCTTGTGTCCAGCACGAAGAACCATCTGGAGGTTTTCCCCGCCTACCAGAGAGCTGGCAGTGAGCTCTGCCTGCTCCAAGCTACCCCTTCTCCATACCACCTCCCTCCTTCCAGGCCATCCCTCGCTCCTTAAACTGCACAGCACTGGCACTGCGCTCCGCACTTGGGTCGCTGTGTCGGGGATTCTCCTCTGTGCATGGAGGAATCGGGTCACTCGCATGGAGCGAGGATGCCAAAACATCTTCCCCAGAGAGGAGTAAACCAAGCGTGGCTACGTCCTGCTCCTCAGCCCAACTCGATGGGGACACCCCTCATTTGGGGGATCCCCTTACTTGGAGGATCGCCTATGGACATCCAAATTTATGGCCATGTTAATTCCAGTAACAACAGCTTTTCAGAGGAATCAAGGCTTACCTTCAGCTGGTGCAAATATGGCTTCCAGAGGCCATCCAGGAGGTCTTGACGGTATTTCTTGGTGAAGTAGCCCAGGTAGGAGATGAAGGCCGTGATCAGCAAGACATCGCCACACAAGGTGCTCTGTTGCTGTTTGAAGTCCTTCACAGCTTCAGCCCATCTCACATTCTCAGAGGCGAGTCCCCCAACCTACAATTCCCAAATCAAACTGATCATCACAGTGGTTCCTCAAGCAATATCTCAGGATCTGGCCGTGTCCATACCTTGTCCCTGAACTCAACTGCCATTTGCTAAAGGTTAAAACTCGGGGATGGGGAATATTCAACGGTTACTTTGCTAATTTTCCCATCCCATTCAGTGAAAGCCTGGTCCTGCCGTCGAGTCCCAGCTGTCTGCTCCATCGCCCCTCTAAAATCATCAAGGGTCTAAAATCCATCACTTC
>NW_009646858.1:591916-599395 GCF_000708025.1 Charadrius vociferus
ATATCTGCATAAGGATTTCTGAGGCAGCCCATCAGATGTTAATTGCCTTAATGCCACAGATTCACACCTCGTTACACCCTCTCCCACACACAGCACTCCCCTCCAACAGCCACAACCCTCAGCTGTTTCACACAATTTATTATGACCCCAGGTAGACGGGATTTTGATCACAATCCCATTGGGTCTACATTTTCCTTTCCCTTAAGGCTCTGTCCAGAAAACACTTCCTCATGGACGTTGTTCCTGAGCATCCGAAGCACAAACAATTGTACTGGGGAGTTACCAGCTTTAAAGAGCATCTCCTCGTAGAATGAGATATCTCTACATGCACGGACAACTTCTTTGACCATTGCTACTTTTCAGGGTACCATTGGTCCCTCATTCCTGAAGTTTTGTAATTACAAAAGATATCCTGACCACCCTTCCCCCCCTTCTTTTTTTTAAGGCGAAAACTTTAGTTCCATTAACCCAGAAACACAGCTTGGGAATGTGAATGGAAGGCATCCTCCAGGTTCAGAAGCCAAAAAAACCCAAAGCAGTTTTAAGTTGGCCTTATGGATTTGAGATCGAGAATGCCAAAGCTTATGGTCAAATTCACAATCAGTCTCCTGTTGTCCAGGTGCTCTGGAAAAAAACCTGTAATGTACAGATCCCCCTCTACTCACAGGCTTCTGTTACAAGGGCCAACCAGCACTTTCTGGTTTTCTCCTTCAGTATACCGTCTACATGAGCTTAGGGTTATTTCTCACATTTCTCATTTTTATTAAAAATTCCTCTATATCCTTCACTTTCGCAAACCTCCCCAGACAAGGCGTGTGGCAAATGTGATTAATACAACACCGTCTCCTTCTTCCAGGTCACTGTTAAATGTTGAATAGGACCAGCTCTAACAGAAATCACTATGACAAACCTTATGAACGTCCTGAATAACTCCTTCCCCTAAACTGGGTGATTTTGCCATCTTAAACCAATATGCAGCACACAGAGCCCCAGGATGGGAAGGCACCACCTTCAGATCCTCACTGAATTCCACCGTCACACATTCCAACTTGACCAAGTCCTATTTCTAGTAAAACCCTACTGCCTTCTGAGGGTTACAAGACACCTAATTTCCAACACGAATTTACTCCTGCCCAGTTTATGCCATCGATTCTCATGAAGTCACTGTCCTCCAGCTCAAGCAGTGCCCATTTCACCCCCATATGTACCTCCAGATGCTTTTATAAACAGCCAGTATTTTCTAGGGACCGTGCTCTGTTCAGCTAAGGAAAAGAGGTGGCTCTAGTTCCCCTCTGAAATCCACAACCACAGGAACAGCTCTACTGGGCCAGACCCAAGGTCCACCTCCATTGGCATCTCATCTGCTCACCGCAGCTCTTAGCAGGTGACTTGGGAAGACCAGACAAAAGAGCATCAGGTGATAGCTCCTGACACAGTCTCCCAGCTTCCCACCACTGGGGGTTTAAGGACCTTCTGAGACTGAACTTGTATCTTTGTGAATAGCCACTGATGATTTTTCCCTTCATGACCAAGTCTAAGCTGCCATGGATACCAACCAACCTTTTGGCATCTACAGCATCCTGTGGCCGGGAGATACCCAGTTTAGCTTTAGCTATGCTTTCTGTAAAAAAAAAGCCAATCCTTTTCTGTGCTGCCTGACCTTTGCAATTGCTAAAACCCATTTGCACAGTGGAAAAGCAGCGAACAATCACGCTCGTGTCACCTTCTCCATGCCACTCATGATTTCAAGCCCTTGATACCCCCTCTGCTGTCTCCTTTTGAGGTTGAAGAGCTTTAGCTTATTCAACAATTCCTCACAAAGAAGCAGCCTTTTCGTTGTCCTTGCAATCTTTATCTTTACTGAATGATGTAATCTTTATTATCCGGTTTCCTTTTATTGGTACCTTCCCTGCACCGTTTCCCATTCTGCTGCATCCTTTGAGGTACAGCAGAGGGGGCGGAGGTACAGCTGCACATTCAAGATTTATTTAGAATGTATTTATATGGCAAGATTGTGATTTCTCTCTGGTTTGTTCTCTCTTCTTTTCCTAATAAACCCTAACACTGAATTTCAGTTTGGGTTTTTGGTTTGTTGAGGGTTTTTTTTTGCCCCTGGGAGCACAGGGCTCACATACTCACAGGACTCTTAACTCCATCATTTCAGTCCTGAATGATAATAACCAGCTTAGCATCACTTACAGGGCACCTGAAGTAAAAACTAATTTTTCCAATATACATTACTTTACATTTATCTCCCTGGCATTTCATACCTCCATCACTTGGTATCATTTTTACAATTCTTTATGGACAGTCTCCATCATTACTGCATTCCTATTATTGAGAAACTGCGTGACCTGCTTACACACTGTCTCATCCAGATCGTTTATCATTATTCTGATGAACAAGAGAACTAACGGACGCCTGCAATAATACCTCTGATGGCCTTTCTGCCTTGACATATCCGCCCCTTCGAATCAGTGAAAACTGCCTTCTGGGCAGTCTGACTCCTCCAGGAGCAGAGAGGCCACAGATTTTCTTCACTCCGTCCAACCCTGGGGCTGTCCCCAAACCTGTTCCAGCTGAGGCACTCGTTCATGAACACGAACCCCCATCCTACTCATGATGCCGCAGAGAAGGTTTCCCCAGTGCCTTCTGCGCACCCCCGCGCATGCTGATGTTCCCTTAGCCTCGCTAGAAGACCCGCTCTTGACACGATCAGGACCACACCTGCCTCTCTTCAGGCTACACTATGTGCAGGGCAAAGCCTGAACAAATAGCTTCCAGTGCTCCTCACTGGTTGCTGTCAATGTGCTCCTGGTTTAGAGTCAAACAATCTGTCACAAATCCATAGTTACATGTCTGCATCTCATATCACTGAATTTCACCTCATCCCTACGGTTCCCATATCCGCACCATCCAGTTATTTCAACCACAGTCATGCTTCCTCTTCATTTGTGGGAATTCTCATTTTTATGTTCTTAGTCTTAGAGGTCTGTCTTATCACGCATACCCAGGTTCACTGCAGCGGAGGGATCCGGCAGTGTGAGACACACCTGCCCCGTTCCTCCTCTGGTCTGGACGTGTGCTGGAAGCCAGCTGAGCCTTTATAGAGCCTGGTCTGAGCCCACATATCTGTCCTTACATGATGCTACTTGTTAAAAAAGAAGCAAAGCACTACTTTTAAGTTATTGGTTGTTTTTAAGGATCGTACCTAAACCACCCTTAATCTCAACCACAGTAACAGTGCACAGAAGACCCCTTCCTCCATCTTTCCTTTGTAGCTGTTGTAGATGAACTACCTACAGGTCCTTCCTCCAGCCTCATTGGGTCAACTCTCATACTACTCCCATAGCCTCTAAGACCAAGAAGTCTTTATTGATCTGACTTTTATAATATTCACAGACTCTCTAAATACCCTTAATTAATTTCTTAAGGTGTTTTTTTTTTAATCCACTTAGGTCCTGGGGGTCTTTTCTTCTCCTTTGCTTGGGTCACGCGCTACTGTCAGCTTTAGTATCTTAAAGAAATCCCAGGTCTCTTCCACCCCAGATCCTAGAAGTCATTGGAATTCTTTTTATTTAAAAAGTAGCAAATTAAAAGCCATCTAATTTGATTACCTTTAGCTCTTTGATAATGAAGCATAGTGAACAATCATTCCCTATTCATTCCCTTTTGCATATTATTCATTATTTACAGGCTTCTGTCACACCTATCCCTACACCATCTCTTTTCCAAAATGAAGAGTCCTCATCTATTTCCTCTCTTCACATATGGGAGCTGTTGCATACGTCTTTGTACCTCTTCTAGGTTGCCTGCAGCCTTCTGCGATGGGGTAACCCGGCTGTGCTCAGCATGCAAGACGTAGGCACACCACAGACCTGGATTGATACAATGATTGCTTAACTTCTGTTTCCTGATTTTTTCCTCCCCATTCGTAATACTCAATTTGCCTTTTTTCCTCTAGTTGAGTACCACGCTGCTGGTTCTGAGAACTCTCTGCAACGACTCCAAGAGCTCTTCTGTGAGTGATAATAGTGCAATTAGGACCTATCAATGTAAATGCATGATTACAGTTCGTTTTCCTTGCGTGCATTATTTTGCATTTGTCATCACTAAATTTCATCTGCTACATTAGTGCATACCCACTCACAAATGGCATCCATCGGCCATCCTCCCTCTTTTGGTGCACAGACATTCCCTGGTCCCTGCCCCTTGGATCCTGAGGTCGTCTAAAGCTCACGAGATGCCAAACTAAAACGAAGGCACTACAAAAGTTCAGCTTGCCTTCACCCCCCTGGTTCATTTGTCAACCCAAAGCGACGCTGTCTGTGTTCAGCTCGGTGTATTCTTCATACAGCCTCAAATATGTTAATTCCACAGTCTGGGAACTTACGTCTGCCCACAGCCACACAGGTGACCCATCTGGGATGTCAAATGAATTGCACATCAGAAAGGGCTGTCAGGACCTATGCCTAGATCACAGCCAGAGACGATGCAGAAGACTGTGTGCATCGCACAACGGTAAGTTGGGATGCAGGTAGTTCACACTGCAAAAGTAATCCATTTTTGACAGCAGTAGTAGCAAGCTGTGTACTCTTTAGAGAGTCTTTAAAAACAGGTCGTGGCACCGGCATGGACATCACTTGTTCTCCTCAGCTGTCACAGCACTGCCAGCGCTCCCTCGGCCTGACGCCTGCTTGCAGCTCCTCGCAGCAGCAGCTCTGGCCCGTGACCAGCCAAGACGCACAGTGCACCGAGGAACCCCATGGGGACTCAATTCAAGTCGTTCCCAGACTGTGAGGCAGGGAGAAGATGTGAACAACACGGCCTGGGACACGGTGTCCCTGCTCCTCCAGCATTTTATACCATCCCATGGCAAGCAGGGTAAAATCTCACCTCTAAATAAAAACTACTCAAAGTGAATGGATTCGCTATTAAACCACAGAACAAACGCTGCAGCTCATATCCCAGCCACAGGCAGAGACAGCCATTTTCCAGGGACTGAGTGCTTCTCTCCTCCTCTCCCAACAAGTTGCATTGAACTCTAATAATTTCCTCCAGCAGACATGGTGATAGGATGAGGGGTGATGGCTTCAAACTGGAAGAGGGGAGATTTACATTAGATATTAGGAAGAAAATTTTCACTCTGATGGTGTTGAGCCCCTGGCACAGGTTGCCCCGAGAAGCTGTGGCTGCCCCATCCCTGGAGGGGTTCAAGGCCAGGTTGGACGGGGCTTGGAGCAACCTGGGCTGGGGGGAGGTGTCCCTGCCCAGGGCAGGGGGTGGCACTGGATGATCTTCAAGGTCCCTTCCAACCCAAACCATTCTATGATTCTATGAAATAACCGGGGCCTTGCCCAGACTTTTAACCCATCCCTGATCCTAATCATACAACTCTTCAACAGTTTTCCATATGATCCGCAGTACGCAGACACCCCGGGCAATCATGCATCACCGGGTGCTGCAGCCCTTTGGCAGCATGAGAAGCCGGAGTTCCCCTCCTCTTTCTGCAAATGGGCTGCCAAAAGCCACGGTCTCCCCCATTAAAGCTCCGAACGGGAGCCCAAGGGGGGTTAATTCAGGGATTTTGGTTCCAGACACCAGTTTGAGCCGACAGCCTGTGCTTACCTCCGATGTGAAACGAGAGAGAGTGGCTGGATTTAGTCCAGATGACTTCGCTCATCAGTGGCTAACGCTGCCTGCAGGTCCTGAGGCTCAGCTGACACCAGGAGCAGGACGTCACACGCCTGGAACTGTCTGTGCAACGCGTTTCTGGCTGCGTTGCAAAAAGCTCCGTGTGAGTGGGAAGTTGGACCCCTCAGTGTGGCAGGGAGAGATGAAACCCTTCCAGCCAACTAATCACTGCCCCGAGCACCAGGCTGGAAAGCTGAAGGGGTCAGTCCCTCCATCCACGCTCCGGTCCCAAGACAACAGCCATGGAAGGTCTCTGCGGGCGCTACTAAGGAGGCTCCTATGTCTTTCCATGTTTTCCAGTGTTTTTCTGGCACAGCTGGGTAGGGCTGGGAGGGCTGGGAGGCAGGGAGCAGCAGAAAGATCATTGATGAGACTATTTGCAGCATTCAGAGAGCTCCAAGCACCACTCAAATCTCTTTCCCAATCTTTGCCTTTGGAGATGCAGCAGCAGCAGACACTGAATGGGACAGATCTCCGAGTTTCTTCCCTTGTTTGTTGTTTCTCTCTTTTTTAGACTGTACATTGTTTGGAGCCACAGGAGACTCTCAACAGTGTTTTCTGTGTACGTGTACATTCATCTCTCGGCAAGCCATAGACAAAACCAGAATGCAAACGACCCCACTCATCCTTCTTTGCTTTACGGCAGCCCAGAGCGGACACTGGCCTCCCCAGGCTCTCAGCCTCTTACCTGCTACCAACGCTTCTGACTGACAGGCTGAAAACTTTCCCCAGTGCGAGTGAGGCCGATGATATTTCTCAGCTAAAGATCCATAAAAAACGCGCCGCTTTTTTTCTAGAGGAATCGAGGGCGTTGCCCAGCGCGCATCTTCCTCACTGCCGCAAAGGCTGTGCCAGTCATATGCTGCTTCTGTTTCATGTGACCCCAGATGCAGGAACAGAGATTCACTTCCACCTGAATCTGCTTTTTCTCTAATGACGAAAGGAGAGGGGGCTTCAGCCTGGGGGAGAGCAGGTCCTGGCAGCAGCCGAGAGGTAGAAGATGACAACACTGGCAGACTATGGAGAAAACCCGTCTCATCTACACACATGGAGAGACGCTGCTTAGGGACTCTCTCCATGCTTTCAAAGGCAGAGCAAAACCGCTCCTGGCCTCCCTTGGACATCGCCTCCATGAGCACGGGAGGATGCGACTAATCACGGTCCTTGCTACAGCAGTGTGCTGTACTTGAGCAGGCATCCAAACTCAATCTAATTGAAAATGGCTTATAAACCTCAGCAAGGACTGGCAGGGCTGAAACATAACAATCATATTCCGAGTAGAAAGCCGAAATCCTGGCCATGTCCTTTTTCTGCCCCAAAAAATCAAACCACCCTCCCCCAGCGAGTTCTCTTGATGTGCGGATCAGGCTGCACACTAACTCGTCCTCCTTTTCATAGAATCATAGAATGGTTTGAGTTGGAATGGACCTTGAAAATCATCCAGTTCCACCCCCCTGCCCTGGGCAAGGACACCTCCCACCAGCCCAGGTTGCTCCAAGCCCCGTCCAACCTGGCCTTGAACACCTCCAGGGATGGGGCAGCCACAGCTTCTCTGGGCAACCTGCCCCAGGGGCTCAACACCATCAGAGTGAAAATTTTCTTCCTAATGTTTAATCCAAACCTGCCCTCTTCCAGTTTGAAGCCATTCCCCCTCGTCCTATCACTACCTGCCCTTGTAAAAAGTCCCTCTCCAGCCTTTATGTATACCCCTTCAGATACTGGAAGGGGCTCTGAGGTCTCCCCGGAGCCTTCTCTTCTCCAGGCTGAACCCCCCCAACTCTCCCA
>NW_009646858.1:599486-634957 GCF_000708025.1 Charadrius vociferus
ATGCAGCCCCGGATGCCGGGGGCTCACTGGGCTGCCAGCGCACATTGCCAGCTCATGTTGAGCTTCTTATCTACCAACACCCCCAAGTCCTTCTCCTCAAGGCTTCTCTCCATCTATTCTCTGCCCAGCCTGGGTTTGTGCTTGGGATTGCCCCGACCCACATGCAGGACCTTGCACTTGGCCTGGCTGAACTTCATGAGGTTCACACAGGCCCACCTCTCAAGCAGGTCCAGGTCTCTCTGGATGGCTTCCCTTCCCTCCAGCGTGTGGACCACACCACACAGCTTCGTGTCATCGGCAAATGTGCTGAGGGTGCACTCCATCCCAACATCCATGTCACCAACAAAGATGTTAAACAGCACTGGTCCCGGCACCAACCCCTGAGGAACACCACTTGTCACTCTCCCTTCTACTACTTTCCGTTTGCTTCAGTGAGAGACCTGAAACCCCGTCACCTAAATGTTCTCGCTTTAAGTACACATAACAGACTGGATTAACTTTGGGAGTGGCCAATGTCCCCCAGTGGTGAGTGAGCAGAGTCACGGGTGGTTTCTCCCACGCACACACCGCCAAAGAAGAGCATGGTGGGAAAAGCAGTTTGTGCATAACCACTTCCTAATTGCTTTAATGGTTTCAAGATTTCCAAGTTTGCTGCTGTGGTTCTCCTGAAGCCTGGACAGGGAAAGGTTTCTTTCCAAAACCGGTCACCGGTGCACCCAAAGCATTTCAAGGGGGAAGAAATAGGGAGGCTTTGAAGCCAAGGCAGCTACATTCCTATACCAAATCAATCATCGAGACTCTGCTTAACCCATGAAAAACATGCTGAGGTATTTAGCAGTGAGGGATGGAGCGCAGCACCAGCAAAGGACGTGAACACGTACTGCTTTTAAGCCGGTGCTGCCCCTGAGCCTCTGAGCAGCCCCAGTTAACGAGTACGGTAAAGAACGTGCTTCAAAGCAAATATATTCCTGTTGCTTCACTGAGATTATACCACCCGTGACACAAACTCAGTGCTATCGGCCCACGGACCGATCGTACATCATCGCAAAAACCGCGACTGCAACCAAAGAAAATTTTTCTAAAACTTGATTCTTATCTTGATTTCAGAATGAAACGAATTAATTATAAAGGAAATTATGAAACTTAAAAAATCATGCTGAAACATCCATCACAAGTGACAATCTATCTTGTTAAAATATTTGCTCGTTTTGTTTTACAGGGATAATTCTGTTCATATAGCTGAGCCAAAAAAAACCCAACCCAACCCAAAATTCCACTTGTCTTCATCAGAATATCACAGTTGTACCTGAATGAAGATCCACATTTTAATCCCAGAATTCACATGCTAAGCACGCACCTTTAAGAAATCATGTTCTGTTTGTTACAGTGGTACTAATCGAGGTGAAATTAAGCTGTATTCAGTGTAAAGCATACGCTTACACACGCACATATATTTAAATGAAAAGAACTGAAACCATCATTTCTATGTTTCTTTTTCATGAAACATCTTTTCTTGTATTTCATCGCTCCTGAGTACTTTGTGAGCCACAATCTACCTCCACACCACATTTTACACAGAATTTTGTTAGGCTGTGGAAAGACACCGGGAAATACACACCCTACAAAATCTCCCCAGAAAGAGAATCAGCTCTTTCAAATGAAAAAGTGACTTTCCAGTCTTAATTAAAGGTTTTGGAAGCATTCAGTGTGGTTTAATCTGAAGAACTTGAAAGCATAAAACTCCATCGGTGGTTGACAAAAGAGATCTAAATCAGGACAGGAAGGGACTTATCCGCTCTTTGTCTCTCACCCCTTCTCCCCGAGTACGTCGCAGTCCCGACTGCATTTGTCTGCAAAGCAGCCCCTGCGCCACAGCGGTGCGGCGCTCCTGCTCTCCAGAGGAGGCACGCAGGGACTGGAGAGGAAAGGGTTATTTTTGAGAAGTTCCCCATGCAGCAGGTGAACCGTCCAGTTCTCGGGAGCCCTTCTAGGCCCCACTTAATGCCACCTTTTTCATGTGCCCACAAAAACTCACTGACATCTAAACAGCTCTGAAAACCCAGGCGAAAGCAATTTACTGAAGGTCACCTAAGAAGGTCTGAGCATATGAAATGGAGAATTGAGCACAAGTCTCTATGTCCTAAAGAAAAAGCTTAACCATTTGGCTGTCTTTTTATCTTTATCACCGCATGCTATACTGGAATAGACAAGAATAGACACTTTTACAGACAAATTGCAGCCCCACACAGCCGGGGGCTGGTAAAACAAGCAGAGAAACCTGCATCCAGCATCACTTCTAGAAATACCCTTGTATTCTGACTTAGCTGCCACTAGCCCCACCAGCAGAAGCAGCTTCAGCGAGACAGAGTGAGGCCGACCTCCATCCCTGAATATGCACAGACCGGGCAGGACACTCTCCTGGGGATACAGGTGCAGCCTCTTGGAAAGAAAGTGGTTGGAACACATCTCCACCGCTCCTGGGAGGAAGGGCAGCACATTGGCCAAGAAGGGCAATGGTCTCCTGGGGTGCATTGCAAACAGTGCGGCCAGCAGGTGAAGGGAGGTCATCCTCCCCCTTTACTCTGCCCTGGTGAGGCCACATCTGCAGTACGGTGTCCAGTTCTGGGCTCCCCAGGTCAAGAAGGACAGGGAACTGCTGAAGAGGGTCCAGCAGAGGGGTACAAAGATGATGAGGGGATTGGAGCATCTATCTGATGAGGAGAGGCTGAGAGCCCTGGGGCTGTTCAGCATAAAGAAGAGAAGGCTGAGAGGGGATCTCATCAATGCTTATCACTATCTGAAGGGTGGGTGGCAAGAGGACGGCGCCAGACTCTTTTCAGTGGTGCCCAGCGACAAGACAAGGGGCAACGGGCACAAACTGGAACACGGGAAATTCCATCTCAACAGGAGGAGGAACTTCTTTACTGTGAGGGTGGCAGAGCAGTGGCACAGGCTGCCCAGAGAGGTGGGGGAGTCTCCTTCTCTGGAGCCATTCAAAACCCACCTGGACACCGTCCTGTGCACCCTGCTCTGGCAGGGGCGTTGGACTGGATGATCTCCAGAGGTCCCTTCCAACCCCGACCATTCTGTGATTTTGTGATTTGCGGCAGCCTTTCTCTCAGTGCTGCTACAAAATTAGGCTGTGTGGCCATAAAGAAAAGGCCACGCGTCAGCGAGTTTTGCCATGTCTCAGGCAGGAGCCATGCTTGGAGCTCCGTGCACATCCCACACCCAAGACAGGGCACGGTGGGCACTTTACACGCCAAGAGCTGGAGCAGAAGCAGTGTGGGAGTGCACTGCCTACGTCTGTGCCCAGAGAAAAGGAGGCTGAGGGGAGACCTTATCGCTCTCTACAGCTCCCTGAAAGGAGGGTGTGGTGAGGGGGGGTCGGTCTCTGCTCCCAAGTCACAAACGATAGGACGAGAGGAAACAGCCTGAAGTTACACCAGGGGAGGTTTAGGATGGATATTAGGAAACATTTCTTCACGCAAAGGTTGTGAAGCGCTGGGACAGGTTGCCCAGGGAAGTGGTGGAGTCGCCATCCCTGGAGGTATTTAAAAGACGTGCAGACATAGTGCTGAGGGACGTGGGTTAGTGGTGGGTTTGGCAACACTCAGTTAATGGTCAGACCTGGTGATCTTTAAGATCTCTTCCAACCATAATGACTCTATGATTCCATGATTCTAAGTCTGTACCTCGACTTGCATCTTCCCTGCAGCTCCGGTGAGTCAAGATGTTTCAAAAGCATAAAAATATTTGGGCACCAAGACAACATCAATGCTGCCTTCATGTGCTAGAGGGTGAGCTTGAGGCAGCAGAGCCAGCTGGTAGAACCAGCTCCAAGCCCACTGCCTGCCAGCGCAGGGCTCACGCACGGGATGCTCTCCTGCAGCCCTGCTTCCCTGCTTGTGGGGAGAACTGGCTCCCTCTGAGCTAACAGCCAGCACAGAAGCCAAAACACAAAGCGTTAAGGGCAACTGCAGCACTGGATGTGAGCTGGGGCTCCTGTTGACGGGACCGTGTGAACAGCAGCCGTTATCTCTCCATTATCTGTGAAGCCCTGAGAAGGGCATTGCCCCCCGCAGAGGACTGGGAGGCTGCATATTTTGAAGATACAAGAGACCGTGATGTATACCGATGGACTGATAACGAGGAGATGCACTGCTTTTTTAGAGCTTTTCACTATTAACTTTTTGACACTTCAAAACCTGCAAAGCCACTGGCACATTCCTGCCTTTCTTTTACAATACAATTTTTGAGTCATATAGTATTCGATCACACATTTAAGCGACAAAAAGGAGATGAGAGCTGTGAGTAGAGAAGAGCCGGTCTCTTTAAATATGAGCCATGCCTACCCCTGATGTATGAAAACAGCCAATGCAAAAATCATTTTCATTACGGAAACTTGCTGCAGTGAAGGAAATGTATTAAAAAAAAAAATAAATTAGAGGATGTAACGTACTGTGCACACACGGTTCGCATCTCAGCGGCACCTGATACCTCCCATTCATGCCATCAGAGTCACATCTGCTGACACTCACCAGTCGATTTGCGAGAGCGATGGTACACGCTGTAGCTTCAGCTTCTTGCTGACATTTGAGTTTGTCTGAAGTGGCCTTCTCAAATTTGGCTGTCAGCTTCCCCAGGTTCTCGTTGAGGCGCTGCACATGAAAAAAAAAAAAAAGGAGAAAAGAACAGCATAATTTTAAGGAAAACCCTTCTCCAGAGATGATGCGCCCCGCGGGCAGGGCTGGCCGAGCTCCACCACATGGCAGGCCCCACGCTGGCTCCAGGCACAGCCCCCACACAGCGCCGGGCACCAGGAGCCAGTGCGGCGCGGCGATGTGCCACGCTGTTTTACGTGCTTCTAACTCACATCCTCGGCACAGGGCAGAGGCAAAGAACACACAAAGCTAATTTATCTGGGGCTCTGCCCTGGTGTGGATTTAAACGGGGAAACGGCCCTTATGGCTGAGCACTGATGACTGGTGCTATGGCTGAGCAATGATCAGGGCAGTCAAGAAAGCAGAATTTTATATTTTTATTTTTATTTCC
This sequence comes from Charadrius vociferus, assembly GCF_000708025.1. Taxonomy (NCBI): domain Eukaryota; kingdom Metazoa; phylum Chordata; class Aves; order Charadriiformes; family Charadriidae; genus Charadrius; species Charadrius vociferus. The sequence goes on from NW_009646858.1 coordinate 604,542, forward strand.
TGACGCTGCAGCCCCCTTGGACACAGTCCTTGAGGCTCTGCCGATGCACCAAGTTGTGCTCAAATCCCCAAGGGGCTCCTTGAGCAGCTGGAGGTATGCCCAAACCATCTCCTAGCCACACCTCCCGCACCCTCTTTCTAGAAGGGAATACGACAAATAAATCAATAAAGCTGTTCCGCTCCTAAAGCTGCCTGAGCACATGCCATGGGACACTCCCACAGAGGAGCCCACCCAGCGCCTGGTGGGACCATCTCCCATGCAGATGGGCTGCAGAGTGCTTCAGGGCTGGGAATCAATCCTAGAATCGCTGAGGTTGGAAGGGACCAAGGAAGGGACCAATTGCTGAGGTTGGAAGGGATCAAGTCCAACCACCCAGAAAAAAAGAGCCCTTTGCATGGGCAGAGCTGCTCATGCTCTGGTCTAGAACAAACCAACGGCTCCCACAAGCCCTGGGAGCATTTCACTCCTAATAAGAGAAGTAGAAGTAATAATTGATTTTATCTGCACCCCATGCAAACTGCCTAAGGCTAAACTGCTTGTAAATCACTCGAACGCTGCGAGAGCTACGCACTAGAAACAAACCCAAAAATGAAAAAGGATTATATTAGGGATATCTCCAGCTCTACTGGAAAACACAAAGCAGGATCTCCTCGACTTGCCTCGGAATTAATAACACAACAAGTTTCTGTCTCTGCGTGCGTATGAATATATGTGCATACATACCCTCACCTATATACCGCCCCATTACAGGAGCACTGTCTGATAAACGAGTATGTGTGAGGTATGAAGAACATTTCATACATGCCGTACCCCCCCAGCACATGCTACAGCAACATGCAAATATGCCTGTGTGCAGCTGTGAGAACACATCTGGCTACAACACCCCCCTCCTCACATCGTTAGCAACCCTATTTCCCAGGCAGACAAAGGAGACGGAAAGGTACTCAGGATTTCTGACAATCAGAATAGTCTCATTTATTACTAAAAATGGGTATGTGACAGCTCAGGGCCCAGCTGTGAGCAGGTATGAATCAGCCTCACGTCAGCGAAGCCATCCAAGATAGCCCAGCTTGATAAGCAAGGATGTACCTCCACGTCCACCCCCACGCTGAGCCGAGTATCATTACCCAGCTGCAGAGGGGAAAACTCACCTAAACCAGTCAGTTTTGCAAGCGCATGCCACTGGAGTATCAGTAATCCCCCTCATGCTTGCCATTTTCTTTAACAAAATCCCACATCTTTAAAAAAAGCAGGAAAAAAAAGAGGAGAAAAAAAAGAAAGAAGAAAAGCCCAGGTATTAAAAGCTTTGGAAACGAGCAACATAAAAGGATGAAAAAGTCCCCCAGCACTGTATTTCACATCTGAGAAGAGAGAATTCGAGGGTAAAGACCTCTAAAATCCATTGCTGCTTCAGGGGCTGTGCCCACTCCCCTTTCATCCACAGCAGGAAGGGACTACTGGAGAGCACCGGAGATTTTTTTTATATTTTTAGTTAAAAAGTGGAGTAAGCATTTTAAGAATAATAAGCCCCAGGAGGCATCAAAAGAGTTATGCATTTTCTAACATGAAGATGTGCTGGTGGAAGAGATGAGTACTCGGATGAGCTGAGACGCGGGAACTGTGCTGCCCCTCTCCAGGTGCGTATCTTGAAGCCACTCAGGTAAAGACGAAGCCACCAGCCTGGCTGACAACACACCTCAGTTTGGATTTTGCACAAACTGTGGCGTTGGTATGAAGGTACAGCCACAGATGGTCTTTCACCCATGAAGAGGGATGCCAGATCCACACCACCTTAAAAAAAGGCAGGTTTTGGAGCACAAGCTCCAAGATAAGTCAGTATTTTGAGTCATTTGTCATTTTTTTTTAACTTATTTTGACTTTATTGATTTGTCCTTTCCCCCCCCCGCCCCCTTGCCTGGAGTACTGGGGCCACCAACAGCAGAAGGACACGGAGCTGTTGGAGCGGGGCCAGAGGAGGCCCCGGAGCTGCTGGGAGGGCTGGAGCCCCTCTGCTGGGAGGACAGGCTGGGAGAGTTGGGCGATTCAGCCTGGAGAAGAGAAGGTGAAAAAGGGGAGACCTCAGAGCCCCTTCCAGTCCCTAAAGGGGCTCCAGGAGAGCTGGGGAGGGACTTCCGACAAGGGCATGGAGTGATAGGACGAGGGGGAATGGTTTGAGACTGAAAGAGGGGAGATTGAGATGAGATCTGAGGAAGAAATTCTCTCCTGTGTGGGTGGTGAGCCCCTGGGGCAGGTTGCCCTGAGAAGCTGTGGCTGCCCCATCCCTGGAGGGGTTCAAGGCCAGGTTGGACGGGGCTTGGAGCAACCTGGGCTGGTGGGAGGTGTCCCTGCCCAGGGCAGGGGGGTGGAACTGCATGGCCTTTAAAGGTCCCTTCCAACCCAACCAGTCTATGATTTCTAAGTGCTGGCTGGGTGGCTGTCCGTATCAGGAGGGAACTGGAGAACGGCGACACTGCGCTGCCGTCTGAGGGGTGTGCTGGTGCAGTCCCTTCGGGCTGGTTTCCACACACTGGGTGGGTATTGTTCATGGGTATTGGCTGGGGCACGGGGAGTGGGGGCAGAAAAGCACTATGTCTTTCCGCAGAGAGATAATTTTCCAAAGGAAAAAGAGAAAAGCAAGAAACTACTCTCTGTGGAACAGAACTTTTAATCACACAGTAATTTCTTCTATTCAGTGACTTTTTTTTATTACTTTTTTTTTTCTTTTAAAGTAGGAAAAATCTAAAAAAGGATGATGCAGAAGCTATGCCAACAGGGAGCCGTGCAGTGCCGAATTATTAGACTCCTACTAGAGCAGTCTTCATCCAGGAAAACACGCCCATGGCTAGGGACCGCGCGCGGGGAGCCAGCCCGGCCCAGCTCTGTGCTACCAGCACTCTCCATCAGCCTCCAGTTCCTCTTCCCTGCCCCTGCGCAGCACACTGGGAACAGACCAGTTCGAGATAATGAGTTTTCTGAGGACCCATGAGTAGAGGTAAATTACATTTTAAAAGTTAGGTTGGAATAATAAGAATTAACAATTATCCTTCCTAACAAGTATCTTTCCTTTATGGCTTCAAATTGGAAGAGGGGAGATTTAGATTAGATATTTGGAAGAAATTCTTGCCTGTGAGGGTGGTGATCCCCTGGCACAGGTTGCCCCGAGAAGCTGTGGCTGCCCCATCCCTGGAGGTGTTCAAGGCCAGGTTGGACGGGGCTTGGAGCAACCTGGGCTGGTGGGGGGTGTCCCTGCCCAGGGCAGGGGGTAGGACTGGATGGTCTTTAAGGTCCCTTTCAACCCAAACCATTCTACAATTCTATAATTCTATTAAAGTGTAAGCAAGGCTGGAGAAGAACAGGTGAAATGTAGAAAGCAGCAATGAAAGGGACAGAGAAGACTACAATCTACCGAGTCTTTGGATTCCCACCCCGCCCCTAAAAATACATGAGTGCAGAGCAGCAGCTTTCTCCAAAGAAAAGGATCTCTCCCCAAGCAGTGACTTGTGTGATGGGTCCCACCAAAGGGCAAGCAACTCACAGCAATTTTGGCCTTGATGCTGGCCAGCTTCTCCTGGGCAGCCGCCAGCTCCGTGTTGGCTTTGCTCAGAGCCTGCCGCTTCGGCTCCACGTCGCAGTACACCTCGTGGAAGCGCACGATGTTTACCACCCAGGAGCAGAGACCAGCCGCGGCGTAGGACTTGGTGGTCACAAATTCAGGTTTAAACTTGGGATCTTCTAAATAGGGCTGAAGAGCTTTGAGGCAGTTCTCATGGATGTTCTCCTTATCGAACTTGATCAAGGAGTCCAGGAAGCCATCCACCCTGGCCATGGCGGCTTTCGCTGCTTTCCAGCTCCTGTCCTTGGGAATTTTTCCTCCCGGGGCCATCAGCACCATCACAGCTGCGGTGACATTGCTAACAGCTGAAGGTGGCGACCCAAAGGACCTCAGCTCTGTCAGATTCTTCTGAAATGGAGAAAACAAGGTTGGTTGTTAGACAAAAATGAATGGGCTTTCTTTTTACTTGGTTGCTAACACAGTCAGGCTCCCAAGCTATCAGTCTGATAAATTGGGTTTCTCTCGGCCCGAACGTTGCTGCCTTTACATCACTGCTGTGCATGTTTACGGCACATGTGCTCCATCCCTGCACCCAACTCCTCACATCCCACCCGGGACCCGCACAGCACAGCGTTCCGCCCCAGACTCCCACCCTTTCCCTGCTGTCGAGGGGAGCAGGAGGCTTTCCTCCCTCTCAGAAGATCGGGATAAGGAAAAAGGAAACCTTTCCAAATAATAACCTCAATAAATAGTCCCCGCCCCCCCTAGAACTGCCGAACAGAGCTTTCCTTCATGCTCCTTGTGCCAGGCATGTGTCAAGGTCTTGTTGAACTATTTGTGTGCACCCATGTTTCCGTGGAGCCACCCCCCAAGCCCGAATTTAGGCACTGACACCAAAGCACCTGCAGCAGTAGAGCTGTCACTGGGGTGAGCAGGCAGCCCCCCCGAGAACTGGCTAATCTCAAGGGACACCCCTGTCCAAGGAGGAGCGCCCATCTCCTCCACTGCCAACACAGGCGGCTTTAGTGAGTCCCTCACATTAAGTGGGTTGAATGTTAACCTAAGTAAAAACTGCTGAACTGCAGGGAAAGCAAGCGTTTCCTAACACACTTGCAATCGCGACAGCCCCGCGATGCTGAGGGTTTGATCTGCTGACACCGGAACTCCTCTCTCCACGCACACGCGAGTTCGCTTCTGCGTAAGAAAAATCAGCACAGTAACCAGCTGCTGTCACGCTGCCATCAAAACAAGGGTAAAGGGTTGTTTCAACACCAGTTTGATAAAAAATCTATGAACTTCTGTCAGTTCCTGTTTCTATCAGTTTTGAATCGCTTTTAATCTATATTCTCTGACATTTTGCAACTATCAGTTTCTGTCTGTGGAAGCAAGGTGGAATAGTTTGGTACCTCTGAGTACCCATTTTTGGGATAAAGGCATCTGCTATGAATCTGTTACTAAATGTGCCTTTGCTTGCTTTTAGCTTTTGTTAATAACCAAGCTGACAGAGCCAGACGAGACCCCCACTGTAATGTCACCTGTCCCTGCCCTCCCTTTGATCCTGACCCATAAGCTCTCGGTCGGCTCCTCATCCGTCCCCAGGCAGAGCTCCGTGCGCTCCAGATGGTCACTGACATAGAGGGTGACACCCCTCCTCCCCTCCCCTGCCTGTCCTTCCTGAAGAGCCTTCCATTCCAACCCTCCAGCCATAGGAGCCATCCCACCACGTCTCTGTGATGCGATGAGATCCCAGCCCTGCAGGTGTGCTCACATCTCTGACTCTTCTTCTTTATTCCCAACACTACGTGCCTTTGCATAGAGCCCCCAGTGAAGCTGCCTTACTGGCTGGCATGGCGGGAATCTCATCTGGGAGCTCTGTCCTGCCAGGAAAGGCTGATCTCTGGGGTCAGTGCTCTGTTAATGCTGGAAATGACACAGGAAATGACACAAAACCTCCTTGGCCCGTTCACTTGGTGGCCCTCAGATCACCTCCACATACTGCCAGGGAGAGCGTGGGTGCCAGCCCAGTTCCCACCCAGCAATGCCAGAGGCACATGGCTTTAGAGCAGCTCTCCCGTTCAAGCGAGTCGGGTTTCTCACAAAACTCACCCCCCCAAAGGCAACAGGCTGCCTGCTGACCAGCCCCACTCATCCTGCGCCCGGGACTAACGCGGAGGCCTCTCCCCTCGTGTGCCCCTCCGCACAGCCCATCTGCAAAAGACACAAGTCCGAATGGAGACGGCTCTTCTTTTAAACTCGCAGGGGACACTGGCACAGAAATGTCCATGTATCCACATACTTACTGAGCTCTTCAGTAGCTGACTATATATATTTATTGCTGCTTTCTACTCAACAGCTTTGCTCGCAGTTTTCCTTCTTAATGTTGCATATAACAACACTGTGCAAATAAGATGACTTAGATAATTGGGGAGAAACTGTATATACACACATAAATATTGCTGATTATTCATGTCAGCAAGCAGGTCAAGCTCTCCGATGTGTTTCCCATCAGCAGGTAAAGGGACCATGCCTTCCAGTGCTCTGCTATTGCTGCTTTACAGGTCCCTAGAGAAAATCCCAGCATCTCCCTAATCTTCGCCTAATGAGATATTCTACTGCTCCAGCACAAAACCAAAACTACCGAAGAGACAAACATTTTCTCTTTGCACAGTCCTTTCCCTTCCAGGAACAAAAGCCAAAGGAACTCATCTCTGCAGCAAAGCCGCATCTTTGCTGAAAGCTAATCAGACAACCCGGTCCTGATGGCTTTCCTCTCTGCTAAGTGGGCTATGACTGAGCCATTGTTTGAGGCACGACTGAGCCCTGCCTGGCTGTGATCCTGGGAATAACTCTGATTTTCCAGCTGCACCTGGTGTGCGGCCACTGCTCTGCACTGGGCACAGCGGGAGTTTGCTGCTCCAGGATGCTGTGTGAACTGCAGACCAAAATAAACTACAGGTACGTGTCTCGGGCACATCTCAGTATTGGGCTCCAAACCCTGGAGTGCCCTTAAAGGGAAAACCTTCCAAGATACCAAAAGCCTTCCCTAAACCGGTCAATCAGTCTGCTGCAGTCAGAGAAGTCCTTAACTCCTGCTTACCCATTTCCCCAGTGGCATCTTCCTTTGGAGCCGCTTTGTGTGCAGCAATGTACAGCTCTACCGAGAGGTCACCCCACACTCAGTACCCAACTAGGCACGACATGCAACAGTGTCCTGCCCAGCCCAAAGACACTGCTGAAGAACACGTCCTCTCCCCACCTGAGAAAATCCCAGCACTGGATAAACCCAATCATGGAATGAGACTTCTGTGCCAATGCTTCTCATTGTGTCAAACCAAAAGCCAACCCATGAGCGCACCTGTGGGGCCAAGCTGGATGTATCAGACATCGAGCATCACACTCAGCAAGGCCTGAGGAACATCTTGGACAAAGAGAGCACAAGGCAAATCCCACCCCAGTACAGCTGGAGAAGATCAGTCCAAACCCTCAGGCCATGTTTTGTCCCTACAGCAGCAGGGAACTCATGAGGGAAAGATGCCCGGAGGAGCCCCAGAAGTCACCAACTCTCCCCACTCCACCTGCGGATCTCTGATCCTTCTTCCCCCTTGGCCAAGCAAGACATTTGCCACGGGCTGCAGGAAGACACTGCCCCACTGTGCCGCAGACTCAGAGGAGGATGTGAGCCTTCCCATCACAGATCCCTTTCCAAAGCAGGAGATGGGTCAAGTGGGAACTCAGAGGATGCCCATGCTCGCTGCCAGCTGCAGCCACAGTCTGCCAGCCCCACACTCACCAACAGCGGTCTGCAGGGCTCACACGAGACCCGCCTGTGCTCTCAGCACCAGCGACATCACTGGGGAGAAAGGTTTGCGGAGCAGCTGGGTGTAAAATCCACCTTGTTGGTATTTTCACAGAATCCCAGAATCCCAGACTGGTCAGGGTTGGAAGGGCCCTCTGGAGCTCCCCCAGTCCCACCCCCCGCCAGAGCAGGGGCACCTCCAGCAGTGGCACAGGACGGCGTCCAGGCGGGTTTGGGATGGCTCCAGAGGGGGAGACTCCCCCACCTCTCTGGGCAGCCTGTGCCACTGCTCTGCCGCCCTCACAGCAGAGAAGTCCCTCCTCAGGTTGAGATGGAACTTCTATGGTCATGTTTGTGCCCGTTCCCTCTTGTCCTGTCACTGGGCACCACTGAAAAAAGACTGTTCCCATCCCCCTGACACCCTCCCTTTAAGGATTTATAAGCATTGGTAAGATCCCCCCTCAGTCTTATTTTCTCCAGACTAAAAAGCCCCAAGTGCCTCAGCCTTTCCTCGTAAGAAAGATGCTCCAGTCCCCTGATCATCTTTGTAGCCCTTTGCTGGAGTGTTCTCAGCTCCCACTGTGCTGATTGCACAGCAACACCCCAAGCAAACAGCATCGACAGTGTCTCTCACCGAAATGAAGGGCTGCTCGGGCTTCACCCCGCCTGTCCTGCAACCCCTCCTGCACCTCTGCTGTGACCCACTAAGGGCACAGTGCTCCGTGCCGCAGGGCCCTCAGGACAGCCGACAACTAATCCTGAGAGCACTGGCAGCCTCTCCTGTCTCCCCTCCTACAGCTTCACACCCCACAGCTCAGCCGCAGACAAGTCTGGAGCGAGACCTGGCACGTGCCCCTGCCCCGGCGGCCAGCCCTCCATCCTGCGTGTCCTCCTCCACGCTGGCAGACAGCTCAGAGCCACAGGCAGCGCCCCGACAGCGAGACAGAGGTACGGACCTGGTGATGCCTCTGGGACACTCTTCCCTGGGTGCTGAAGGAGGGTGACAGTAAGGTGACCTCCCCTTCCTTGCGGGGCACGAGGAGAAGCAGTGGAGCCCACCAATAGTGGGGAAGAGGTGCAAACAAAGCACCCACCTGCAGTTCCTCCTGCTTGCCACGGCCATGAGTAAAGAGTAATTGGGTGCAGCCTTGTGCCTGTTCTGAGTTACACCAGTGCCCAGGTATGCACCAGCTGGGAAAAGGCTGGAGGACGGTCAATACAATGCCCAAAAACTTGGGCCACCAAATGACACTGCCCCTCCCCAATACAGAGGGGAGATACTGGGGCACCTGTTGGTCCCATCTGGGGTGCCCCACGTCCCCGGCAGCCAGTTCAGCCTAAACCACGACACACGGGAACCTTCACCCTACCTTGTTGAGGGTGTTCAGAGCAGCCTGGGCAGCTGCCAGGGCAGGCTCAGCTTTGGCCAGGTCCTCCTCGCAGTCCTTCTGTTTCTGCTCAACCTCCTGGGTGATGAGTGCCACTTTCTGCTCCTCCTCGTCAGCGATTGCCTTTTCCCTGCTCACTTTCTCCGTCTCCACCCCCACCACCTGGATCAGCTTGTCAGCATCGTCATTCTTCTGCTTCAGCTCCACTTCTTGGGCTGCCAGCTTGGCCTTCAGCTCATCCACCTACAGGGAAGAAACACGTGCGTGACCGGGCTCACCAACCTGCTCCCGCCCTGCCCGGCAGCATGGGCTCACCCTTGAGTGGGGCTGAGAAGCACCCAAAACCATGAAGGGCCCATGTGTAACGCAAGCAATGCCCTGGCAGCACAGAAAAGCAGTATTTCAAGTCGTCAGCAGGACACTGCTACTCTCCTTTGCTCGTGGTTGCTTGGGTCACGGCTGGAGAGCCCATGCACATGGTCCACACACCAGAGCAGCCTGACAGCAGCGAGGAACCCAGCAGGGGAGAGACCAGCACCAGCAGGATGAGCTGCTAAGGAGGTTGTCCACCCCTGCTCACTGCCTCTGCTTGGAAACTGGGCAGAGGTGCCAGGGCAACGCGAACGTAGAGAAGTAGGTGGAAGCTTTCATTTCAGGTATTCTTGGGATTATTTTTGTACAGCCCAGGAGCCTCACCACGGACCAGGCATTTCAGGAAGCCTAGAAGCACAGAATCATAGACTGGTTTGGGTTGGAAGGGACCTTTAAAGGCCATCTAGTCCAACCCCCCTGCCATGACCAGTGACATCTTCAACTAGATCAGGTTGCTCAGAGCCCCACTCAACCTGACCTTGGATGTTGCCAGGAATGAGGCATCTACCACCTCTCTAGGGAACCTGGGCCAGTGTCTCACTACCCTCAGCATAAAACATTTCTTCCTTATATCGAGTATAAATCTCCCCTCATTTAGTTTAAAGCCATTACCCCTTGTCCTATCGCAACAGGCCCTGCTAAAAAGTCCGTCCCCATCTTGCCTGTGAAAGGCTGCTATAAGGTCTCCCCAGAGCCCTCTCTTCTCCAGGCTGAGCAACCCCAACTCTCTCAGCTTCTCTCATTATAAAGCCAAATACACCCGGCTTTGAACGTCCGATGTTACACCACATCCATGCTAAAGGAGGCGTGCATGGGCTGCGCACGTGTGTTTTGCGGTGGAGATGACATGTGCTTATACATCAGCTACACTTTCTTTTTCACTTCTCAGCCTGGACACCAGCAGCACAGACCACGTGGTATTTTGCCACACGCAGCTTTTGAGGAGGAACTGTGCACCAGGAACCAGCGCTCCCCGAGCCGCCAGAGCATCCTGCCCACCCTCACCCACCCCTCCGTCCCGTGCTACACACACACACACACAGGGCAGAGGCAGCGCCCCAGAAGTTCCCTCACAACCATCGGGTCCTATGGAATTGTGGCAGGAAGTGCACTTTTCACACCAGAAAGATTACGATCGGGATCTGCTGACAGGTACAGCCCTCGTCAGAGCTCCAAGGCTAAAGGGGCTTTAAAATGAGATGTCAAATGAGCTCGAAAAGGGATCTCCTGCTCAGCCGGTAGCCAAGAGGCACACAGCGGTCTCCTCACATGCCGCTCCACCAGTCAGCTGCTCGCACCCGGCACGGCAGGAGCCCTCTCCAGCGACGGGCTGAAGTATCCGCACGGTGGGGCAGCTCGCACAGGCTCTCGCTTCAGGACAGAAAGTCTCTTTCTAAAAGCACCCACTTCAACGGATTCACACGGGCTCTGTGCAGACCACGGAGTTTTTTACTCATACAGAATTGCTTAGAGCCCCTGGGGTACGCCTCTACCTATCTAAAAATACTTACTAGAAGGGATGTCAGACACTTGCTTTTGTTGATAATTCCATTTTTATAGCAGAAGAGAGAGAAAGCGCATAATTTGCAATCTTATGAACTGAAGCTATTGATGTTCAGCACCAGCTTTAAGTGGAGAATGGTTTCTTAGGACTCCCTTTGTGCACTTCATCCCTTGCCACCTCCCGCTGCCCGGCACTACAGCGCTGTTCGCACCAAGACAAAGGCGCCACTGTAAATCCGATGATTCCGGGCTCGCAGGAGCACATAATCCCTTCAGTTGGCAAACCCAGCGGAAGCTTCTTGTTGAGCTCCACGTCTACAGGGATTGCAGGAAATTGAAGTGGAAGGCTTTGCCGATGGCAGATACGGCTTGTGACTTTCTGCCCAAAAATCAGTAATCATGTGCTGGATACATCTACGAATGGGAGCTTTAGGGGTTTACACAACCACGACAAAACGAGCAAGGGATTAAAACCCACTGGCACTCAACAGCACTACAAAAGGAGCAGATGTGACCTCAGCCCTCAGCACAGCCCGTGAGAACAGCAAACGCCCTGACAAAACCTGCTTTCAGCCACGCACATGCAGTAACGGGAGGGTCGACAACTTGCTATAACATTGTCAGGATTTAAAAAAAGCAAGAAATTCCGTTAGACTTTCGCCTGAAAGAAATATTTGGAAGCCCAGAAGCGTATGTTATGGTGAAGGCTGGCTTGGGTCACATGCTAAATTCCCAATGGAAATGAAGCAAGTTGGAGCTGTGCTGCGTATCTGCTAGACCCTCTGCCAACAGACCACACTACATCGAGGGGACACACAGTAACCTCCAGCCTCCCTTCCCCACAGCAGGATTTTGGAACAGGAGAGGAAACAACGGTGTTTCCCCAGTGAGGCTAAAGCTCAAACGCAGCTGAGCAGGGACAATTTAATAGCGTTTGTGCAGTAGACAGAGAGAAACAGGATCTACGCTTAAATAACCAAACCCTCTGTCTTTAGTGATGTCCTGGGGGTGGCACAGGGAATGGACATTTATGAACTTTACTTCTCCTGTCTCACCCCTTCAGCCCAGCAAACAAGTTCCCCTCAGTGCTATACTCGCATCCAGAGCAAACACAGTCTGTCACATCCATTTCTCCTCCCCTCCCACACATCCTAATGCCCAGACATAAAAACGCCTGATGAGACATGGGTGAGCAGGGCGGCCTCACGCCACCGCCTTCGGGAAGGCACAGGCACAGCAGAAACCTTACACATGCTCCCATCAAGGGCCCCTGCAGCCGTCCCTGGCAGAGCAACGTTAGGAATAAAGGCGTGAAAAGTTCGCCTCTTTCTACCAATGTCACAGTAACAGAAGGTACCCAAACTCCCCCCCTCTCACACCAAAAAAGGACCTTCCATCCAAAAAGGAAGGCAGCTTGTACAGAGAGCTATTTTCTGTTTCTTCGGAAATCCAAACTGCACTTCCAAAACCCAGAGGCGGCCAAGGCCAACCACCACTAACACATTACCTCAGGGTGTGCAGAAAACCTCCCCAGCACAGCTCCCATCTTCTGAACTCTCACAGCCTGGAACTTCTCCACCAGTCACACACAGTGTCCCTCCTTGCACTGACACCCCCCATACTCCCAGTCCACCCTGTGAAAATCAGCAGTGTTAGAAACTATTCCGATTAGGAGCAGGGCCACCCACCAGCCTCTGAGGGTATTTCCAGGTTGCGCTTCCCTGGTCATTTTTGGGTCAGCTCCACAGCACTCCTGGTCAGGGCTACCAACAATATCCCAGGGAACACCATGATGCAACGCCATCACACGTAGAACACCAGGATGCAAAAGGAGAACAGCATGGAAAATGTCATCATGTCATATAACGCCTGTTCCTTGGAGCTGGTGCTCAGATGGAAAGGATGAAGAACGATGGAGACAAACAAGAGGTGATGACATTCTGGGACTGAAGCTAGGAAGACCTGTTGATCTGGCCTCAGGCATTGGGTTTGCATGGCAAGGTTTTGGTAGGGGGAGGGCTGCAGGGGTGACTTCTGTGAGAAGATGCCAGAAGCTTCCCCTGTGTCTGATAGCGCCAATCCCAGCTGGCTCCAAGGCAGACCCACCGCTGGCCAAGGCCAAGCCCATCAGTGATGGTGGTAGTGCCTCTGCGATAAAATATTTAAGAAGGGGACAAAACTGCTGCGCAACTGCAGCCAGAAAAGAGAAGTGAGAATATGTGAGAGAAACACCTCTGCAGACACCAAGGTCAGTGAAGAAGGAGCGGGAGGAGGGGCTCCAGGTGCCAGAGCAGAGATTCCCCTACAGCCCGTGGTGAAGACCATGGTGAGGCAGGCTGTCCTCCTGCAGCCCATGGAGGTCCACGGTGGAGCAGATATCCACCTGCAGCCCGTGGAGGACCCCATGCTGGTGGATGCCCAAAGGAGGCTGTGAGCCTGTGGAGAGCCCGTGCTGCAGCAGGCTCCTGGCAGGACCTGTGGACCCGTGGAGGGAGGAGCCCGCGCTGGAGCAGGTTTGCTGGGATGACTTGTAACCCCTCAGGGGACCACACAGGAGCAGTCCATTCCTGAAGGACGGCACCCCATGCAAAAGACATGCAGAGAGGACCCATGCTGGAGCAGTTCATGAAGAACTGCAGCCCCTGGGAAAGACTCACACGGGAGAAGTTCACAGAGGACTGTTTCCCACGGGAGGGACCCCACACTGGAGTAGGGGAAGAGCATGAGGAGTCCTCCACCTGAGAAGGAAGGAGCAGCAGAGATAATGTGTGGTGAACTGACCGCATGCCCCATTGCCCATCCCTCTGCGCCGCTCGGGGGCAGGAGGTGGAGAAATTGGGAGCGAAGCTGAGCCCAGGAAGAAGGGAGAGGTGAGGGGAAGGTGTTTTAAGATTTGGCTTTATATCTCATTACCCTACTGTAATTTGATTGGCAATAAATTAAATTAATTTCCCCGAGTCAAGTCTGTTTTGCCCGTAACGGTAATTGCTCAGTGTTCTCCCAGTCTTTACCTTGACCCATGAATTCTTTTCCATCTTCTTTTCTCCCCGCTCAGTCCTGCTGAGGAGGGGGAGTGGTAGAACAGCTTGGTGGGAACCTGGAGTCCAGCCCACCTGGAGTGCCCACTGCACCAGAACCCCAGGAACACTCAGTGTAAGGGGAAGGTTGAATACCAGAAAACCATCAGTCTGCAAGACAGAGCTCAGGAAGGCACTAAAAGGCTCAGGGCAGGCATGCGTGCAGCAGGGGCACCTGACACGCGTACACAGCCATGGACAACAGGGCCACCAGGGCCACAGGGAGTTGCTAAAAAAAGATTGAGAAGCAGCTCCACGTGGAGGGGCAGGAAGAGACTGGGTTATGTCTGAAACAAGAGCATGGGACTGGGGATTCACACCTCTTCAAAGACATGAGCTCCCACAGCGAACAGTGGAGTTCAGGGTGCTGCAGTGACCTCTCCTGCTTGGTTCTTGCTGGCACATTGGACACTGCTGCGCTGCTTTGTAAATTACCGTCCAGCCACACTGCAGAAGGGTCATTACCCATCCAGGGGAGGTGAGAAAAACACCGTCGACTTTTCCAGGGTCTGCCAACACTGGTGAAAGCAGAAGATGCGCTTTGGGTACCACGTAGCTGGTAAGCAGAAGAAAGCAAGAACTACAAGAGAGTAACAGCAGAAAGAGAGACTGAGGTGGTACAGAAAATCAGAGCAGACCGTCATCCCAAAGATAAGAGAGAACGCGATTAACCTCCTTCCCACAGGCAACACCAGGATAATAACCGCATCAAGGTGTGAGCAGACAGACCCAGCATGTGTCTTGGTATACAGAATATCATTACTGCCACAAAAGGGTCAGTGCTCGGTCCCAAACAGTGCTTAGAAATGTGAAAAGCCTGTGAGCAGCTTCCTGAGTCCAGCACAATCGGATAAGCAATTTGCAACGTGAGGTGGAAAGGGAAAAAAAGAGAAAAGCAAACGAGAGATTCAAGGGTAACATACTGTAACTCCAACAGGGAAGGAAGAGTGCTTGCTTCCCACCGGGACAGAATAAGAAGAATTATTAAAGAACAGAAAACCTCGAGGGCAGGCTCCCAGAACGCTCATTTTATCTGATTGTCCCTGCCTTGTTTCAAGAACACAAAATACATCACAAAGGTCAGCGATTAATTGATAGAGCAAGCAGGACTTGAATCTGAATCCAGTGATGCAATATTAACCAAAGTCAACCTAAAAATTACTCAGCTACAGACTCTGAACAGAGCACTGACCTCTTCAGAGCGAACATCACTCTGAAAAACAAATGACTCATCCCACACATCTTCCCAAGTCTATTATGTCCTAATAACTGGAAGCTGGCTCCTGCTTTTCTGAGTACTGAGGACAGCCACCGTCTTCAGGGAAAGACGGTCAGGCACGTCAGCTAGCGGAAAACATTTTAGAATAAATGTTGGTCAACGGTATCAAGATGTCCAAATCTCAACTGAAAAAAGAGCCGGTGGGGCAGAGAAGAGTAAAAGGAAGGGAAGAAGTTACTTTGAAACTGGAATGGCTGAGGCAAAAAGTACCCTACAACTACTGGCACAACAGCCCACTCTTGCTGAGGTCGCGCTGAACAGTCTATGGAAACGCACAAAAATCCTAGTGGACTTGTCCCGGCAGCCACACACCAGGAATCTGGAGAACGCTGATGACGGGAGCACTAGTCCTCAGACCTAAGGCACAACCAGGTCACAGCCGGTATCAAAATCCTCCTCCTCTACTTTTAAAATAAAAAACCCACAGTGTATCTCTTCCAAGCACCATGAAGACAACCTGGAGATGACACACCTGAGTGAGACAGCACACTTGTCACTTCTTCAGCACCAAGATGAACCATTTCTGTGGGTGAATGTAAAGTTCAGACTTGTAAATCCATATTCAAGATTGAATGTTCTGGTATGATTTCCAATACAGCTAAATATCCACACTGTGGTTTCAAATCAAGAACAGTTTTGACTATTGCGCACACCTGATAATTTAGGTGTTTAATTTTAGGCCCCCAGTGCTAATTTTAGATTCAAATTTGACATATTTGTCCTTACTGCTCTGCATCTTGATCAACTTCACCAACAGGCACTCCTCATCCCAGCCTTACTCCAACCAGCTATGAACTTTGCAATCTTTTACCCTCCTTGCAACAGCAAAACCTACAAGATCCACAGGTGCTGTGGCTTCCCATCTTCTCCCCAGTCCCCCACCACTGCTCAGCACCTGCTCTGTGGCTCATCAGAAGACCCTTGCCAACATAACAACCATATGAAGATACACCTGAAGAATAAAGAAGGGTCCCCACGTTTGACCGACAGGCTGAGAGAGTTGAGGTTGTTCAGCCTGCAGAAGAGAAGGCTCCGGGGAGACCTTAAAGCCCCTTCCAGTATCTGAAGGGCACCTACAAGAAGGCTGGGGAGGGAATTTCAGCAAGGGCATGTAGTGATAGGACGAGGGGGAATGGCTTCAAACTGGAAGAGGGGAGATTTAGATGAGATATTAGGAAAAAATTCTTCACTCTGAGGGTGGTGAGGCACTGGAACAAACTGCCCAGGTGAAGCTGTGGCTGCCCCATCCCTGGAGGTGTTCAAGGCCAGGTTGGACGGGGCTTGGAGCAACCTGGGCTGGTGGGAGGTGTCCCTGCCCAGGGCAGGGGGTTGGAACCTTAAGGCCCTTTCCAACACAAACCATTCTGTGATTCTATGATACATGGACTTGTTTCCTCTCGAAAGGTTAGTTTCATATTAGCTGCTCCCAATAAAAAAAAACAGACCTAACCCATCTTGTCCACCACTGGGGCATCATCACAAACAGCAGCACCCCACAGGTTAGCAAAATTATTTGCCTCCATAGGTAAAGTAGATGAAAGGTCTGCTTTGCAGTGAGGGCACATACTTGCTGCTCTGGTTGGCGTCACTGGTTGTGATGGGCACTCTCTGCTGCTGGCTGTTCTACCTCCACTGCAGCCTTTCAAAGGGGTTGCCAAAACCTGCAAAGGGGACAGGAAACACCCACTCCCCTCCCGTGTCCCCGGAGACCTGTCCTGCACCATGAAGAAAGCAACTGTTTGAAGTGAGATGTAGGCTCTCAGAGCTGCGAGGCGCTAATAAAGCCCATACATCACCCTCCAGTAAGGCATGTATCCTGCTGAGCGTGACAGACGTGATTTATGCCACCAGCATTATCCAGAGCATATATACGGAAGGGGCTGAACCTGCCAGTCCTTCACTCACATCAACCCCCCGCATTTCTTTGGAGCACCTTCAGGAGAGGCCCATTTGCCACAGTAGAAGTCTGTAAGTGAACATTTGTAAGAGTTAATAGAATATGAAATGGAGAGAAAAACGGGACTTTAGCAATAGATGTAGACAGCAAAAGCTCTGAAAGGCAGCTTAAGTCACTACGGAGAGGTTTGTGAAATACTCAGAACAACATCTAGTCATTACCACAGAAGAGTGCCAGTGCTGCTCTTTAGCTGGCTGATTTTGGGACAGCTAATTTGCATTTCAGACTTGCATTGACTTTCCTTAAAGGTGGATAGCATAATGTAAGGGAAATGAACATCAGCCTTATTTTAAAAGGATGCTCTTTTTAGTTTGAAAGACAGGATTCTTGTTGATGTTATTGCAGATGTCCTGGATGCGACTCCAAAAATCACTGGTCTTCCTGTATTTTATAAGCTATTTTGTCACTACAGCTGAAATACAACCGTTAGAAGACATACACAGCCAGCTGTCTCCATATCTCATATTACGTGCTGTGATCTTTCATTTGGGATTAGTACCACCCAAGCAGCAGAGAGTGGGCACACATCTCTTCCCTTCTCCCTTCCAGCACAGAATATAACTTCTGCTCTTCCGGGAACCCAGCTCAAGCCAGACTACAGTCAGGATCTAGCACAAATTTTACACCCTACACAGTTTCAGTCCGTAAAGTTCTCCTCCAAACCAGGATGCAAAGGTGTCTCCAACAGAGAAACAAGAAAAACATCAGCTTTTAACCCCGAAGGGTTTGCCTACCTGTGCAGATGTGCTGTTGAGCTTCTCCAGGCCATTCTCCAGTCGCTCCATTTTTGCTTCTAAATCCTTGCCCTTTTTCAGCAGCAAATTCTGATAGAGTTTGATTTGCTCAAGGAACGACTTTGGAGTGGTGTAGTTATATCGTCGCTCATTGCTCAGATACAATCGGGACATCTCGTTGACACTTGTGTGGACATAAGCCATGAATTTGCTTATTGAATCTTTCAATGAATCCTAAAAGTAAGATGAGAGGACAAGGAGAAAATATTTTAAGCAGAACAACTATATGTAAGCCAGACCTGTGCCGTATATAAAGGAATTTATTAACATTTTATTCTGTTGCAGCAAAATCCAGGATGTAACATCTAAGCTGATCCCTTTTCATTTGTTATCTCTAAAATAACTTTGTCTGTTCATGTACTTTATACCTCTTTTTATATCTTTTTATCTCATATTTCATCTTATTCCAAGCAATTTTTCTAGCATTCAGCTCTATAAAATAACAGTCTTTTAAGTATAAATTTGGGCTTTTCTTCTGTACAAACGGGGAAAGTGCACACTCATAAAAAGAAACACTGTAGACTTTATTCTTCCAAAATCCTGCCCCGAGAAGATAAATAAACAGAACTGAGACTCTTTTAGTCTAGTAGCAGGTTGTCATCAATGAGAACTTGACATATTTTTGCCCTTCAGAATTACAGACGCTCAAACACGCATGTGGAGAGAAAAGCCTATGTTCCTTGCAATGACCGTGTTTTTTTTCTGCACTGATTCACCAGCTGCCTTTCTCGCTAGCAAAGCAGTCCCTTCACCGGCAACACCGGCAGTGTACAAACCCACAGGAGTGTGGTGCCCATGGCCCTACTTCTGCTGAGCTCCATGCTCCTCTCTGAAAAACCTGGACCGTATTTCAAGCTTGGTTCAATTAAGCTTAATGCACTACGGTGCTACCAGCGGTTCCTCCCCACGCAGTCACCCAGACATCCTGGTGAAGTGTTGGAGAGCAATAAAGCTGAGCAGAGGGTCCTCTCCAACACCGTCCTCCTTGTGCGAGGCGCTGCTTGCGTGGAACGGAGGGACGAGGTCACACCTGGCTGCCACCAGCACCGTGTGGCCAGGGGTGGCCACTGCCTGCAGCCCGCAGAAGAACTCAAAGCCAGGCACGGCTCGGGCAGCCCCAGCGGTGCTCACCTCCACCGTCTCTGTTTCTCGCAGAAAGCGAAGGCTGACGGACTCGAGGGCCTCCCGCGGCCACTCCTGGAACCAGTCTATGGCCACGCAGCTGACGATGGCGGGGAACCTCCTGCTGCGGACGCGCAGCTTGTTACCGACGGGTGAAAAACACAGCGCGACCTGCGGAGCCCAAGGAAGGAGAGGTGTGAAGGCACAGCCGGGAGCAGGCACCGGGCTCCAGCCGTGCAGCCCAGCTCGGACTCCACCAGCCACCGCCAAGGGAAGATCCCACACCACCACTGAGGGTACAGCAACCTCCGTCCTTGAGCCCTTGCACTTCAGACCAGCAGGCTTGGCCTGGAAAAGGCATCATCTAGCAGTAAACACATTTTTTCACTGCAATAAAAACAAGCAGTGGCGTTCAGCATCGCTATGGTCAAAAGCTGAAGGATGGCACGCTTTCAAGGCTGCAGCCGGAGTTGAATATAACCATTCCTCCCCACTTTAGCGGTGACACAAAGCTTTGCCCAGCAGGGAACTGGCATCCAGATTCAAGTGGTGCAACCAGGAATTAAAGCGAATGGATCTAAATTCTCCTGGCAGGAGCATGGGCCTGCCTGGATTGTTCCCCTGAAAGCCGGTGTTGGGAAGGGTTGAGGTGGCTCAAACTCAAAATCTGCTTTTATCAGAATGAGAATTTTTTAAAAACAGAGAAATCTCAAAACAAAGCAGAATGGAAATAAAAGCCTTCGTGAACGCGTGTTCCCTACTCGTTGCGTGTTTGCACAGCAGGTCTTTCACTTTTCAGGCTTTTATTTCAATCCAACAGCTGCTAAAAGTTTCTGAGCTGCAGTAAAGCGTGTAGGGTTCGTGGGTCTCCACAAGGAGAGGAAATCTCTCTTCACATTACTCTGGGGCCCAGCGAAGGGGCTTTTACTGCCCTGCTCAGCACCCTCCCAGCCCTGCACCGCTTCTCCTCCCTCCCCGTCTCCAGCGCCCGTCCCTCCTCCGCCTGCCCTCCCGGCCCGTCCCCCGCAGCCAGCCTGCTCCGCTTCTCTCAGGGAGGCACAACCTCTCCCTTTTCCAGACAGAAACTCCTCATACGGGTGTGAAGTCAGGCCAAGGCAAAGCACCTTTCCTCTTCGCTGCCCCTCCCCATCAGCTTTAAGAGCAGAATAAGACCCAAAGACCAAAGCCTGCCACCACCCTTCAGCACAGCCCTTCTCCTGCAAGCCCGCAGCGGCTGGATGTACGAGCTCTGCTAAATCAGGCACAAGGAAGGACACAGACATCGTGCAATGCAGTAGCAATATCCGAGCAAGGGCCGGTTTGGGAAGCAGCGTATCTCACCCAGTGCATCATCCCCCTCCCACCCGTTAGCCCTGGCTGGTACCTGCACGGCCTGGCCAGTGCCATGGGGCAGACTGCCATCGGCTCAGGCATCTCTATAAGGTGTCACCACCTCCACTGTGAGCTAAGGTCTGTTTTCAGAAGCCGTGAAAGCCAGCACGTACCAAACCCACTCCTGTTTCAACTTCAGAAGAGGCAGCTGGACTCACAGCTTCTGCTCCTCTGACGTGACCGCTGCACGCTCACACACAGGGGACAGACACGGACAAATCCTTCCTACACCTTCAAGCATAAGCTTTGGGCACTGCTGTGTTGCTCTCTCGGGGCCAGGCAAGCTTCAGGAAGCTGTCTGTGTACAAAAGCCCTCTTCTGCACCTACACTACTCTCTTTCAAGACCCTGAGGCAGAAGGTGTGTTGATGCTCGTGCTCTGCTGGGCCAAGTCCCACTCCTGGGCTGCTCCCAGAGGTCCAGCATGCCCCGAACCAGCAATGGCTTGATCAGCTTTCTGCACAGCACACGATGCCATCACAAAATGCTGGAGAGCATAAACAGCACTTCCCGGCTGAGCCCATCCATCTGCTCTAACACACCATTAAGGAGAAGGGCAGACAAGGAAAAGGGATCGGCCTCAAGTAAATCACATCCACACTGCCCTTCCAGTGTACCTCAATAGCTAACAGGAATATATTTAGGGAGGAACACCAGGCAGAAGATGACCAAGGTGCTAAAAGAGCTACAAAACAACCTCAGCACCCATCAGAAATTCCCTTCCACCCTGGGGGACGAAGGGGGACTGGATTCCCTCTCTTTGGGCAGCTACACTGTAACGCGGTCCCCAAATTCTCTCTCAAAACTCAATTCTCTGGCTCTTCCCCATCCTAAACATGTACCTGCCTACATCAAAAAGCGAACAGGCCACCCTACCTCAGTGAACATGTCCCACCAACACAAACCAAGCCGTGAGTACGAAGGAGGATCTGCCTTCGTTACGCAAAGGTCAAGTCCTTCCTCACCACCCCCCCTGCCGCCCTGCTCTGGGACCACAGCACTGTGCAGTCCCACAGGTGGGTAAATACCTTCTGGAAGAGTCTAACTCTTTCTTGCACTGTACTTTCTCCATGTGCTGAGAATACCTGGAACTCTTTTGATGCCTTAGGACATCAGAAGGCCTTTCTGTGCTGGAATATGGGCTGCAGTGCTGTGTCCCACTCAGTTCCCAGCACTCTGGTTTTAAGATAGAGAGATTTTTTTCAATTCTTTTGACTCTGGATTGTCAACAACACGAAGACTGATCCCTTGTGCAACTTTCCAAGCAGCAAGACCTAGTCCTAACACACCCCAGTTAAACCCCAGTGCATGGCTTTGAAAATGGAAAGGCTGATCCTGCTCAGCTCTTGAAAGGGAACATTTTCAGCCCCCATAGTGCTGCCTAAAGCCCAAGAGTGATGATAACAGACAGCATTTCTCATACTTTAGTATTGCTTGCTGAGAGGACCACAGTTCATACCACGAACAGGAGGAAAAGCCCTTCAGGCTGCAGTCTGACCTCCCTACAACGTAGCCCAAAGCATCTCCATGCTGTGCCCCTACCCCAAGGTCGATGGTGAGGACCCGAACTCCCCCAGTCCCTGTCTCACCTTCAGCTGCCGTCGAACACGCTCAATGAAAAATTTCCAGCAAGTCTCCCTGGAATCCACCAGCCCCCGGCCTTTGACTTCATTCCTCACGCTGCTGATGATATTTTCAACTTCATCATCAGGGAAGAGGTCAGGGATTTCACCTAAGGGAAAAGAGTGCGTTTGGTTTACTGGCCTGGATTTTGTTGCAGGCTCAGAGCAAAGCGGAGTGGCTGCCTTCCTCTTCAGGGGCCTGAGGAAGCCCCTTCTGCGAGAAAAAACAGTGCACAGGTGCCCGGGGCAGAAAGGATGGCACAGAAGGTCATTATGCTAAAAAATAAACACTGGTGAGAGCAAACTTTCTTATAAAAGCACAAGGCAAACAAACATAGAATAGAGCCAAAGTACAGAAAGTCCATTTTTTTCTGACCTACAGTGCTAATCAGATTACAAAAAAATTCAAATAGCTAATATGCTATACACCATAACAAAGTTGGTTTAGTTTCACAAATGAATTAGTGGCACATACAATTTCTACAGCTGTTCAACACCATTTCCAGTAGTGGCCAAGTAACTCCCAGATCACCAAAACATTTTAAGAGTTAATAATCCTTTAAAAACTTTTAAACATTAATAGTCATGCAACTGATTGCCAAAAATGCACCCAACCAAATATTTTTTTAGTGGTTCCTTAATTTATCACCTATTCACTTCCTTTCTGGCTTCTGATTTGATTGAAATCATCATTATTGAGTGAGATCCTGTCAATATGAGCACTAATCACGTAGGAAAAGGCACTAATCAGAAATCTGCTCATTTACAAGAAAGACTAAAATATATATTTTGTCCTAGCTTCTTCGGTGATGATAAAAAGGAAGACAAGTAAGAAAAACAAGCATGCAGACAGCAGAGAGCAGCCAGGCCCACCAGTCAGCACCCCTTGGGCAGCACCAGCTCACGCCATGGGAATTCACGGGCCCTCCACGGTCCTGTCCTCGGTCCAGATGCAATTCTGAGCTGCTTCCCTGGACCGTGAGTGAGGACCTCTGATTTGTCCCCACTTCCCCACATGGCAACCGCATGGAACCTTTCAAAACCACCGTAAGATGACCTCGACATGCCAAAGCCAGGCGGCTCGGCCCGCCCCGTGCTGCAGGACACTGCAGAGCTTCACCTTGAGACATGAGATATTTATGTCATCTACACTACACATAAGAGGTGGTGGGAGCTAATCACCATCCTCCACAACAACCTCTGTCCTTACTCCTGGTTACAAATCCATCACAGGCAAGGCTTGTTTGCCGCTCAAACCATCTGGCCAATTTATAGCCACATACGTCAACTCTGGAGTTACTCACAAACTATCGCTCCTCTGTGCTGTCAACTCTCCACCCCACACCATCCATGGAGGTCACCTGAACCAGCTGGTATCTTCCCACTCCTGACTTATAAATAAGGGAAGAAGTGTCATGCAGTTAGTAGCAGTGACTTTCCAGAGAGGCTGGGGAATACACCCACTCTGGGTGACCCAGTGTGGTGACAGTGACACAGCTGCACGCTCCCATGTGCACTGCAGCTGCAGCGCACTCGGCACACGGAGTGCTCATCCACACATACTTGTGCCGTGTTCTGCAGTGAGACAGAGCATCTGCATGTAGACTGACTATTCCGCAATTGTTTGGGCAAGCAACAACTCAAAAACTTAAATGCACCTGGAAGAATAAAGAGGAAAAGGACTGGAATGGGACAAGCAGTTGACGCACACAGACATGGTCATCTGGTGGCTTTGCATCATCCACCAACTCCCAGATACTCCAGTCAAATATTCCAGCCAGGAACAGCCTTACTTCATTACACAACTAAAGTGTGGATGCTCGGGATCCACAGGTCAAACTCCTCTGTCGATACTTTCCTATGGCTCTGTCCTCAGCTGCAATATCACAACAGACACGTCACTTAACAACCGTATGCAGTATACCAAGAAGTATGGAAAACTGGGTACAAGACATCAGAGAAAGAAAAAAATCTACCAGATGATGGAGTGCATCCTCAGCAAGGAGACCTTAGCACTGCTTTTACTGTAGAGCTTAACCCACATACCTTCTAGCTAACTTCACATGTTGCCCTTCTGTACATAGAATCATAGAATTGTCTGGGTTGGAAGGGACCTTTAAGATCATCAAGTCCAACCATCAACCTAACACTGCCAAAATATTCGAGAACTACAGATGCTACTATGAGCAAAACTACGTTGAAAACAGGGAGAGGAGAAATCAAAGCAACAAGAGAAGTACCTGATGCTAAGAAGTCATTCACCAGCACCAAGAACTGCTCGTCTGCCACCTGCGCATCGGTCATCAGGAACACGGTGCCTACGTTCTTCACGCCAGCTTTCAGGTACTGGTTTGCCAGGTCTGCCTGGAGGTTGGAAAGCAGGTAGATTTAGGGGTTGCACCCACCTTTTGCAAAGCACGGGCTAGGTACCACACTGCCAACTGGGGCACTTCAGAATCCTCTCATCAACCAAGAACAAAGCAATTGCAATTAATGAGCATGAAACCGCACTTTGGACACTCTCCATCTTCACGGCTGAGCCTTCCAGGTTATACGGGGAGTCTACTGCTATCATCATTGTAAGATATTAATGAAGTAAGACCTGACATTATGCCCAGGTCTGTATCACACCGAAACGAGCAGAAAGCGCTGCCCAGCACCGCCAGGCAAAGGGAAATGCCGGTGGCGGAAACACTTAGAGGTCAATGGACATGGCTGAAGCCATCAGTGCTATCGCTGGTCGTGGAGACTGCTGGGGGAGTTCATAAAGTCTTGCTCTGCCCTGGGCTGTGGGGACAGTCACTCACACACACGGGGAGGCTAACGCACCACAGGGACGGGGAGAGACAGCAGTGACTGGAAATGCTGGTCCTTGGTATCCCCATGCTGTACATTTCTCTGGTTTCATAAGTATACATGAAGAATTTTTTTTTTTCTGAGCTGCTGCAACACATTTTGGTTTTGTTTGCGAGGAAGGGAGAAGGACGCCTTGTGCAAACACAGATTTTTTCAGTGGCGTATTTCCTCCTTCTCTTCCAGAGTCCAAGCATGAACTCACCCTTCAGTCCCTCACTCGCTGCAGTGACGCTGACAGAGAGCCTGGTCACATGAAAAGCTGTTTCATTTCAAAGGGGACAGTGTCCTTCTGATGAGGGACACCACCTTTTTGGAATCCAATTGTCCATGAGATGGGAAAAACACCATCATCCAGCTCAAATTCCATCCTTTCCTTCCCGCCCCTCCAAACAGGACAGACGACACACAGGGGACCCTGACGGAACGCACTGACCGACATTTCAGAAACTCTCTTAGAAATTCAGCAAACACTCACGCTTCTTCCAAAAGAATCGTTTGTTGCTTTCATCACTGGAAATTTGGGTTAGATCAATTATAACAGCGGGAGGGGCCAATGGCAGACAGAGTAATCTGTCACCATCTTGCTCTTCCACATCTGAGAAAAAAATGTCTCCATATTTCATAAATTATTTGAAAATGAATACAGAGTGAAGGGAACATCCAATTATTTTCCACCTCCACAGACAGAGAAGCAAAGAGATGCTTTGAAAACAAGTTTATTAATGGTGGTATGGAGCTATACCCCTCGACGGGAGCGCAGGCTTTCTCAAGAAATAGGCAGGAGCTAGAAAATCCCACGAGTGGGGCTGAAAAACCCCGAGGAGAGCTGAAAATACCCAGCAGATGGTGGGACAGGCTTGTGTGACATGATGAAAACAACTTGTACACAACCACAGGCCATAAGGCTATGCCAGTGACGGGGAGGGAACCTGGGGTGCATCAGCCATCGCGTCTCCCAGGCAGAACAGAGCGACATTACTGTGACTGCGATTTTTACAACATTATTCATGAGAATCGCTTTGCCAGCAGCTAAAATACTTTTAAATCAGTTCAGCGATACTTTAAAATGTTGATTTATAACTCCTAGTTATAAACCACTATAACTCACCAGTCTGTGCATAAATATAAGCACAGGCACATTGTCCACACTGAACCATCCACCCCCCACTCAGTCCCCCCCTTACACAGAGCACCAGAGGAAGAGCTGGATATGATTTGGGAACTCTCCTCTTACTCTCTCCTGCCCCTTTTCTGCCTCCAAATCACTCCACAACAGACACCTCACACATGAGTTAATTACCACATCTCAGTTTCACTAGAAATAATAACCTTTATGCTTTATGGTTTCTTGAACAAGCATGAAACGGACGCCCACACTGCTGGGTTCACCGGCCCAGTGCTGACACTACGCCCGGGGCTGGTGTGTGCCCAGGCTTGGCCAGCTCGGAGGACTGGTGGAGGACGTGAGGTTTACCTGCACCCCTCTGCAGACGCACTTCAGCCAGGTATTTGGAGAAGCATTGCTCCTCTCTGCTGGGGCCAGTTCTCTTTAACATCTTTATCAATGACCTGGATGAGGGCATCAAGTGTGCCTTCAGTAAGTTCACAGACAACACCGAGTTGGGCAGGCGTGTTGATCTGCTGGAGGGTAAGAAGGCTCTACAGAGGGATCTGGACAGGTTGGATCGATGGGCTGAGGGCAATGGTGTGACGTTCAACCAGGCCAAGTGCCAGGTCCTGCACTTGGGTCACAACAACCCCATGGACGCTACAGGCTTGGGGCAGAGTGGCTGGAGAGCTGCCCAGCAGAGAAGGACCTGGGGTCTTGGTTGACCGCCGGCTGAATATGAGCCAGCAGTGTGCCGAGGTGGGCAAGAAGGCCAACGGCATCCTGGATTGTATCAGCAATAGTGTGGCCAGCAGGACTGGGACAGTGATCGTCCCCCTGTGCTCAGCACTGGTGAGGCCCCACCTCGAGTGCTGTGGCCCCTCATGACAAGAAGGACATTGAGGTGCTGGAGCGTGTCCAGAGAAGGGCAACGGAGCTGTGAGGGGTCTGGAGCACACGTCTGATGAGGAGTGCCTGAGAGACCTGGGGGTGTTCAGCCTGGAGAAGAGGCGGCTGAGGGGAGACCTTCTCGCTCTCTACAGCTCCCTGAAAGGAGGTTGTAGAGAGGTGGGGGCTGAGCTCTTCTCCCTAGTGACAAGTGCTAGGACGAGAGGAAATGGCTTCAAGTTATGCCAGGGGAGGTTTAGACTGGCTATTAGGAAAATTTTTTTCACTGAAAGGGTTATTAAACATTGGAACAGGCTGCCCAGGGAGGGGGGGGGTTCACCATCCCTGGAGGTGTTTAAAAAAAGGGTAGATGTGGTACTTGAGGACAGGGTTTAGAAGTGGTTTTGTCAGGTTAGGTTAATGGTTGGACTTGATGATTTTCAAGGTCCCTTCCAACCTCAGCAATTCTCTAATTCTGTGATTCTGCAGCCCAATACCACGTACGGGACTTTTCACTATGCTCATAACAGTGTCACTAAGTATACGGCAATACAAAGTTTTCAGGGCAAATTCTGCTTTTTGTTTCCTTCCTCCCCTCCTCAGCCTTACAAATCACCTACCTTCAGGTCAGGGATCCCATACCCCTTCCTCAGAGTGATCTGGAAAACCTCCAGAGAGCTAATGAAGGCTGCCAGCCTGGTCAGGCTCTGCTTGCCGCTTCCCCCCACGCCGACCAGGAGTGTGTTTCCTCCAGGGGACTCCAGGATACGGTTGATGCGGCAACTAAATCGAAGCACACAAAATCTCTCATTAATAAGAGTATTCTTCTATTTCTCTGCCCGGTGCTTTTCAATACATATTTATTCACTAAGAAATTGTATTCTGAATGGGATGAAAAATGTCAATCTAAAAGACATGTCAGCAATCAATCCCTATCTCTGCCGAGACCTATAAAAAGGATGTAGCTGATGAAAAAAGTACATTGGTGGCAATTCAGGCTGTGCCAAATTTTTTTTCCACCTGCCAAGTCTGGCTGGACAGAACTATTTTAAGGTGAAGGCCTGGACATCTTTGCAGAGAGGACATGGGAAAAAGCACATCACATAGACATGCAGAAACTGAGAACA
The DNA here is from genome assembly GCF_000708025.1 of Charadrius vociferus. Lineage (NCBI taxonomy): Eukaryota > Metazoa > Chordata > Aves > Charadriiformes > Charadriidae > Charadrius > Charadrius vociferus. The sequence continues at coordinate 632,375 of NW_009646858.1, forward strand.
AAATTCAAGGCTCTGATACACCTCCCCAGTAAAGGTTTGTTTTCACAAAGCATTTGGGGTTCATGTGCAGGCGAAGAGTCCTGCTATGCAGTAAAGCATATTCATATATGTCTAGAAAGGCATAAAAATGCGTCTGATAAACACAGCCCTTGTCTCTTATTTAGTCAAACCACCCCGACTTAAGAGTGAGACTTTCTCACTCTTAAAAAGGAACTTGCTATTATTTCCCAGCTGTGTTCACGTGCCCTGTCTGAGAGGCGTACAGTGAACTCTGCCTGCCTCCAATTTAGTCTCTTTAAGCAATTGCTGACAGCCCCACGTGTTAAAACTCCAACTGAGGTGGGTTTAGAGAATCTTACCTGTGAAAACCTCACTGCAAGCACCATTCCTGCCCCTTACACCGTTGCCTTTATTCAGCTCACTTAACTGAGTATTTTCCTAGACTAATCGAATTAATTTTTCAAATAAGACAGCAAGAAACACTGTACTGCTTTATGACAACCCAAGTATCTTACAATCTACGCGCAGACTCCCACCAACTGTGAAATTATACCCAGAAAAGCAATCCAGTCGGCGTGGAGAGCGTCAGCGCTCCTGGTGTCTGTACTCCAGACCAACTCTCTCCATCATGTGTCTGCCCACTGATGTGCTCTGCAGGGCCGCGCGCTTCGTCAATGGGCATGATGAGCCCTGGATTAGCAGGAGACCGACAGGTCTCTCCCACTTCCTTACATAAATTCAGTCCTCAACTTTTCCTTTTTTTTTTTTTTCCTTTTTTTTTTTCCCCCCCTTTTTTCCCCACCCCCAGCTGAAAAATTTCAGCAAATTCAAGCTGACACTCATGCGCTGTTTGAGATGGAACAAGTTGGGGATTTCAGCAAAATACAATGAATGGAATTCACACAACTCCAGTGAAAATCATGCTGAAGACTCAAACCTCGCTTTCCTGATTATCTACAATATATACTGGAGGGACAGTGCCAGGTTTTGTAGCAAATCCCGACTTATGGAAAGTTCAAAAGGGGCACAAGATTAATGTCACTGTCACCTTTCTGCAAGCAATGCAAGCAGAAACGCCTGTGGACACCAGGCTGCGTGTGACTCATTAATATGGCATCAGTAAATGACCATATTCTAAGGGAAAATGTGCCCCAGTGGAGCCGAAACACCGCACTGCAAAAGTGACGGGTTGTTGAGCTCTCAGAACAGAAACGGTTAAACAGCTAAAAACAGTTAAAAGAAGTAGCACTTTACATATGTTTTTCTATATATATTTTTTAGTTTGTGTGAGAGTAACTGCATTAGGTTGCCAGGTCCAGCGAGAACTGCAGTCCCCCACCCCGGTGTGCAGCAAGGCAGCAGCTTCCTCCTACCTTGGAGTCACAAATCCACACCTCTAGACTCCATAGAAAATCAGTGAAAACTATGATTTACAGGGCAGGTCCATCTTCTGAAGTGATTTAAGACCGGATCAGCATTTCAGCCCCCAGAAATGAGTCTGTCTCTGCTGGGATTCCCAACAAGCGTTTAAATAGTATCTAAAAGCTGGAGGCACGCCTCACTATCTACACCACAGACATGTAAATAGCTTCATAATCATGAACTGGAGGCTTGCTATTGTTGTACAGTCCCACATGTCCAGTTGCCAGAGAGAATCTGTCTGGACCTCCGGGCATCTAAACGCAAGCAGGATTTTAAAAGGATCGAAGCAGTTTAAATGCCTCAATCCATTTAAACTAGTAGTCTGAACACACATAATCTCGCTTTATATACATTCGAAAATCCCACTAAGAACCTGTGTAAACACGGCTCTAAACCAGTCGTGAAAGCATCTGGGGAGATCCCAGTACAACTAGTACTGTAGCTGGTTGTCAGGTGAAGACAATAAAGCTCCTGAACACTGTCACGTACAATAAATGTTCATGCTATATGCAAAGCATCAAGGGCCAAAGATATAACAGCAACCAGACTTCAAAGTAACCACCAGCATGCAGTCCCTCCATCTGACAGCCCCAGATATCCTCCCGTGCTCCAAGCACCAGGTAGAGAAGCAGTGCGGTATTTGTGCTGGACACGCCAGCACAGAAGCTTCTGCACACCTCTGGCTCCATCAGCTATAATTATGGCTAACTACATCCACCAGGAAACTCCATGGAAGCAATTTGAGAAGTTCAATGCCACGATGAGACCATAAAGTCGGAAAATCCCCTTACACGTGGCACATGGCATCCTCAAATAGCACCAGGTTCATGGCAGCGTTGACTTCGTTGTAGTTGTCCAAGGCTTCCACAAGGATCTGGTTCAACTCCTCCCAGGTTGGAACTGGCCCATAGCTGGGTTCCCCGATGCCTTTAGCAAAATGGCAATAAACATTCATTCGCTTGGTCTCCTCTAAAGTTTCCTCAATGTCCTGTCAAAGCCAAAAAAAAATAATAAAAATAAATGTATAACAAGTAGAGAAAAAACACTGCAGCTCCATGGCAGCTCACCCAGTAAAGTACGGTGTTCCAGAAAATGCCTTTTTACGCCCATATAGTTGCACCTGCATGTTGGAAAAGGGAGAGGAGGGACAAGAGGGAAAGA
>NW_009646858.1:635014-637490 GCF_000708025.1 Charadrius vociferus
ACAACTCAAGTCATTACTGTGAGAGAATGTGGCCCTGCAGCAGTACCCACAGTGTTAGGACATTGTGGACAATGACAACATACGGAGCGGAAAGTGCTGTCTGCACTGCTTGTGACTGCAGCGATCCCCATGCAATTCACGTGGCAGCACTGCTGGGTGACGCCAGGCCCGAAGGACAGCAGGTCTGGAGCTTTCATTTGAAAGGTGTTTTGGAAAAAGGGAAAGCACTACGGATTTGTGCCTGCGTTTCACTTTGCTCCCATCAAGACCAGGAATCTCACCCTTCTCCTGCTTTTGCCACATGAGACTCAAAGCACTTAAAGGAATTTAATGCATTCCCAGAGCTCAAATCTCCTCTCCCCAATGCCTTCTGGAGTGCATCATTTATCCACATCACAACATCGTCAGCCCACAATACGGATGACAGATTTTGCTCCTGAGGTCCCACCAAGAGCATTGCCCTCCCGGCAAGTGAGAGGTGGGCAGACCTTGGCTCAAACTTTGCTTTCCCAAGGAACTTTTTACCTGTGAACATGTATGTTATTATCCAAGTTATGAACCTCAACACTTACATCGTAGAATTTCTTCACCATCTCCAGCTGGATTTTATCAAAGGTACCATAATCCTTTTCTTCAACCATCTTATCCCGGTACACCCGGTTTGACTCGTGCAGGTAGAGCTTCACGAGGTCTTGGGGTTGCTTCAGACATTCAGGGGTAGAGAACAGAAGGCCCTGTGGAGAGCAGAGACAGTCAGAAAACCCCATCTTGACCCTAAAGGATTATCCTCACCCCAGCACCCAGGCCATCCCGCTAGAATAGGGCTGAATCACATTAAAAGCAGAGTTAGAGCGACCTGCAAGTGAATTCTGAAGAAGCCCCGACTCACTGGGCCCTGGAGTCCGTGTCCATTGTTACCCCCAACCTCCCAAAGCCGTTTGTATTCGTTACACTCATTCTGACACCCCACAGAGCATCCCCCCGCAGCCTGGCCGGGCTGGTGCTCCCGAGCTCAGCTGCGAAGAGTGCACAGAGTCAGGCACCCGCCCAGGCGCACGGCTTTTTGCATCCCAACACCACACCATGGCTGCTTTGTCAAGAAGAAAAAAATAGTTTGGAAATGTTAGTAGTGATGATTTCCTTTTTTTCTTTTTTTTTTTTAATCAATTAATTTTAATTAGGTGCATTCTGCCTGCAGGAAATATTAGTTGCTGTCTGCTTATCACAGTATGTTTACCATGAACTCTATTAAAATGCATAAAAGAATTATATTTCAAAGAGGAGTCGCCTATAACTAAGCCTATTAACAGCACACAGGGTTTTCAACGGCATGAATTAAATAGACAGCTTTTATTCCTAACACCTAATTATTTATACATAAAATACAAAATATATTAAAAGCAATGTAAAGCAGTTCCACTCAGCTCACTGGCCCATGCCTCAAGTCGTTTGGGTTTAATGTCTTGTTATTTTATTTATTTCAGAAAAAAAAAAAAATAGTGAGAAGAGCTGACAGCTCAAAGGGGGAAAGGGAAACCCACCAGGTCCTAAACTGATTTTAAAAAAAAACAAAACAACCCCAAATCACTCAGGCACTCTAAAGACACCCCCAGCCACAAAAGTTGTTGTGTTCTTGATGCAAGTGCTACCTGAGAGGGAAGAAAATCCACACTTCACCAAGCTGTAATCAGTTTATTAACTTCACAGCTGAACACCTCCCCTTTTCTCACTCTGCAAACCTGACCCTTGCTCCTCGCGGCAGAGCCACCGGGCTCTTCCACAAGCACAACCACCTGCACCCCAACGAGCCACGGGGATGCTCCATGTGTGAGGCTGAGCTTCCAGGAGATGCCGCAGTGCCCATGGCTGGGATGCAAGAAAAATGCATGATCGTGGGTCGCTGCATCTGTGACGAATGTGGTGTCAGTGTGCAAAAACCCCTCCAAAAAAGGGATAATCCCCTGCCCTTTGCCATGGCAATGCGAGTTTTATCCATCTGGCTGTTGAGTCCTCAAGGTTGTATTTTAGCCAAATCTTTCATCTTCTCCTCCTTGCCAGAAAGGCCAGAAGCTGGTTAGGAAGCCCTCTCTGCTGCAACGAGGCTTCTCTAGGCAACGATATCAAATATCACGACATTGGCGATAAAATAGTGAAACTCCAGGAGAGGTCTTTGCCGAGCAGCTGTGCCCATCGGGGTGCGAGGGGCTCACCACTGCCCCCGCCAAGGAGCACGGAGCCGGGCTGCAGGGGAACCACGGCCCCCGACTCAGCAGATCGGGATTTATTACCGGGTAATTCTGAGTGACAGGCTCCTCAGCAGCTTAATAATCACCCCAGGAGATGATGCGTATTTGGCACGGAAACGGGGAATATGCTAATCATCCCAGCAAGACTTGTTTGCCGTGTTGTCGTCATGCATCAACATGCCAGCGGAGACGGGCTGTCGCTGCTTTGACAAGGCAGGACCTGACCTCAG
>NW_009646858.1:637503-643653 GCF_000708025.1 Charadrius vociferus
CCTACAATCTCCATGAAGAGGAGGAGAGTGAAGAGCACCCGTGACCCCGTCAGCCTGCCATGGCGTGTGTCCCCTCCCAGCAGGATCTCGTGTGCGCTGCACCCACCATGGTTGTGCTGAGGGAAGTCCAGGAGATATTTCTGCTTCCCATCAGAGCTCTGCAAACAGTGGCAAGTGTCGGTCAGCTCACACTTCCCAGTGTCAGCACATCTGGGCAACTGGCAGCCCTCACCTGGGGCAGGGCCATTCCCACCACAGCTCCATTAATGAGTCCTACCCCACATCATTGCCTCAAACACTGTGTTATCACTATCATCTGACCAGGAATGTTCTCCAAAAAACATCTAGCATAGCCACACACTCCAGCCACCACCCTCGAAACCTCAGAAACCTTCCATGCAAGACCAGCTTCCATGCAATACCATTTGCTTCATCTATAAGTTCAGGTGCTCTACATTTAATTTGAAGCTACTCACAAATAAAAGGATCACTCATTTTTCTATAGTGAGATGCACAGCTCTGGTACTGCCCACAGCACCAAAAAGTCCCACATTGCACAGCTAAACCATTTTTCACAATAGAATCATAGAAGCATCTAGGTTGGAAGGGACCTTTAAGATCGAGTCCAACCATTAACCCAACACTGCCAAGTCCACCACTAACCCATGTCCCTCAGCACCATGTCCACCCGTCTTTTACATACTTCCAGGGATGGTGACTCTACCACTTCCCTGGGCAGCCTGTTCAACAACCTTTTTGGCAGAGAAATTTTTCCTAATATCCAATCTAAACCTCCCCTGGCGCAACTTGAGGCTGTTTCCTCTTGTCCCGTCACCTGTTCCTTGGGAGAAGAGACCGACCCCCCCTCGCTATACCCTCCTTTCAGGGAGCTGTAGAGAGCGAGAAGGTCTCCCCTCAGCCTCCTCTTCTCCAGGCTGAACACCCCCAGGTCCCTCAGCCGCTCCTCACCAGACGTGTGCTCCAGACCCCTCACAGCTCCGTTGCCCTTCTCTGGACACGTCCAGCACCTCAATGTCCTTCTTGTCATGAGGGGCCCAAAACTGAACACAGCACTTGAGGTGGGGCCTCACCAGTGCCGAGCACAGGGGGACGATCACTGTCCCAGTCCTGCTGGCCACACTATTGCCGATACAGGCCAGGATGCTGTTGGCCTTCTTGCCCACCTCGGCACACTGTTCACCAACACCCCCAGGTCCTTCTCTGCTGGGCAGCTCTCCTGCCACGCTGCCCCAAGCCTGCAGCGTCCATGGGGTTGTTGTGACCCAAGAGCAGGACCCGGCACTTGGCCTGGTTGAATGTCACACCATTGCCCTCGGCCCATCGATCCAACCTGTCCAGATCCCTCTGTAGAGCCTTCTTACCCTCCAGCAGATCAATGCTCCCACCTAATTTGGTGTTGTCTGCAAACTGACTGAGGGCGCACGCAATCCCATCGTCCAGGTCATTGATAGAGATGTTAAAGAGAACCGTCCCCAGTACTGAGCCCTGGGGAACACTACTTGTGACCAGCCATCAACTGGATTTCACTCCATTCACCACAAATCTTTTGGCCTGGCCATCCAGCCAGTTTTGTACCAAGCTAGAGCACCTCTGCAAAGAAGATACTCCAAGTCAAAAGTTCAGACGGTCCAGTGGAGAGAAACATTTAAATTTTTCTTTCTCTTTGCACCCTTGCACGCTCTCAGGGGCATAGGAAGAGATGCATAATTCATCTCTACATGGAAATACATTGCACACAGATAGCCAAAATAGAAACAGAACAGGCCTCTGAACATACAGGACAATCTTGGAAAGTCAAAGACTTTGGGTTTATATTGCTATCTTGAACACAATAAAAGCTCCATATATAGGGAAGCTGAATGTTTAGGTAAAAAAAAAAAAAAAAACACAAAAAAACCAACACACCAGAAACTTTCAAGGTATTCTTCTAAAACCTGCAAAACTCTAACACGTATCCAGAAATCGGGATCTGAAGCAACGTGACATGAATTCTGGACACTAGGCTTCTAAGGCGATAATTATTTCCACTTGCTAAGCTGTGCATGCCGCAGGGCTCCCTGCTGCTCCGGGCGACCCAGTGAGCCCAGAGCAGCACCGGGACTCAGAGCAGAGCTCCCCGTGCCCGCCGGGATGGGACAGCAGAGAGACCTAACGTGCTCCCATGGACGGGGTGATGACAAGGTGACAGAACAGAAAGTCTCCCAGGCATAAAAAGGTAAGAAAAATAAATTACTTTTTCTCTTTGCTGTCTAAACAATGTTTAAAATCGTAATAACTTGTGCAGCACAGTGCCCCTTTCCAGCCATCCCGCACGGTTGGACTGAGCACTCTGCTCTCCTCCTTCCTGATGTTACTCTTGGGGCTCCTGGGGCAGCCTCGGCACTTTGAGGACAGTGGTGACACTAAAACAGTGACAAACACAGCATTACTATCAACAGCGTGTGGGTCAGGAACCCAGAGTCCTATTTAAAAGGCCAATTTCAAGATATGCTCATCAGGGAGGATTGACGAGGGGCTCCACCACCCCATTGGCACCGTGTCCTGCGGCGGCTGCTGCGTGTGATGGAGCGGCCCATAACCACCCACCGTTGGGAAGAGAAACAGCAGAGAGGGCAAGGCGGAAGGAGGGGGGGACTCTGGAACCAGAGGGGCTCTGGTGGCCAGATCCCAGGCCAGCCCAAGGCTAAGCCATGCCAAACAACCATGCCATGCTGAAGAACAAAGGGGAGGTGCTGCGCACCCCGCACCAGCCTGGCAGCCGCTGCCGCCCCCTCTCCAGCGGGCAATGCACAAGGCCCATTTTGGCATTTGCAAGCCTGAAGTTTGCGGGGCTCTTGAGCAAGTCCAAGCATGGGTAGATATGAAAATCCCTCCCCGTGCAAAGGAAGGTAAAGTCTGGCGGCCGCTAAAGCCGATGTGGAGACAAAGCTGAGGTGGAGCGAGACACGCCGGAGCTACTGCCGTCACCTTGCTGTCAGGAAGGGACAGAGGCCGCTCTTACTCAACTGCCGCAGATCTTAATGTGACACGCTGCTTGAAAATCTTGTTAGAAACAGGAATAAAAAGCAAAATACAACCCTGCTGAGTCTATGATTATTATTTTACAGAGATGACAGATATAATTTGGAGCATAATACCATGGTAACCCTTTCAGACGGAGAGAAAGACAGCGACAGGGCTTTCTCTGGTGTGAGCCGGCAGGGAATATATTTTTAAAAAGCATAATCCACAACTCTGTCGCTGCAGAGACCTGTCTTCTTTAATCAAGGGTAAATTGCCTGGAGCGTACCAATCAATTTAACTCTGCAGCGCATGGTGGGACCAGAGGCATGAAAAGGTGCCATAGAAATGCAAGGCAAATAGTGTCGGACTTCAACTGCAGATGGGACCTGCTACAGAGGAAGAGTAACAGAGAACGTCTTCTGACGAGCCCAAAGGACTATAAAGGACTGAAGTGTGACCTTGCCCTTGCAACAGCAACACCAGCAAGTGATGTAGACCAAGGACAAGGACCCAGGGCTGCCATTCTGCAGATCTTGCCTAATCCTCCTCCAGTCCCTTCTTGCCCATCGCCCTGGACTATGGTTTCCAGCCTCTCCTCACTCTGAACACTTCCCAGTAAGATGTGACAGCAGATTTAAGCTGGTTTATTACAGATAGGTTTTACAGTACTTGCTGAGCCTTCTGTAACCTTTCAAAACCAGCCCATGAGCCCAGGGGGTTGAAGATGATCACGGATTTTGAGGCTCCTTGTTATTCTTTTTCAAAATCAGAAAGGAGCATCCTTCAATCCAGACCCTAGTGGGCTTCCAGGTGAGCAGTGACCTGAATGTGTTTGTGTGTTCATCAGAGAAACCGTGCCTGCTGCTGGCTTCCTTCTCCCTTTGGCTCCCCTCCTTCACTCACAGCCCTTCTGCCGGTCCCTCCCTCCCTGCCTGGAGACTCATGTTGCCCGTCGGGGAGCCAGCCCATCCCCTCCATGGTGAGCATCCACACGTTACCCCGGTGCCACACAGGACAGACTGGCTTATTTCTATGTGAGGGCCTGAACCAAAGTTTCACCCTTATGCTCCTAGCCAGCTGATGCCAGAGACTCAGCAAGTGGCACCACCGAGGACAGTGACAAGGCACCAAAAGTTGTCCTGCCGAAGGTGAAGTCCAGAGACAAAAATCAAATGAGAACAGTGGATAACATCACTGTTGTGCAGGAATACATGGGATTTCCCATGACCCTCCCAAGTCATGGTTCATCTCAGGGGACACCTACTCTGCAGCCAAGAGAGCCCTGAAAGCAACACAGTTCAGCCAAGACACCCACACGGGGCAGGTGGGTGCAACCCCTGTGTCCCTGTACAGCCACTAGAGCCTAGGTGGGATGTCCTGACATGTTTCAAAAAGCACTACACAGCCACACTTGGGCAACAGAGGGAAACACCACACCTGTGTCCCTGGCAGGCGGAGCTGGACAGCCTCCTGCCCTCCCCAGCCTTGGATGAACGTAGATCTCCTCACACATCTGAATCTGAGCACCTTAATCTGGAGCCAGATCCCACCTTAGACCTGCAAAGTGCCAATGTCTGACAACAGCACAGTCAGCTCAGACTCCTTTCACCTCCAATGAATGAGGTGCTACAGAAACACAGTTCCTCTGAGCTCTTCTCCATGTTTCCATGAGGATGAGCAGAACTATTGTCCTGGTTTGAGGTAAAACAGAACCAATATACACAAATAACCATTTTTTTCTGCTGAGGGAGACGACATGACTAGCCAGGCAAAAAGGAATCCCACTGAAGATGCTCAGATCCCCAGAGATGATCATTCCAATTAGTCAGGACAAACATGAACAGTGCTTAACAAAGTCAACCCACTGCTGCCTGTCAAGCCTTCAACCCCTGGGGGTATAGGTTGCTCTTTTCCCCTTTGGTTTCACCAACACCTTTATTTGTCTAGACAAATCTCTGGTGTTTGCCAACATTTGGAGTGAGCACCTTCTGGAGTCACCTTCAGCTGAATCCGAGTGACACAGACATCAGCCTGATCCGCTCAGGCAATGAGTGTTGGGTGCAGAAGGACAAACACGAAAGCATTAAGTTCCCATATCTGTCTGTGGAAGGGAATTACTGCCGACTTGCTTTGGGGCAGTCTTGTTCCGTGCAACACTCACATGCACGCCTGGGCCAAACTCATTCATTCTTCATTAGCTGCAGCAATTAAGATACAGGTTGTTGGAGTGTTTTGTAATGAAACAATTAGCACAGGACTCCTTGTCATAAGAGCTGTCAGGCAGTTTTGACAAAGGGAATCAAGCTGGGCTTGTAAGGTCCTACTTCAATGTTTAGGTACAGTATAAATTTCTAACGTGGTACGGTGATGCCAGAGGCACTGGGCAGATCGCAAACGGAGCCACCGTTAACGACCTGCGCAGAGCCAGCAGCACCGCGGCAGCGAGTCCAGGGGTTGACTCCTCCACAGCTGCAATTCGTACATGGTTTGTGCCTTTAACAGTTATCTTTGGCTGCTTGTATCGTCACAGAATAGCTGGTAAAACAGCAATCCCCAAACGCCTTTTATATATGCAGCTATTATGCACTCGGTGTTTGATAGTTTGTCTGAGATTAAAAGGAATTTGAAAAAGGCACTATGCATCGACCTACAAGCTTCACACCCACCAATTCTCCATCTTCCTGCAGGCTAAGGAAATTCAGACAGCCCCTGCTTTTTGGGGATTGTTTGTTTTGTTTTGTTTCCCTCTTTCTTTTTTTTTTTTTTCTTCTTTCTTTTTCCCAGATGCCATCACACCAAGCTTCATAAAAGAACATGGACCAGATGGATGGACTGCAAGGTGGTTAGAAAACTGGTTGGACCACGAGGCTCAAAGCTCTAACTGGAGGCCAACTACCCACCAGCAGTGTTCCACGGGGGTTGGTACCAGGGCAGTGTTGTTTAATGCCTTTCCCACTGGTGGACGAAAAGGTGGCCATGAGCTGGCAATGCGCACTGGCAGCCCAGAAAGCCAACCCCATCCTGGGCTGCATCCCCAGCAGCGTGGCCAGCAGGGTGAGGGGGGAGGATTCTGCCCCTCTGCTGCACTCTGGGGAGACCCCCCTGCAGTGCTGCCTCCAGCTCGGG
>NW_009646858.1:643721-648437 GCF_000708025.1 Charadrius vociferus
GGAGCCCCTCTGCTGGGAGGACAGGCTGGGAGAGTTGGGGGGGTTCAGCCTGGAGAAGAGAAGGCCCAAAAGGGGAGACCTTTCAATACTTAAAGGGGGTTTATAAGAAAGATGGGGACAAACCTTTTAGCAGAACAAGGGGTAACAGTTTTAAACTAAAAGAGGGTAGATTCAGACCAGATATAAGGAAGAAATGTGTTATGCTGAGACACTGGCCCAGGTTGCCCAGAGAGGTGGGAGATGCCCCATCCCTGGAAACATTCCAGGTCAGATTGGATGCAGCTTTAAGCAACCTGATCTAGTTGAAGATGTCCCTAGTCATTGCAGGGGGGTTGGACTAGATGGCCTTCAAAGATCCCTTCCAAGCCAAACCAGTCTATGACACAGGCAGCGCACTCTCAGCAGGTCTGTAGATGACACTGACCGAACAGAGAAGTTATTACACCAAAGGGCAGAGAAAAGCTGTATGAAGTTCAATCCCCTTTTGGGTCCCCCAGTACAAAAAAAGACATTGACATACTGGAGCAAATTCAATGGAGGCCACCAAAACTGTAAAACAGTGGAGCGCAGGACATGCAAGGAAAGGCTGAGAGAAATGGGAAAGGGTGAAGGGGAACGTTACTGTCGCCTACAACTACCTGATGGGGAGTTACAGAGAAGATCAAGCCAAATTTTTTTCTCGAGGTGCGCAGCAAAAGGACAAGAGGCAACAAGCACAAATCGCAGCAAGGGAAATTCTGATTGAAATAAAGATACATAAACTTCACCATAGAGTGGCTTTAGCAGTGCAACAAGGACCAGGGGGGCTGTGGGAACTCCAGCCTCGGAAACATTCACAACCTGTCTGATCAGCCTGACCTAACTTTGAAGTTGGCACTGCTTTAGCAGGGGATTGGACAAGACAGCTTGAGCTAAATTATGAATTTATGAAGATGTAACGAATGCAACACATGGAAATGCATTCCCAGAGCCCAGAGCTTCTTTCACACTCAATTTCAGGAAAATAACCGTGTTCCAGCAGAGCTAAACACGGAATCAGGAGATCTCAGAACCCCCAAGAATATTTAAGGTAAGTAAATAATCAAGACTGAATAGCAAAAGGTAAGGAAGGATTTCAAGAAAAATGGAACCACAATTTCAATAAATGCTGTAAGGCCAAGGAGGCAGACTCCCCCAACACCTCCTACCGCCATATGACAAACGAAAAGCCATCTGAGCTCCTGTCACTGCTCCTCCCCTCTGGCCCAGCATCTAGATCTGGCAGGACATTTTCTAATATCCCACAACCTTAGCACCTTTCAAGCAGGCTACAGTTAAAATTAAAGCTTCCAATTTAAATGCTTCTTTTCTCTCTCTGTGCCTTTCAAAGCACAGATTAACCAGAAGCCGGGATTTAACATGACCCACATCTAACACCAAAGGCTGCTGATGTTTAGCAGGGCACAAGTGACAGGTCTGATTCCTTCTTGACACAATGGAGTTATTAACTTTTTCAGGGTCCTGTTCCTGGATTTCCCATTGTCTGTCATTACTTTACCTCTTGTCTGATGGACCGGACCACATGGCACTGAACTTTCAGTACCTGCTTTGTAAAACAGACATTAATAAGGACAGCAACAAATCACAAACTGCCATTTTACAACAGGTTATGGTGTTTCAAACCTCTTGATTTGGCTACTGAGAACTTTCCCAAACTTTATTAATCAGCCTTAAACTCCAAAAGGCTCTTTGAGTAGTAACACCTACTGCTTCAAAGCATGAGATTTCTGGGGAAAAAATTAAAAGAAAAAAATACCTCTCCACTGTTGGAAGAAAACATTTTTAAAGCTGAACAACTTCCCCTTGGTACAGAACTGGCTCCAGTGGTTATTCAGTTTCAGCAATTAAGTCAACGCTGGTTTTGATTTATTTATCATCTCTTGAAATGCCATCCTTCATGCTCATGCTGAATACGTGACCATCAAGAAGCTACGAGGACATGGCAGTATAGGCCAACAAACTGTACTGGCCGTAGGCAGAGCAGCTGAACAAGTTCCTGCTCTCCTGTCTACAGGGCCAGCAGCCCCCAAAGCATCCACCACCCGCGTCAGTGCAATAAAGTCCTTTCCCCATGTGGTGGAGCAGTGTCATTAATCCCCACACTTACATGTGTGGAACTGAGGCTCACAGAGACAAACGCAGCTCCATTATACCAATGGTCACTTAATTAAGTGCTGAAATCACAAGCCCAAAGGTCCCTTCAGTTGGTCCCTTCTACAGCCAGAAGGCATTTCAATCCACCCAAATCCTGCACCTCCTTCTGGAGATACTCATCCCTCCCTGTTGGCCACAGGAGGCCGGAAAGTAAATAAGTCTTTAACTGGTGTTCCTCAAAGCCACGGGTGATGGCTCTGGAATCCATCCAAAATCAATCCAGAATTAGGGAATGGCCTGACGTCACCCTCTTTACTCAGGGGACACCCACGCTGTGCCACTGCCAGGTGTGTTTTGCTCACCGAGGCTAGCTGGGCCAGGGGACACACATCCACAGCCCCCCGTGGCCTTGGAACAAGCTCCAAGCGCCAACACGACAGCAACTGTACTTACTTGGAAGATGTTGGAGAAGTCTCGCAGGTTGAAAATGTAGTGGAACTTGATGGCTGTTGGCAGGAAAGTAGCAGCTACTTTCTGATGCAGTGCCAGGGCCAGGGCAACCAGCTGCTGAGCTGATTTTTGCACAGTCCCTGAGAAATTCCCACTCGTCAGGTGCTGCATTAAAATGGTGCTGTAGATCCTGGACAAGGCATCCTGACCAGGGATGGAGAGAGCGAAGACGCAGAAGTGACGCTGAGGAAGAGAAAGGACAAGGTCAGAGAGATGGGCAACCACTCCTCGAGCAAAATGCCCTTGGGGACTTGATGCGATTGGACACAGTACTAGATAATCTCATCTAGGCTCCCTTTCCCACAAAAGGTTGGACCTGATGATCTTTCAAGGTCCCTTCCAACCTGCGACGCTGTACGATTCTGTGACTTGCAGTCAACCTGACCAAGGCTACTGCCCTCTTCCAATTTTCCAGCAGAGAACACCTGGCAAATGACATCATTCTGCTCTCTAAACACAGGGTTTTCAACTGCATTTCACAACCGCGATGCTGGAAGTTCAGTCCATTGAAGAGCTGAAGAGCTCTGAAGGTCCACCAACCTCCAATGAAGCCCAGTCGCCTTCTCTGTTGGTAACAGCCCCCGGCAGGTGCCACCTCCCAGAAGGCCCCTTATTGATTTGGAACTTGCAAAGACAGAGGAGATGCCCGTGTACAGCCACGGCACGCTTCATTTTAACACCACAGCTTGCTAAGAAGAGGCCAGGGCCTGGGCTGACTCTGGTCATGAGGTTTCTCCATGAGGGCAAGAATTTTGTTCTCTGCTATCCAGGCTCCCCAACAGCCAGCAGGTCCCTGCGCTGCGGGCAGGATCTGTCCCTGCGGCAGCCACCCCACCGAGTCATAGCTGCTCTTGCATGGGCACCCGTTTCTCAGGGTATTTCTCCACTACTGCTCACCTGCCGAACTTCCTCCTACAGCATGGCAAATACCTGCCACGCAGCCGGGAAAGGCACCGTCCCCCTGGCTGCCACTTGTCCCCCTGGGATGCCAACGGGACCCGCTCAGTGGGTTTGATCTGCAGGCACAGGAACAAGCTCTGCCACTCCTCACGGCTTGGAGAAAGGGCTAAGGAACCTCAGGGCTGATAATAACCAGCTCTGTGGCCCAGGTTGAGCCTCACAGCTCCCAAAAATCAAGCCCTGAGATTTAAGATATCTTCTATACTTCTGTTACCATCAGCACTTGCACTGTTTTGGGGGATTTTTTTGTTTGTTTTCTTTGTTTGGGTTTCCCCATGCACCTCTTTTTAATGAGAATGTACGGTCAGCTCCATCAGGCAATTTTAGAAGCCAAAAGGCATTAATGAACTATGTTCCAGAGGTAAATATTAGCTAAATGAAGGCAAAATCTGTGTGTATGCACCAGAAGGCTGTCCCGAAAGTAGGTGTTAGGCTGGCTGGCAACTTGTGACTTCTTCCTCCGACTGAGCAGCAGAATGTGAGGAAAAACAAACCAGGGAATAAGGGAGCAAGTCTGCTGCTTCACCATTAGGAACCATAGTCACTCGACAGCTTCATGCCATTTCTCCTGATAAAATGACAGCAGGATCTGCCACTTGTTTTCGTCTGGCCTCATGCTTAAATAATCCACCCAAAAGTAAAACCAGTGATGTGCCTGCCACTGCGCCGGGCTTTACCTGCAGACGAGGGTTGATGGTGAAACTCCCTGCGGTCGGGTTCATGCACGACACGTACTGCACATTCGTGATCTCCTTCAGCGACAGCTTGGTCCTGTCGTACCTTTGGGCAGAACAAAAGCAGCGGTAGGGTGACGGGAGCTGCTGTGTCCCCCCAGTGCCCGTCCATGGGCCACCAATGACCAGTTGTCTTCAGTAGGGTCAAATTCTGCATCTCGCCAAGGCAGGGCCCAGGCTTGCCTGTATCACCTGGACGTGGCCCAGCACATACGAGTCCCGCTCTTGGCAGCTTCGGCAACCCGTAGCTGATGTTTCTACAAACCAGTAACAAGCCCTGAGCAAAGCTCACAGGTTGTAGCAGTCACGTGCATGGAAATTGTAGAAAATCGCAGGAATCCATGTGGTTCGAGGCAGCCTGGGACAGGGGCAGGCTGGC
>NW_009646858.1:648466-652043 GCF_000708025.1 Charadrius vociferus
TTGGTAGGCATGGGGACGCCACCGAGGGAGCCGGGGGTGCAGCCCCAGCAGCAGCGCTGGGAGCCCAGTTACCACTGGGGCCAGGGCAGCCCAGGGGTTGCAGTGGGCTGTGCCCATCTCACTCCTCATCGTGCCCCGCAGTGGGCTGCGAGAGGGGACACCGACAGTGCAACACCCCGGCAGGCGCTGCCGAGAGCGCGGGCAGAAAGCCTGGACGTGCCTGGGAGGGGACACACGACATGCTGTGTGTCCCCGTGCCTCCCACGCAACCAGCACAGCCCTCTTTCAGCCCAACTTCTCCGACATCCGCAGCACCAAATTTCTCCCTGCCCTCCGCTGTCTCCATACTTGGGAAGCTTTTGGCCAAACTCGGGCAAGCAGGCAGCTGAGGAGACTGGAAATTCCTGCCAGTCCCTGCCTGGTAATGCCCCCCGGGAGAGCTGCAAATCTTGCTGTCCCACGCAGCACTGCTGGCTACGGTGTAAAATGCACCAATTTCCTTCCAAAACACTGTCACTGCTTTTCCTTCAAATTACCTCTGTCTAGAAAATGCTTGTTTGCTGCTGCCTGATTAACAACAATATCAGGTGCTCCCAGCTGAGGCCAAATCCACAGCCGTCCCCCGTACCGCAGGGCATCGAGGCTGAGCATCCCGCTCCCCTTGCAGGCTTTGCAGCGGGACCACAGTCGCAAACCACCGGGAGAGCAGAGCAAAGCTCTTCTCAATCAGGCTGTGAGCAACTGACAGGGGAAAACCCTGTTTTGCTGGGGACAGGGAAAACCCCAGCGCTCGGCTCCGCCAGAGCCAACTCCAGCCCGGCCCAGGTGAATGCGATGGCGGACAGGGGATGGGAAGGGGGAACTGCGCTTCCACCTCCTCCCAGACCCCATCCCCATCCCTGGAGCTGAACAAGAAGGTCTTGGATGACCAAACCCAAGCAGTCTCCTACCAGTGGCCGTAGTCCAGGTGCTGCCTGATCAGCGTGTGGGGCTGCACCGTGCCATAAGCATCCACTTCAGGCATGTTCAGATCATCGATGAAGTAGATAAGCTTCTTGGTACCCGGAGGGCCGTAATTTCTGCCAGCCTTTTTATCCAGAGGCTTCTCAAGCACACCTGTACGGAGGCAGAAGTGCAAAGTTAAGCTACTGGGGGACCCCTGGCTGCAAAATAAAAATGATTTCTCACCCCAGCTCAATGCCGGGCTGTGAGTAGCTACAGCAGCCCCGGGAGGAGCTGCGCTGTGCCCGGGACAGGCAGAGCTGCTCTCACGGCACAGGGGGAGCCCCCGGCCCCTCCAGTGGGCACCTGGGGGTGTCTATTGCTTTTTGGGGAGGACAGGATGCTGCAGGACAGCAGCTGTCCCCGAGCTGCGGCTATCGAGCAGCGGGGAGCCCTGCACGGGGCTGGCAGCACCCTTGGGCAGCTTTTTGGTCTGACCCGACCCAAATCGGAAAGCTCTCAGTTCCCTCCTTTCAAACAAAAAAAGGCAAACGAACAGTCCGCTACAAAACAGGGCTCCTTCACAGCAAACAAAAGCTTTTCATGCAAGATGAAGACCTTTGAATCCCTTCTGCGTAATTTTTTAAACTAAATCTTGCTTGCTGAGGTTATCCTGACCCGTACAAGAACGTGCCCTGTGCCTGCGCCGGCGATGCGGCGGCCACGGGGTCGGCACAGGCAGTAGCCGCCGGGCACCGGGAAGGAGCAGGGGAGATGCTGTGGGCACAGAAGCCCATGAGCAAAGCTGATTTTGTGTATGTAAGTGCATTGTTTAGCTCTGTTAGACAAAACAAATAGGTGATTTTGGGGGCAAATTCCTGCACATTTTCAGAACAATCAAAATAATGGTTTTCATTCAAATGCACCAAATACCCACAAGTTCCCTGATCCCATCCCCAGCATCACCCAAACCTCCAGATAATGTGACATTTCCAATACAAGCTGCCAAACTACCACCTGGTGTTAAGTAGGGTCATGCATGAGCAAGGCAAAGCGCAGAGAGAAAAGTTTCTCATTTCAAAGCTTTGGAAGATTTTAATTTGTTTTAGGAGAAGGCTGAGGTTACGTGTTGCTCTGGATTATAAAATGTGGGGAATATTTAGAATGCTGGGCTGGTATTTCATACAAATCACCCCACGTTGCTGCACATGATGTTTTATAGGTTATCGATTCCTGTGATTGCAGCTCAAACAGCCTTTCCCAACTCGGGAAGTGGAAAAGCAAACGGAAGCATCTTTCCTCTGCCCAGATCCTGGGGTGGGCTCTCTGCCATGGGCTCACTTGGAGAGCATCCCCGGTCTCAGGGCGCGCTGCTCTCCTGAAGGCGGAGGCAGAATTTGTTTCATTTGCACAGTTTTGCGTTGTCAACAGACCCGTATGGTGCTGTAGAGCAGCACGGTAAGTAGCAATTCTTTCTAATTAGGGAAGACTGGCAAATGTAAATGGGACTGGGAACTTTCGTAAAAATCTCCTTGTGAAAACATACACTGAAGCTATTCATTATCATGTGCAAAAGTTATTAAGGAAGATTTATATTCTGTTTTTTTCAGACTTTTTTTTTTTTTTTTTTTTACTGCTTCAGTGCCTGGCAGACAGCTTGTCTTTCCCACTACTCAAAATTCAGCTGATTTCTTGTCAGAGACAGTTGCTGCAGAAAGGAATGAATTGTGCTAAGAAAAATGATGAATCTTTCCTCAGTGGAGTCTCTCGCCCCCTTCAATAAAACCACAATATTTGAAATTTCTGGTAGCAAGTTAAATTAAGTGTTTCAAATAAGCATTTAATTTAAATTTAATTAGTCCTTAATTAACATATAAAATCAGCCCTTTTTGAGGTTAAACAAGTATGCAGGAAATTCATCACACTGAAATGCAATTACTGGGGATCAAGTGACATGTTCGTGGAAGTTGCATTTTAATTCAAAGCTGTATCTCATAATAACAATAAAGGGTCCGCGTCTGTGCGTCTGAAAGAAGCACTCACCGCAAATGAGACTTAGCAAGAGCGGCTCCTCTCGCCTGCTGGCTGTTGATCAAGGCGGTGGGTGGGTGGGGGTAACCCCAAAATCCCCCAAAACCAATATTTATTGCAATTTTCTCAAGGCAGATCTGGAGTGGAAGGGCGGTGAATGCCAGACGCCAGGGCTCCGTCTGACGAGGAGCAAGGAGGAGCAGAGGGCTGAGAGGGTATCAAGCAGAGAGGGCAGCGGACTGGAGGTCCAGGGCAATGGGCTGAGAGGCCAATAAATGCCAGCAGAAGTGCCATTTGGTGACAATACACCAAAAAAAAAATCCCCAAACTGGCCCAGGCATGATAGATGTCTGGCTCCTTCTAGCCCCTACGCACACGCACTTCTGTAAGCCCCAGGGCCTGAGAGGATGGTTTGAACCACATACCTGTGCTTCCCCTAAAGGGTGCACACTCCGCACCTTATAAATCTCTGCACTAACAGGTGCCTTGTCTAAGAAATTACTGGCTTTCAAATTAGGCTCTTTTTTAAGTAAAAAAAAAAAATAAAAAAAAATCCAAAACTGCTCTATCTCCATGTTTGACAAATTTAAAGAGGTGCCTACTG
>NW_009646858.1:652453-719430 GCF_000708025.1 Charadrius vociferus
TTTGCGTTCTGGGGGTGGGCGGGGGCAGGCGGGCAGGTGAGCCCGGGCACTGGCAGGCACAGAAACTCCACAAACCTGCCCCAGAAAGCTCCACGGTCGGCCCCACATCGCGGCCCAAGGTTACGCAGTGTGGGCTGAGCCTCCGCTGTCACCTCTCTACCAGCAGATCGATCCCATGGTGCAATTTTAAGCCCCAACACCTCTCTCAAAATGTTTGCCATGGGACAAAGCCCCAGACGCTCACTGCCTCCAGCGCCGGTGTGGGCTGCAAGCATGTCCTCACCCAGCACCGTGTGGCCAGAAACAACCCAGAGGGTGAAGGTTTAATCCATGGTGTCACCAATGCTTCAGAGATGGTGGTCCCATATAGGGCTGGGGGAGTAAAAGGATTTCAGGACATCTGGGTCAAACCGAGCTACATAAAGGAAGCATTTTGTTTTATGAAGACCCACATCTGTTATTCAACTCAAAACAAAGCAGGTTGTTTCAATCCTGGTTAACAAATACACGTAAAAAGTTATTTATCTCTCTTTAGGTCAACTCAAAGTGAAAACACCATTCCAAAATGAGCCACTTTTTAAGAATTCCCTCCTTTCTCTTCATCTCTGAAAGGACTACACCGCAAAACTGACCTTATCTTGGTCTCAAACTTCATTTTTCACTGATACACTAAAATCCTCATTAGCGATATTCTTATGGGCTTCCCCAGGGCCAGCAACTCCCTGGGGCTCTGAGCCCTGCAGGGTCAGCAAGCCCTGTGCCCTCTGGGGAGGGGGAGTGTGGGACCCACTCCCTGGGAGCACGTCGGGCTGCGACAGGACATGGAGGACAGCACCGGAACCAGCAGCCCTGGCTTACAGCCTGCACAGGTCCGTTAGCAGCATCCTCGCTGCTAATTGGGATGCAATTCCCGTCATTGCACCCTGAGGACAGTTTGGATCCTATCCAAGAAACCCATCCTATTCAGCTTGGGCTTAAATTTGAGCATATTAAAGACACACCTCAATTCAAGTACGAGCTGTGCGCTGCCCAGAACAGCAGCAGATTTAAGCGTGTGCTCCGGCACAGCTCTGAACCAGAGTCATGGCGTTCAGAATTCATAGAATCATAGAATTGCTGAGGTTGGAAGGGACCTTGAAGGTCAAGTCCAACCATTACCCTAACCTGACAAAACCACCTCTAAACCATGTCCCCAAGTACCACGTGTACCCTTTTTTCAAACACCTCCAGGGATGGCAAATCCACCCCCACCCTCAGCAGCCTGTTCCAATGTTTAATAACCCTTTCAGTGAAAAAATTTTTCCTCATATCCAATCTAAACCTCGCCTGGCATAGCTTGAACCAACTTACTCTCGTCCTAGCACTTGTCACCAGGGAGAAGAGGTCAGTCCCCACCTCTCTACAACCTCCTTTCAGGTAGCTGCAGAGAGCGATAGGGTCTCCCTTCAGCCTCCTCTTCTCCAGGCTGAACAACCCCAGGTCCCTCAGTTGATCCTCATCAGACGTGTGCTCCAGATCCCCCACCAGAATTCAAACCCTCAGGTTGGAAAATGTCATCTTCCCCGAAACCAGGGGTCTGCTGACCTGAGAGTTTCACAGTGGGATTTAAGAGTCATCGGGTGTCAGTACAGAGCCCACAAACAACACGGGCATCTTGCCCATGAGTCTTCCCTCAAGCGCCCTATTATACACCCCACTCCAAACCCCAACAGATACCCCAGGAATTCGGAAACCTGCCAGAGAGAAGCCCCATAGCTCAGGCGCTGCCTTACCTTGCAGCATGGCAGAGGTGGTGTAGTAGTTAAATGGGACCTTCTTCACCACATACGCGTCCGTGTCCAGTGATGAAAGCTTGTCCCCCACCAGCACAGACTTCCCCGTGCCGGCATTGCCCACCAGCATCACTGGGCGCTGGCGCTCCAGGAGCCTGTCCATGAAGTACCGCACACGGACCGTCTCAGCGGTGGGCACCAGGCAAGCCTGAGAGGGGCAGAAGGAGCAGGTAAGTGTCCCCATCCCTGCCACAGCCCCACAGCCATGTTCCGGGGAGAAGTAAAATTGGCAGAGCCAGGAATGAGTGAGGTGACCTCAGTTTCTCGATTGCACTAGGAAGGGAACGATACGCTGCTGCCAACCGTTAAAATCAAACTGTCTGTACAGACGAAACCTTGACAGCTGGATGCTGGGAGCAGCATCTGTATCTCCCCACAAACACACATTTTGCTAAAGCAGTAGCAATTTTTACAAGTCATCTGCTCACTGTGGCACTTCTAAAAGGAAAGAAAAGCATAACTGGCAAATGCAATTCGCTACCTGCAGAAACTCTTCATTTTTTTTGTCCAAATCGTAAAAACATCTCTATTTTCAGCCACACAGAATGACGACACGGTGTCTCGGGGGCTTTGTCACTACACTCTTACGCAACCTTCTCTCTGCAGGCCAAACACTCCCCCAGCCTGCAGCCTGGGCAGCTCCTGGGTCACCGGGGGGTTCCGAGCCTGTCCCTTGTGTATGTCACTCGTACTTGGAAGCTGGATGGAAGATGTGTCTTCGCAGCCAAAGCACAGTAAAGAAAGATGGTAATTTAGTTGTACCTCATGAAAAACATCATCCTTATTATAAAGTGCTTGACCTTTAATGAGACTTCATTGAGCTGCCTGCGTACAGTCACTAAAGTGCATGTACTCTTCCCAGACAAAGAGCAAGAAAGGTTCACATACCTGTAATGGCATTTCCGGATCAAATTCAAACTGGGGAATAAGTTTAGACCAAGGCTCAAACTTCTTCGTTTCTGGATCGATGTAGAAGTCAAAGACTGTGCCCTGAGAGGGAAACTTGATGGTCTTGAATTCTGCCACCCACCACTTGCTGAACTCCATTCTGTAGTCCACAAGCTGCAAGGCAAAAAGGGGAGAAAATAAGCTCATCTGGAGAAATTCATTGGTGATGGAGAACGTTGTCTGTCCCAGTCCACCAGAGTGGGATTGGTCCTTAAAATACATTCCACAGCATAATGATCTTATCCTTTTTCCTATTATTAAGCCTAATTTTTCATTTTTTTCATTTCTTCTCATCACTCCTATTTATTCACCTAAATAATTCATCCTCTGTGTTGATCACTCTCGGTGTGTCTGAGATTAGATAGATGGATCAATTTGAAAAAGAGAAATACGTGCCTATGACTAAACAGACTGCTTGATTGATTCTTGGTGCCTACTTCTTCCTACAGACAAGGACACAACATCCGTCTACATCTGTGGTCATGGTTAGTCAAAGGATGCATACTAAAGCCTTTCCTCATAAATCACACCACTCTATTAGTTGTTGTCTTCTGGCCTCTTTTCAAGCCACAATGTTTTGGAGAAGCAGGATGGCAGACACCGGTGTACCAAAGCACCAGAGAGGGACCTAGCAAGGCTGGAGCGGTGATCATCCCCCTGTTCTCAGCACTGGTGAGGCCCCACCTCAAGTGCTGTGTTCAGTTTTGGGCCCCTCATGACAAGACAGACACAGAGGTGCTGGAGCGTGTCCAGAGAAGGGCAATGGAGCTGGTGAGGGGTCTGGAGCACACATCTGATGAGGAGCACCTGAGAGACCCGGGGGTGTTCAGCCTGGAGAAGAGGAGGCTGATGGGAGACATTCTCGCTCTCTACAGCTCCCTGAAAGGAGGGTGTAGCGAGGGGGGATCGGTCTCTTCTCCAGGAAACAGCCTCAAGTTGCACCAGGGGAGGTTTAGATTGGATATTAAGAAAAATTTCTTCACAGAAGGGTTATCAAACATTGGAACAGACTGCCCAGAGAAGTGGTAGAGTCACTATCCCTGGAGGTGTTTAAAAGTCCTGTAGATGTGGTGCTGAGGGATATGGGTTAGTGGTGGAGTTGGCAGTGTTGGGTTAACAGTTGGACTCAACGATCTTAAGGGTCTTTTCCAACCTAAACGACTCTATGACGCTGTCACTGTGCTCCTTTGGCTCTACTGTGTTTCTGCACACCCACAGCGCCCTGGAAGCACCCGCGTTCTTGTCCTTCCCCATTACACTTTCTGTGCATGGCGATTTTGGAGCATCTGAATTTTTTCAGGAGCTGGGGTGACAGTTTTGCTTTAGATACTGGGTCAGGACTTGTAAAATGTGCTTAGTCCCCTTCCCCTTAGTCCCAGTTCTCCTGTACGACATTGGGCCAGTCACGACATTGGGACAGTCACTCTGCCTGAACGTCTTCCCGCACAGACAATGGGGACTACAGCCTTCTGCCCTGGGGAGAAGCGGGTGGGGGAGGGAGGGGAAAAGTGCTGTTAAAAAGATATCTGTGAAATACCAGATGCATAATTTAGCCAGTCTTAACAGCACTGTTTCTTCCTGAGGCTTCTGCAGGTCTCTCCTCCTCGTCGCCATTTGATGTGCTTTCCCAGGCCAGAAGCCCAGGTGGGACCGGCAACACATTGCCCACCAACTGCCAAGGCTCCATCAGGAAAGCCGGGTTTGAAGCTGAACTGAAATAAGCGTCCTCTGTAAAGTCTCCTGAGCCACCATCCATCAAAAGACCAGAGGATTTGAAAAACACATTATTAGTATCCACGATTTTGCAGTCTCGTGCTATTCAGAGAGGCGGAATAACTGTAATTCTCCATTCTCCTGTTGCTATAACTCCTCGGTGCCGGCAGCAGAGTAGCCTGCAGCGGAGAGGGATGTGCATCACTGCTAAAAGCTTTCTCAGAAGGGTGCCCTTACCCCTGCGCAGGCAAACCGCCTGCAGCTGCATTGCGATGGGCTGCCCGCCCCCCCGAACCGAGCAGTTAAGTGGAGCTCCAGCCCTAGCTCTATTGCCTGAATGGTGTCGAACTCAAACTGCTGCCTTAATAAAAACCCCATATGGATTTCCGCTAATTTCAGAGCCTGGAAATGGCAAATCTATCATCTGTTTTTATACAGGGGCCCCGCTACCCACCAACAATTGCAGAGTAGTGGGAAGCCTTCCAGACTGTTTCTCCTGACATTTCGGCAGCAAAAGGTCAGCGCGAAGGGCACCTTCAATGGAGAGCAATAAACAGATTTTATATTGGATCATTTTTCATCAGGCTTCCCCTCGCTCGGACTGCTGTATCCTCGCACTCTCAGCTCTGACATTTACAAAGCAGCACAAGCAGCAACGCACAGTCCAGTCTCAAAGTCAAATCTCCCAGAGGGATGCTGTGCCCGCCCGGTTCTTCCTGCATCCCGCCCAGCAGCCCAGCAAAAGCGTGCTGCGCCACGGCCCCTGCTCCCTGGGGAGCCAGGCAGGCAGCAAGACAGCCGAGACTCTGCTACTGTGCAGGGAACGCAGAGTCTGTCTGCCATGAGACCGCACTCCAGCCCACTTGCTCGAGGAGCTATAAGCTCCTGTAATTAGACAGCAGCTTGTACCGCTGAAGCGAGGACAAGCAGCGCTTCCCAGGCTGTGTCGTGTTTGGGTTTTTTAAGTCATCCTGCACTGACAACACCAAGGCTGAGTATTTCCCAGCTGGCACATAGAAAATGGAAAGTAAAGTCCTCCACAAAGACCAAGAAAACTAGTCTCGCACAGGCCATTCAACGGCCGTGAGGTATGATGGCACCAGATCAGCACCAAGCGGAGCTTGAGCTGTGCTTTTTATCACTTTCTGAAACATCTGCTCCTTGGCACGAAGCAAACGTGAAGAGCCCAGCAGACGTTGTCGGTCTAGAATTGAGGCACATGGAAAAAATACAAAGAGACCCCAGAGAGCACTCGAGCAGCCTCCGAGAACCGCAGTGCCTCCACCCGAGCTGGGTCCACCCCCTCCAGTGTCAGGTCTGCGGAGAGACCTCCCACATACTCCAGACCAGGCAGAGCTTGACACAAGCCCACTAGAGACCAGATAGAGATCTCTAAGCCCTCGACAGCACTGCCCTGTCACTGGGCAGACCCACAGATCAGGATGACATACTTTAGACCTGAGGATGAGGTACCCTCTGACCAGGAGATGCAACCACCCAACAGGTTCCCAGCAGAGACTGGGCAGAACCAGAGTGAGCAGCTCCAGCAGATGCCAAATGTACTTCCAGAACCACGCTTTGCAGCTACTCACATTGCTCCTTGTGCCACTTGCTGAAAACCTGGTACTCAAAATCTAGGCCTTTAGGTGCCACACATGCTCTTAGACCTCTCTACAAGTGCCTCGGGTTTCTCCTGCCTGCCTCTGAACCAATCATGTTAAAAATGTCCAGCTTGCACAGCCATCAATCTGGGAACAGCAATGCCAACAGAGGGTGGGAAGCCGCCCCGCAAGCATGGGCACGAAACCATGGAACGGAGCCAAGAGTGGCCCCAACACCAGCAGCGCTGGCAGCAGGGCTCTGACACACGGCCTGCTGTCTTCTTGTCCATTATTACTGTTAACAGTTGGAAGTTGTAAAACAGCAGCAGCTTTTCCAATTACTTGGAAATCAAGAGACAGCCCCGCTGTGCCGAGCTGAGCCATGTGGCCAGGAAATGGGGCAGAACTGGGGCGAAAGGAAACGTTCATTTCTCATCCCCTGTGCATAAGAAATCGGGGAGAGACAGTTGGAGGCAGCACAACTGTGCTTCCCCCAGGCTAGTCTGGAGAAGACCCTTCCCACGATCCCTGTTGTTCACGTGCTGCAGCTCCCACCTAAGCAGCTGTGTTTCAGCCCAGCTGGAATGTCTTCGCTTATCCCTTGTTTCAAGGGCCTAGACCTGAAAGGGGGCTGAAAACGTGCAGTATCAAATGCTGACCTTGTCTTATAATAGTATCACCATGCAAAAGATCACACCCACCTTGTCTAATGCAAGCTGGTGGATTCAGAGGATGACAGCTGCAATTAATCCATAGGACAGATATACTGTGAGAAGCAGCATGGAGAGTAGTGCCCTGTCCTCCTCTGCCTCTCAGACATGAGTGTACTTTGAATGTCAGAGACACCACTAGTGAACCATGGTCTGATTAATCCTCCCAGCCCAAGAAGATCTTAATCTCTAGATTGTGCCCTCCAGCACTACAGTCTTGGCTGCGGACATCCATCCACCGACAGCTTGACTGAGCCCAGCAGCTCGTGCCAGAGACCACCCAACAGCTGGCTGCCCAGAGGCGAGTTCAGCCGAGTGCCTACAACCGTCAACCTCGACAGCACGCTCCCAGCAAAGAGTATTTCAAGAGCAGAGCCACTGCCTACTTCCACTCCAGTGGAAACACATAATCCCCAAAGCCCATCCTGCCCTGCTGATCACCCACCCCTCTTTCTTATGTACTTCTGTCAGGAACTGAGGACAGTCAGCTCGTGACATCCACCTATGTATGTTCAATAAAAGCCAGTTGGTGACAAAGCACCTGCTAGTGTGGGTCTACCTGCATAGTAAATGGCTGGAAGATTGCTCCACTGATGTATTTACCCGATAAGTCAGTCTTAATTTGATCACATTATGCACATCCACAGGCCTCTACAAATTAACCTCACGTTTCTCCCCAGTGAAACATGCCTGCATAAGCAAACATCCCTCTGCCTTAATCACTTGACCCCTCAACCACTCTCCTCTGGTGTTACACCCTGGATAACGAGGTCTTTCACTAAAGGAATTGTTGCATTCAGGTTTCTAGTTTACTATCACTTATACGAGAGCCCCGGGAAAACTGCATTAATGATAGAGTGCTATGTTTTGGAAAGTATTAAAAAAAAAAAAAAACCAAGAAAAAAAAAAAAAAGAGATGCTGAACAAAAGATGCTGAAGCAGCATCTTCCTTCTTACCTGGTCTTGAAACATCGATCCACCAAAAGCCCAGACGGCAGCAAAGACAAAGTAAAGTTCATAAAGCTCCTTGGGACAGTCGGGCGGCGTGTTCTCCTCTGTCAGGAGGCATTCGAGGAGGTAGCACAACATCTGAACCATACTCTGCTCAGGAATGGGAATAATCTTCTTAAATCTAAGGGATGGGAATTGAAAGCACAGGAAATAAAACTGGGTCCAGCAACACAGTCGCTCACAACCCAGGAAGACAAGCCTAGAAATGCTTTTTCGGAATATTAGCATTCTACCTGTCAGCAGTGCGTGTCTTATTCCCGGGTACAGCAATAAAGAAAACACCCATTCTCTCCCTCGAACCTGCTGGCACTGGCACATATACAAGTAATAACAGTAATCAGAAGTTTCAAGCATTTTAAAACTTTGATCCTCTTGAAAGAAGTAAAATGGAAGACTTGCTAAAGGCAATGATTTCCTGTGAACACGATGAGTTCAAAAGCGGTCAAATAGAGGAGTAATAAAATAAGCCCTTTCATCTTGCCGTTTTACATTCATTTAAGCTACACTTACAGAATTCCAAACTAATATTGTAGCAGCACTGAAGCCCTCCGTAAAGTAATTATAGCTATTTGAAAGGTTGGTTCTACAATTTTTGAATTAAGCAAGCTACCAAAATACTCTGCTCAGGGCTGCCTGTAGCTAATCCTGTGGATTTCACGGTCTGACACAATGTTCGGCAAATACAGTGGGAAATGTCCAATGGACTTTGCTGCCAACAGCTGTAACCAGCTTGGTCCCCCAGGGAGCAGCTCCCTAGTAAGATGCCTAACTCCTACTTCCAAAGACCACTGCTTTCACTACTTCAGCCCCTTCTGACACATCCCCATTGCGGCTGACAACTCACATGCTTAATTGTATGCTGATTTACCTTTTTATACTTTTAGCTTTATTTTAAATGAAGGAAACTATAGGAACTATGGAAACTATAGGAACTATAGAAACTATAGGAACTATAGTAACTATGAACTATAGGAAGCAAGCCAAGGAGGGGAGAAGCTCCCTTACTCATGTTTGCTGGGATTCTACTTTGGCCAGTCCTCACCACAGTATGAGTAAGAGATCCATCTCCCACAGCGATAAGCAAGAACCACATTGCTTCTCTGTGGGCTTTGAAGATAACTCAAGCCAAGAAGCACCAAGGCCCTTCAAAATATCCAAGTTCTTCATGTTCGTTGGATTGGTGTCCAACCATGAAACATGCCCAGGTTGGATGTCCACACAGACCGACTTCATTTTGTTCAAATGGAAACATTTGAACAGGAAAGCATCAGGAAAGAAATTCAAGCGAGAACAAAGTAATCCCACCCTCTCCCACAAACACCAACTTCTTTCTCATCACTGAGGGTCAGAAAAATAAGCAGGGAGAGGAAAAAAGAGGATCTACCCTCTCCACCTTCCGTGCTGCATACTGAAACCCCTCCTTCAGCAGTGGTCCGAAATCTGCTCTACTGAAAAATAACTTGTGGGGTGGACTCAGGTCCAGCCTGACACATCAGGAGGTTGAAAAGCTTTCTCTTTAGGATCTCCTGGATTTACTTTCCAAGAGATACAGAACTGGTACAAGAAGTACACAAACAATCAAATCACAATCGGATGAAAACCAGAGCTGGCCAACTAAGGATGGGCAGGAATATCACCTGCCCCACCGTTTCTCTGAGCTTAAGCCAATGATGCTCAGGGCTGTCAGGGGGAAGGAGGAAACCAGCCGCCCATGCCACGTCCAGCACAACACCAGCACAGCACAGCTGGTCTGGAAAGTGGCGAGTGTCCCCCTGCTCTCGCCAGCGCAGATACAAACACTCTTCAGATGGTACCTTGTTCTGAGGGTGTCCAGGCAAATTGGCAGGTACTTATCAAACAAAATGGTCAGGTTGGCTCTTTCAGACTGGATCTCTCGTCTGTCAATCCAGCTGCTCACTGGGGGATTCCAGCCCAGATCCGACGGGTTGATGTACAGGATCCCTTTAGACCCAGGATAAGAGACAACATATAGTAAGGACACAGCAGAGACTATTCCTTTCCCCCAGCAGAATTTCTCAGCTACTTACACACAACTAAAACTCTGTCAAATACACCCGGGTGCCCCATTACCTACCCCCTCCTCCTGCCCCACTGCGGAGTACAAACATTAACAGGGAAGGGACTTAACTCAGGAAACCAGAACACCTTTCACGGTGCTGCCCCAAATTCAGAATATGGTCTGGCCTGAGTCACGTTATTGCTGTGGGCCCCATTTTGCCATGTATAAAACTAGGGGATGCCTTCATTCCCTTCTCCGTGCACTTCTCCAGAAGATCAGGAGCTCTTTGGGATAGGGACTGTCCCTCTCCTCATCAAGTCCATACAGGGCTTTGCACAACAGGAGCACTCTCTCAGCAATGCTGAAGCCATGATCATCCATCAACAGTCAGAGAGCTCTGGGCAAATCTCCAAGACGATGACAGGTCCATACATGGATTTGGCATCAGGATCCACAGTTTGTCTATGTGTGTGAGGAACCTACCCTGTCCATCAAAGGCCGCTGTGATCCCAGGGTGGGTACTTTCAAGAGGAACCAAGTTGGCCAACCAAAGGCTGGTTAATGGCACTAGATCCTACCTGGCCCATGCAAAATCCCAGCATGAAGCTCAGGCCAGGACTCACCCGCTCTGGACACAGTGGCTGGGGTGGCTGTGCGCAGGTGGCTGATCTCAAAGACCAGCCGCATCGTTGGGTTCAGAGGAATTCTCTCATTGCTTGCCAGGGTCAGCACCTGCAGGCGGCAGACAGACAGACAGATTAATGTCTTCCCCAGGAACAGGAATGAAAAGAGTTCAACACTTTGCACTAAAAAGCTTGGTTGCTGTCAGCCCAGTTCCCTGAGGCAAAGCAGCTGATTTTTAGCAGGTAGTAGAATGATCTCTCCCTCCTCCAAGACCCAGAACGAGCAGTACTCCCTTAGGGTGAGGAAAAGGCATAGGATTATGGCCCCATGCTATTTTTAAAGGGCCTGAAGTTATGATCAGGACATCTGCGGTTACTAACGAGCCCAGCTCTCCACGAAAGGGAAATTCCAATGAAAACACGCTGTGAGCTATTTCCCTTATGCACCATTTTCTTTATGCAATATTGTTTGGTATATCTGAAAAACCACAATTGCATTATTCTAGGAGGTGTTATTTCAGCATCTGCATTTCTCCAAGGCTGAACCATGCTGTGCAGTCAAAGAATACCTGCTCCTTTAACTTCTATTCATTACCTTATTATCATCCATCACAGTATTAAGCGACTCAATCCACATCGGATCAATATCTCCATCTAGTACCATCCACTTGGGACCATCATGGGTGATGTTGGCTAACTCTCGCATGATTGATGAAAACAGTCCTGGGAGGGTGACAGGAATATGTTGATGAACACTGAAGTTGCCACCTGCTCTAAGAATTTTCTTCAGCAACTTACTAAAAGTTATCCTAATTAATGCTTTCCTCTTAGGCATTCAAATCTTTATTCTTATGAACATAAATATTACTATATCACGATATGAGTCTAGTCTGATTTGAAGAAAAAGAACATTATCAGTTACCACCACTGAAAATGACTGCAGACCTACACACAAGTTTCATTCCCACAGAGAATCATAAGGGATAAGAAAAGCGAAGAGCAGATACTCAGGGGCAAAAGAAGGCACGAGTTCCACAAAGCAGAGAAAACCATCTGAATATGCCTTGGAAATTCTTCTAAATGTTTTTTTGTGGCTCGAAGTATATGAGGGAAATCAAGATGCATTAAACACTGGGTCATGGCTTTAGTGAGATTGAGGGGAGAACAAGCACAGACTGACACTGAATGACAGAACAAAATGTCAGTAAAATCAAGGAGACAGAGAGGATACAGTGTCTCGAGGGGAGTAAATAATGAATGTTAAGAAGAGCAAGAAGGCTGGGAATAGAGCAGTACTGCAGAGCAAATGAAAACTCCACAAAACTATCGCTCTCCTCGACACGTGCAAATACCTAG
The DNA here is from genome assembly GCF_000708025.1 of Charadrius vociferus. Taxonomy (NCBI): domain Eukaryota; kingdom Metazoa; phylum Chordata; class Aves; order Charadriiformes; family Charadriidae; genus Charadrius; species Charadrius vociferus. The sequence continues at coordinate 664,268 of NW_009646858.1, forward strand.
GGAGACGCTGGTCTTCATGAAAAAACATCAGGCAAACAGTAAAAAAAAAAAAAGCCTCTCTTCTGGTGAACTGTGATGAGCGCACTTTTTCCTTCTCCAGGACAAGCTATTTCTTTGTGATCCAGGTCAGGAAGAGCCAGTGGCATTACATGACTGAAGACAAAGCTCGTGCACAGCAAGTGCAGAACAGCTCACCTGAAACAGGCATCCAGTTCTGAGATTGGGTCAAAAAAAATAACACTGCGCTGGCTCTGCCTCGCCTCAGTTCCTCACATGTTGGACACATGCCTTGGAAACTGCTCCAAGATCATTAGTGTCAGAAATCGCTCCTGTCTCAGAGTATCAATGCTCCCCTCATACCCACCGTGACAGCGGTGGAGAGAAAAGTGCCTCTGTCCTAACCTTGGGCATCCACACCACAGAGCGGTCTTGGGATTTAAAAGAAGGGTTTGGTTCGTCAACCAACACATCTAGGATTCCCTTGTGGGACCTTTTACCACCTAACATGTAACCTTTTCAGGTCCTGATGATGAAAGAAGTGACAGGACGAAAATGGGCAGAGGAAAAGAAGGGGCTGATCCGTAAGGGGACACATCAGCTCCTGTTAGGCTTTGGCGAAGATTGCCTTGCCAGTCTTTGACAAGAAACAAAATTTTCAGGAATGGTTAGTGCAGAAAATATCTGCCTTGAAACCTCAGGGAGGTGTCCCGTAAGCTCCTCTGAAACGTTACAGGCTAGAAACCACTGGGCAGCCACCTGGAAAACGTCCCTCCTGCTGTTCAGTGCCACCCACGGTCCTTGGTCTGCAGTCACTGCTGCACCAGTGTGCAGAGTTCAGGCTGTATCACACACTTCTCTCTGTCACTTTGATTTAGGGTCCCTAATTACAATTAAAAAGAAGTTAACGCTGGAACTGGAGCAAAGCAGGGGGTCAAGGAGGGGTCCGTGGTGGGAGCCAGGGGAGGCGGGTGGCAGCTCATCTCCTGGCGGACTTCTGGCCGAGGATGATTTATGGCAACGTCTTCCCTTACCTCCCCCACACCTCCCAAACCAGCCACACACGTAAATCAAAGCTGCCTTTACGTATTAGTCACAACCAAACTCCAGATTTCTGTAATCTTTCAGCAAGTTTTAAATGCTTATCTTATTTTCCTCAGGAGCAATTGGGATCGACAGACTGGCAAATGCTGGTGTACTACGGAGACTGGGCCACAATGTTAAGTAAGTGAAAAACACTACTTTAAGGCTGCTGCGTGTGTGCTACCAGCTATGGAAAACTGGGGGTGGCACCTTTCGGGGGCCCCAGTGCACACCATAGGGCAGGAGGGAACACTCTTCCCTCACCGATCCACCCAACTCCGAAAAACTGCCTGCCCCATTTAGGAACTGGTAAGTGTTGGGATTGATGGACATGGTAATTATTGTCACGGCAACAGGATAAAGCAGGTTTATGCTATAATTCCCATTTGAAGATCAGAAAGTGAAAACATCCTATGTATCCTTTCCACAACAAACTCTCCTGTGGCTGTGGGCAGCAGAGAAGCACTGGGGCTTTCAGACATGCATACAAAGAACCGGTCACCCTGCTGCTGCTCGGGAAGTTCTTTAAAAATATCCTTCTTTATCTGCAGATCCAGTCATGAAAAGACATTTACCATCTTTCCATTCTCTTGTTGCTGGGTTAATGATGCCAAAAAGCTCATCGTTGGTGACTGCCTTGGGGTTGAGGTCTGTCCAGACAGGACGTCGCTTCATTATCTGGTAAGTCTTGTTCAAGGATCTCATCACCTGCGACTTGCCCGTGCCTGCGTTACCCACCACGAAGACAGAGTGCCGGACCGTCAGCAGCTCCTCCAGCTGCACCACCTGAGAAAAAACACTCCCAAATTTTAGACAAAGATGCCAAACTGAAGTTCAGATCTACAAAATCGCTCCCATTGGGCCTCTTCTTTAGAAAGATGTTCCAGAAGGGCAGGGAACTGCTGGAGAGGGTCCAGCAAAGGGCTACAAAGATGAGGAGGGAACTGGAGCATCTTTCTGATGAGGAAACGCTGAGGCACCTGAGTCTCTTTAGTCTGGAGAAAAGAAGATTGAGGGGGGATCTCATCAATGCTTATAAATCCTTAAAGGGATTTATAGCCAGGTAGATGGGAACAGTCTGTTTTCAGTGGTGCTCAGTGACAGGACAAGAGGGAACGGGCACAAACATGACCATAGAAGTTCCATCTCAACCTGAGGAGGGACTTCTCTGCTGTGAGGGCGGCAGAGCAGTGGCACAGGCTGCCCAGAGAGGTGGGGGAGTCTCCCCCTCTGGAGCCATCCCAAACCCGCCTGGACGCCGTCCTGTGCCACTGCTGGAGGTGCCCCTGCTCTGGCGGGGGGTGGGACTGGGGGAGCTCCAGAGGGCCCTGCCAACCCTGACCAGTCTGTGATTCTACGTGACCCAGAGACACAAACAGATTTGAGCTCGAGTTCAGTCTATCCACTCTAATCATGATGGGTGAAACCCTCAGCCTGCAGACAAACCCCCAGCACTATTCATATCTGAATCAGCTGAAGAGGCTCTGCTCTCCACAGGCCCCACTTTCATAAGCCTACAAGAGTCAGCCCCTCTGTAAACTCCAGGGCTGAGCCAGTGCTGGCTTTATGGGCAGGTGCAACCACATCAAACCCAGCGTAGCTGGTTCTGCTGTCCATCAAGGTCTGCCTGCAACGGAAATGTCATGCAGAGCCCTCTTTGTAGAAATAAAGATGGTTGAGAAAACCCAAACGATTTGATGGTGGTGTAGGTACAGCAAAAGATCACTTGGTCTTACTTTGAGCACAAAGTTGTCCTCAGCCTGCAGCCGGAGGTCCAGCACAGCCTGCCTCACAAACGACTCAAAATTCAGGTCACGCTTCCGAGGCACATCCAGCGCAGGGAAAAGATCCCCAATCAGCCCCATAAACACTGGCACATCATCGGTCACAATCTTGGGGATGTTAAAGTCACGAAGTGAGCGCATTAGAACCTGGTCTTCAGGCCGCTCTGGGTCATCTCGTTTGAGGGAGCCGGCAACAACTAACACGGACTTGATTGCACGCAAGCCCCAGTCATAGTGATCCTACATCGGGAAAAATTAAAAAACAAAAATAAAAGGAGGGATGAGTTTATGCTTAGACTGTACATCACCATGCAGGGGTAAGAACTTGCAGCTCCAAACTGTCAGACACGTCAGCAATGGAAATACACCCAAATCTGTTATTTGCATTTTGGCCACAGACTTCCACCAGCCTGAGTTACCTGATTTCCACTTCAGTAGGTGAGATTCCCGCCAGGGACAGTATTAAAGAGTGAAATAATTCAGCTGTTCACACCATCACGTGGGCTCAGAGTTGGCAGTAAGACAGCAGGAGGACTTGCACTCCAGAGACCTAAGCAATTTGTTTCATCTAAATCATAAAGCAGCTAAAGCAAGGGCAGCCAGACCCCCGGATCTGCAGAAGCTACCAAGGTGAAAGGTTTCTTAGTCCATTATGAGGCCCCAGATACTCAAGTTTCTCCATTCTGCCCATCATAAGGTTACCAGGCACATTTGGTCTCAGAGGCACTCCACCAAGCAGAGGCCAATAAAGACATAGCTGAAAAAGAACCACAAAAAAGCATGAGAGGAACTCTCAAGCCAACAAACAAGTCTTTATATTTCTACTCTGGCAACAGCCTCCAGAGCACAGTTCGACAGCTGACTGCTTTGTGTGGGAGGCCATGGCTTCCAGCAAGGCCTCCAAGACACAGCACAAAGTTCCTGTCACAAGGCATCTCCCACCCAGACTTATGCTGGCACAGCCAAGATCAGTTTTTCCATCTGGAGTCCTGATACCACTCTTCTCTGAGCCCAGCTTTGATCTAGGCAAATGATAACAAGGAAAAATATGATTAATTAGAGCTTCACACTGGAAGTGACTCTACTTGATCAACGCCTGACACGACAGGGGACTGTTAGGTGGCACTCGGAGAAGGACAGGCATCATAAGCCCCTTGCAGGCAGGAGACTCAATAGGAACTAAGAGACTGAAAAGCAAAGGGTCACTGAATACTACCCCAGACGTGGTGTCATTTAAGCCCATTGAAAAATCTCTCCCACTAGTGCGGCTGGTCAAGTGCTTTTGTCCCTGCAGATCCTCCAATAAAGCAGTTCACAAATTTCATTGCTCTGATGATCACAAATCTTCTCTTCTGCCAGCAGCTAGCGCAAATGCAGACATTAAATAAAAGCTGTGAAGCTTTAGCCATGGAGGTGAGTGGCAGAGTGCCATGGTCCTGCTGATTTTGGAGATCAACAGGCTTCACTGTACCACCCAACCACAGAATCGGGCTCACCTGCTTGGACAGGAGCTCTTTGCAGAGTTGGTACAGAGTAATGAACTTCTTGGCTAACACCCGGGCCTCGATGAAGCCCTCGGCCACCAACATAATTTCACAGATCAGCTCAAAGTCCGGCACAACCATTGCGCATGGCCTAAAAAGACAGGCAAGAAAAGATTGCAAAACGAGTATTTCTTTACACAGGTCTTAGGGGCAGTGGATTTGCAGCTTTATCTTCCAGATCTTCTCCAGTGAGCCAGGTCACGCACTGCCTTTCCCATCGCAAGGGACAGAGCTCCTGTGCGCTGCCTGTGCACTCCCAGGCTCGCTGCACAAGGCTGAAACCATCTGCGACTCCCAGTGCAAATGAATTCCCCAAGGAAATGAAGTCAAGCCTGGATATTCCAAAAGACAACTTCTGCCAGTCTTATAATATAGGTCACAGACCTTGACCTGGGACTCACCTGAAGAGAGCTTTTAAATTCTCAGGTAGCTCGGTTCGCCCTGCATAGCCGGGGTTCATGGTGATGAAAATGCCCACTGAGGGAACTAACTTAATGTCTTCTCCAAGAAAATTGAAGGATTTCGTCTTCTCCCTTATTGCATCCTGCACACTCTTCACCTAGGAACCAAGACAGTTATAGCACTCATGTTCAGTTATGAAAAACACACCAGACCACAGCGCTGCCTTCCTCACACTTGGCCCCATGACCACTGGGGGCTTATCACGCTTTTGTTTGGGTTTTTTACTGATCATATAAAGCTTTATACACTGTTTGGAGTAGAGGGCAGGTTTAGATTAAACATCAGGAAGAAAATTTTTACTTTGAGGGTTGTAAGGCACTGGCCCGGGTTGCCCAGAGAGGCTGGTGAGGCCCCATCCCTGGAGGTGTTCAAGGTCAGGCTGGACGTGGCCTTGGGCAACCTGGGCTGGTGGGAGGTGTCCCTGCCCAGGGCAGGGGGTTGGAACTCAATGATCTTCGAGGTCCCTTCCAACCTAAACCATTCTATGATTCTATGATAATATCAATCTCCCAGCACAATCAAACTCTGACAAAGCAGAAAAGAGAGCTGAAAAGAGTGGGCAGCAAACTGTAAAGGAGTTGCACAATTTGCACCATTGCCCTGTTAAGACAGTGAGGGATGTGGGTGAGGAAGAGCAGCTCAGGAGAAGGAAACTCCTCCAAAGCTGCCTGCGTCTCACCTTGGGTATTGACATCACCTGTGGGGCACTTCTCAGCACATCTCACAGCAAAACCACCACTAAAAGCTAAGTCATCTCTTTCACCTTCCCAACCCAGCAGGAGGCCAGATGCCTGAGGTGGGATGCAGGGCTGTGCGGGCATCCACACCACAGCCAACACCCAAACGCAGTCCCAAGAGTCTGCCACAATGTGGGCCCCTGACTCCCTCCACCCATCGTCGCCTCTCCCCGCACGCCGCCGCTCTCGCTGGCGGCCCACAGCTCTCCTGTGCCTGCTCTGCTCCTGGACCAGGCCCAGAAACGGAGCAGCACTTCCCAGTAAACTTGGCCTCAGCTCAATTGCAAACTGATCACTTGATATTGCTTTTAAAGATTTTTGGGACATCAGCTGCTTCATTTAAAACCAAAACCACAAGGCAGAAGTTGGAAGACTTCCCCTGACACCTTCACTCACTAATACTGTATTGTCTTTTATATTTGCCCAATTGCAGCTTTGTTCTTCTCACTCCTCACCTTCCAGAGAGAGCAAGTTTACCAACGCTAGATCACCTCCTTGCAAACAGCCCTTCACCGAGGGAGAAATCTCTCTATAGTCACTACTCTAACCTTACTGTTGTTTGCCATCTTAAAGTTTAAGCAATTAATCGAATTTTTCTCTGTAAGGGACCATATCGACATTAGCTGCATGACTAAGACAGCCAATTAAACATCGCCATGGTTACACTCCTAACAGCAGCCAGGAGACAGATGATGGAATGACAGCCGTGCTGCTTCCTTCAGATGCCGAGCTCCAGCCAGGAGCCAGGGAATCATTAGCAGCTGAGTCATATCTGGGCTTCTTTTGTTCAGCTTCCCTTTTTATTTTAAGATCCTCAAAGACTTTTTTCAATGACAACTTTAAACTAGAACCTGATGGAAGAGAAATTGAGAGGGAACGATACATAAACTCTTGCACCCACCTGGGGCTTCTTTGGGATGTCACATAAGGTACCAATTACGAGCAAAAGAGAGATGAGAAGAATGAGGAGTTCACGGAGGGGTTCAGAATAACGTCTTTGACCAAAACATTTACAAAAGTGTAGAAACTTCTGGGCTCTAGATCTTTCTTTCTGCAATACCAAGCTCAAAAGGGGGTCTCGGAAGAATTCAGCACCTCAGTCAGACCCTGGGATCCTAAAACCTGCACTCAGCTCACACGTGGGTCCAGAAGAACTTAGATACTTCGGCATCTCAATTTTCAGCGCTGAAGTCCCTCAAGGCTCCAAACTTTCTGTTCTGCCCATGTTGGAGCTGTCTCGGTCTGGACAGTGCAGGTGAGCACCCACCCTCTGCTCACATTCCGCCGGTAGCTGGATTTACCTGGCATTTTCAGAGGATACCAGTAAAATTTAGGATCTGGACAATATCCAGACACAGCTCTCCTTCAAATCCAGGGCCAGAAGCGGCGGCAGGGCCTGCTCTCATCCCGCTGCCCCAGCTCTCAGCCCCTGCCGGAGGGTATCCACACCCGCTGCGCGGACAGGCGTGAGCAGGGTACGGAGCACCTCTCCTTCTGCAACCCTTTCCCCCGCGTAAATTATTTTCAGGTCTCCTCGTGGGCCAGCAAAACGAAGGGAAGGAGAAGGCAAAGTGCCAGATGATACACAAGCACAAGAGAAGGGGACGCTGTAGCATGATGAGGAGGGCAGTCTCCTTTCCAGCCCTTCTCCAAGGACAGGACTCACCAATAAAATGCACTGAACGGTGAAGCTACAGAGGAGATGAGAAAACATTCTACAGGGAACACACCTATGCGTAGCCGGGCACAGCTTGCGCGGATCTCTCCTGGCTTTAACCCGGCACCATCAGGGTGTCCTAGGCAAGCACGGAAGCAAGGGCTGCAGATCTGCTGCAGGTTCCACCTACCAAGTGTCACCCAGCTGACCCCAGCGCTCAGCAGCACCGCTGCACCCACGGGGCCGCAGGCATTCCTCCTAGGAATGATGCCATTCGGCCGGGAATACCCTCCAAAGCCACTTCACAGAGCTCTCATTACAGACATCGGAATTAAATCTGCAGCCATGTGAAAAGAGAAAGAAGGAAAGAAGACTGCACAGTCTTGGTGACAGGTACGCATTAAGGAATACATTCCGAGTTAATTTTCTATTTGTTGAATATGACACACAACTTGTCCCTGACTGGAGGCAATAAGTAACCCCGGAAGTCCAGCAGGCCATGGATCTGCCCCAAACACCACCCTTCCCCCCCTTTAAAGGGAATATACACAAATGTTACAGGCGATAACTCAAGGCAGCTCTCCTCCCTAAAACGATACACAGCAATTATCACACAGCATATTAATGACACAAGTGTCTTCCTCCAGAGGAATAGGTGCAGAGCCTCAGCGTATTTTCCCCAGATCAGGGAAAAGATGCTATAAGGAATTGCCTCAACACAAATGCTGTAACTGGGAAAGGAAAGAAGTGAAAAAAATGTTTGCAGCACATCACTGCTGCATTTTGTCAGTGCTGTGATATTCATGTGATTAATCTTGGGATATAATCCCTCACCTGCCTACACACAGAACTGAAACCGGCAACGTGCACTTTCCATATTTACCCTCACTCCATAAGCTGCAGCATGGTGCTGCCTTGTTTGTATTTATTTACGGGCATTTCTCCACTTACCTGTACAGCGACCACAGAAAGGACCTCAACTGAGATCCTGTTAAATTCATCAAAACAGCCCCAGGCTCCCGTCTGGGAAAGGCCTTTGTAAATATTCCCACAAGACTGGAAAAAAAAAAATAAAATACAAGAGTAAAATCACAAATGGAATCAACTCTAGCAAAAAATGGATTTTATTTCCCAGCCTGTTTATTTATAGCAATTTACAGTCTATTGTGGGTATTTAGAAAAGTGCAGGGAAACAGCAGGCACAACTCAATTATAATATTTATAGCTCTGCACAGTTTGCCACTTGATTTGCTAATTGCACTTTCTCGATATATCTGTGCACTAGTTTCATTTAAAGGTCACCTGTGCTGAATTACTGATGGCCCCGCTTCCTGGGAGAGCCCATAATCTGAATAAAATATGATCCAAGGCCACCAAAATCACTGTACCATGCCAGAGCAGCAGAGCAGCAGAGAACAAGGCTCAGCCTAAGGATTCAGCGTTCTGCAGCAGCTGAAGGTTCAGCACGTTTTGGCTTTATTCTGGGAGAGGATCCTGAGAAAACCAGGACAGGCCCTTTGCCATGCCAGGGCCCGTCAGCCCAGGAGCACGCCAAGAAGAAACGACCGGGGTCGAAGTATCAGCACAGCCTCTGTCTCAACTGAACAGGCCAAAATTTTTGAAGCATCTCACGTGGAATCTAACTCCAGAAGGAAGGGAAAGGCATAAAAAGGCAGAGAGAGACAGCTCGGGTCTCTGCCTCCTGAAGAACCTTGTGCAAGTCTTAGAGAAGAAAAGGGAGGAGGAGAAAAAGGTGCTCAGCAGAAATGAATGTAGCAGGGATTTGAGGAGAGGTGATGGATCAAAGCGACCTCAGCTGGGTTACTCTTATCCTTCAGATTTCATTGTCCCTGAGCATCCCTAACCCCATGCGATGGCATGGTGGTCGAGGTGGGAGCAGTACCTTGTAGTCCATCTGCTCAGAGCAGTTAAACACGTACACCATGATGCCCAGAGCTCGCCCCAAATCTTTTGTAGTCTCCGTCTTGCCAGTGCCTGCAGGGCCCACAGGTGCTCCGCTCATGGTCAGGTGCAGCGACTGGGTCAGGGTGATGTAACATCTTTCACAGCAAAGGATGAAGGAGAAAAGGAAAGAGACTGAGACTTGGTTCAACAGGTCACTGTTGGACTGCAGAGAAATGGCACTAGGGCAACGCGCTCACTAGAGCCTTTCTGATGAAAAGCTGTACATGAGCAGGGTGCATGTCTAAGCTGAAAGTCCTCTTGGGCGCTAATTACCACCTCTGTCCAGCTGTGTTTTCTCCAAAAGATACTCGTCTTCCACTGGGGTCTGCCCAACCTCCTCACATCCGGGTTGTGCTTTCTTTGGATCCTCGTACCGCTCATTGATATTGGGCACGTCCCACATAGTATGAGAAAAGGTCAGCTTTTCTCAAAGACCTTCCTTCTGTTTCCTAGTGCTCTTCAGCCCAAAGGATCCCCTTCCCCATCACTAACAGAAACCTGCTCAGACCCTATGAATGACCCCCGTCAATGCTGCAGCAAGCCCCAAAGCTTCCCCATCATGCTGATGATGGACACCAGGGAGGTGCCCACATGTTGGTGTCTACACTCTCTGTATAAACCACAGAGCTGTAGTCAATATTGGCAACAAAACCTGGTAACGCATGGGGGATTGGCTCAGCTGACTAACATGGGTGACTAGAACCACCTAAAATGCTCACGGCTACTGAAATGTCACACAGGGTGGAAAGATATAACAAGGGGTCCACAGAAGACTTGCACACTTCTGGATTGGCAGGTGGAAGCCAGGTGGGACAACACAGAGCATCTCAAGTCATCCTAGATGTCTCCATGAGACAACTGAACCAAGTGGTAAATGTCTACTTCAAGACGGAATGACAGCTTTCTAGACTCCCCAGCTCTGTGGAGTGTGGACATCTTCTGCACAGGCAGACACCCACAAGTGAGCATCTTAATCTGTGAGCTGAATCCCACCCCAGGATCTGGGGCACAGATACCCCAGAGGGTACCACCATCAAATCACAAACCAGGTGAGAGAGCTCTGCCACTGGATTGCTGACATACGGAGAAAGAATAAGAGGGATGCGGGTGTCCATACTAAGTCCATCTTTGGTTGTCAGCTCTTTCTCTGACTGCATGGCAAAGCCCAGCTATGATGGTGCTTCCCGGGGACTTACCTGTCTGTCAGTGGAGTGATCACAAGCCGAGGGGTATTGCCAAGGTATTCGTAGGAGTACAGGAACTGGGCATCACAGATGTTGGCAAAGCAGTGTCGTTCCTCATCTGACCATCTGTGCCGGAGCTGTGAGAGCCAAATGAACGCCTGGGCATTGTCCACCTGCAACACACCCACAAGCACCATCACGGGAAGCCCAGGGATGCCAGGCACACACAGGTCAGGTGCCAAAATGGTGACTGCAATGAAGCTTTCATCGGGGATGGACCGGTCCTCACTGCGAAGGCAGGCGTGGTGAGGAAAGTCACCTCCCTGCAATGTGGCGAGAAATGTCACCTCCCCATCTCCCATCTCTCTTCCTATGCCCAACACAGGACCGCGCTGAGCTGCAAACACAAACCTTCTGTGCTATCATCTTTGCCACCACGTCCCGAGCGTGCACATCAATGGTGCAAATGGTCATGATTTTCTGCCTGTCACCCTTGGAGAGCTGCCCAATCAGCATGGTAACGAGGGTGTTCAGCTGTGTCACTTGTTTCTTGTGATATTCCTTCAACGCATTCTCGTAGCCTTCCTCCACCCTGGCAAAGGCAATCCCAACCTCGGTTGTCCACCAGATCTGGGTGCAGGAAAGAGCCACCTAGGGAAACAAGCTGGCTCAGTATCAGGGAAAACACCAGGGCTTCCTTACATTCAAGAGTGTCTCATCCACAGGGAGATCAAGGATGAAGTATCCGTGACATGAAATTAAGTATTTTTTTCATAAAGTAGTCACAGCAGACAGGACAACAGGGATCTGCCCCATGACATCCATTTAAAACATCGTATCAGTGGTAGACACATTTAGCAGCTGCTTATTAGTAACCTAATCAGCACCTTTCACACATCTGACACAGCAGAGGAGGAAGAGTTGAAGACCACGAGGCTGTCAGAGGTGCATCTGAGGGGCTCTTTTCTCTCATAAGGCCTCACCACCCTGTTTTCCTGCTGCACCTCTCGCTCCTCTGGGTGTATAGACTTCCCGTGACCCACAGGGTGCAGCAGGCACTGCCCAGGCCCCTGAGCTCTGTAACCCAACCAAGAGCGTATCCTCCCTGGAGCCCCAATCAGAGCACCAAGCTCAGCCCAGAAACTCCACCAGGAGATTGCTAAGATAAAGGACAACAGATCCTTCCTCTCTACTGGACAGCACAGCAGATGCCAGAGACGTCCCCTTCCACAGGTAGAGGCCATTACTGAAAGAAGGGAAAGGCAGGACTGAAGGGGAAGCCAAGAGCTGCCTCTCCCGCATACCAGCCTGAGCGAAGATGAGGAGCAGTGGCAGATACCTGGGCAGGGTAGTCAAAGAGCCACTGTTCCCTCGGCTTCTCCTCATAAGCTACGACGGCTTCTGTCATCTCATCTCTCACAGTAGCCCTCATGCTGTCTAGTACGTGATTCAGCCAGACCTCAACCTGGAGAAGAGATTAAATCACAGTAATGCATTTGCTCTTCTTAAGTGCCTTGGGTAATTAGTGAAGATGGGGAGTGGGACAAGCGCCTCAACTCTCAAGTTAAACAAGGTTCACAGTCTCCTTCAGACTGGGTGGATTTAGCCAATTCTGGTACGGCAGGATCAGCATCTATTTCCAGACACCAAGAATACAAGGCAGATTTGTCTTGAACTCCAGCTATAGGAGAAACCAAAATGAACTCCACCAAGATAAGTAATTTGGTTCAGCGCATTCCACCTCCCGGCCATGACAGAACTGCTCATTGGGCACAATTGGCCAGCAGCAGGAGAAAGCTGCTGCCGAACCTGGGAACATAATTCCTGCCGAATTTAGTATTTGACAGGCAAAGCTCTCACTGAGCAGACAGTTTAACTGCAGCAACCTCCATCACTGGGGAGCTCAGTAGCTGGTATTACGTGCTTTAACTTCCTATAACAGTCCGTGGAGAAACGTGCAACTATAGGGACAGATAAGCTGAATGCAGTTTGATTCTTACATTTTTTACTTTAACGCATCCTATGAAACAAGGAAGATTTGGAAAACAGGAAAAAAAACTTCTCTTTCAAAAGATACCCATGCAGAGGTACTATGGATTAGCTTAGTTTATTTTCAATCTGCATCTCCTCCCTTACCAAGGATATTTGTAACAAGCTGTTAAGACTAAACTTCAAAACGTCTTAGAAAAATACAAGTAAAAAAACCTAGTTAGAAAAAGGCCACAGCCCTTTCTCCCACCGTGGACTGTGACACCAATGGCCCACCTTAGCGAGGATTTATCCAGAGTGAGACCAGGGGATGTGGTGTAAGGAGGAATTAAATCACACATCACCTCTTCCAGCCTTTCTCACACACAAAGGTAGAGTAGTGAAGCTCTACAAAGACTTGGTAACAGATGCCCACACAAGGGGCAGGAGAGCAGACTCCACTGGACAGTCTTGATAGACAAGGTCTTCCCTCTCACCTGCCCACTGCAGTCACAGGGTTCACTGAAGCTGACATATTCCTCCTCTCTACTGTACATTCCCAGGCCAACCTTGGTTGGGTTTTGCTCAGAGTCCAGCTGGAATTTCATCTTGGCCAAGTTGTCAAAGAGTTTAGGAAGATGACGTTGCACCTGCAAAAGTAATTGTACTAAATAAAGCAACTGAGACAGAACAAGCAGAATAGAGATCACCATACGTGTCACAGGCACAATCATGTTCACATGTTCATGATCTTCAACATCTTGGTAGCACCGCATCTTCTCATACATGGCCAGGATCCTGCCAATGCAAGCCTCTTGCTGTCTCTCCCAATACTTCCACCTATTTCTACACCATTTAGAGAACAGAAATACCTTAATAAACCGTATTTCCCCACTGGGAGATCTCCCATACAAGGTAAAAACACAGAAAACATTCAAACATTGCATGACCTCCTAGCCCAAACTTCCCTACATGTAGTGATGAGAGGTCTGTAGCCATTGCTCCGCCTCAGCACACTGTGGAGTTTTCGTCATTATGAACCTTCCTGTTTTTTCACTATTATAAATTAATTTTGTGCCAATGAAAAGTCACGAATTCTCCTCCATGGAGAAGAAAGACCTTGATTTATGCCCAAGACCCATGATAAACAGCCCAACAGCTCAGACCTCCTACGAAACACCCATCTTGACCAAAAGCACTCTTCCAGAAGGAAACGAATACTTCCATCCTTTCCTGTTGACACCCAGCTCAGTTTGAAAAGCCAGCAGGGAGATGCTACCATCACTGCTGCAGGCTCTCAACATGGGCATCTGCCTGCTGGGAGCTGAGCAGCTCACCAACGCTATTCCAGATCACTACCTAAACCACAACTACAGCACTGCAAGCGTCACACATCACTACCAACAAAGGCAGACTTCTCCCAGGACTGATGTTCCCATGGCAAGGGTCAGCTCACAAAGCAGTCCCAGAGAGGAGCTGCCTCTCTCCATGACAGCCGGAGACAGGGAAGTGGACAGACCCCCATGGGTGGGATGAAAAATGAGAACAGCCCGTGATGCCTGGTGCTCTTATGCTTTCAGAGAAAGACGGGTGGACTTGTCCGTTTAATTCTGACTCACTGACTCGCAAAGGATTACAGCGCTCCTCATGAGCTGTCCTGCAGGTGGACATGGCTCGGTACTCTTCTCATGCATGTTCAAGCAGGGCCAAATCCTGGAAGGTGCCAATAACCTCTGAGAAGCAAAGTGCACTCATCATCCCCCCAGATAAGCAGATCTCCTTAAGTAAACCTCAGAAACCTTTTCTTACATCTAGAAGTTTCTGCTGACAAATCCCCACCGTCCGTTCCCAGAGCCAGGCCAGTCCACAGGGCTGCGGACACGGTGCAGCACTTGGTGCCATCCTGCCACCGGAGCCCTGAATACACCCGCATCTGCGCAAGTACAATACCCAGTTCAAGAGGATAATATCACGGTGTATTTAATCCTCCTTTAGGAATTATCAGACTTTGAAACTACAGTGGAAAGGCTGAGAGCATATCCACGTGTGATCTCACTTGACATTTACTTTGATTTTACTGCAAATAGTTTTGAATAACAGAAAACACCAGGAATTTCTTCTTACTCCGTGGAGCGTTTCAACACAGTATCTTTTCTTTGCTTCCTGTGGTTTTTTTCTCTCCATTTTAAGTATCAATCAACTATGTGTTTATGATACTCTGCAGGCTAAAATCAGCAGCAGAAACAGATATAAGCAGTGTTAAAGGTTAGAGGCAAACAACAGCATTTCCAAATGCACACGCAAACCTTGTCCATTCATGTGCTCACACGAATGCTGAAAATGATGAAAAGCTTAAAGAAGGTGAGATTACTCTCTACTGAAAGATGGAATAAGGAATTCATTCCTTATCCAACACTCTCGATTTGCTGTGAACATTTTGATTGGTTTTACATACCAACCTCAGGATAAACGATGCATCCCAAACACCACCAGCCAGAGCACAGCATTGCCGGGCAAAGTGGCTGAAGTTTCCTGATGGCAACTCCTGTAGCGCTAATAATTGACCCTAATACTGCTATGCTCTGTATGGAAAACCATCTGCAGGACTGAACCCTCTGAACTCTGCCCACTGGGGGACAGGAGGTGTCTGTGCTCCTCTGGGGAACGGGGGGAAGAGCACAGTGAATCCATTTCCTAAACCAAGAAGGTTACTACAAGTTCCTCTGCAGGACACAGCAATCCACCAAAGCCAACAGGAGGAATGGTGTATTTGGAGCGATTTCCCCATCCCTGCCATTCAGGCACCATCCCCAGAAACCCCGCCTGGAGAGGAGAAGCCATCTCAGTCAGATACCCAGCCTGGCCCCTGAGCTGCACAGGGATGGATGGCAACCCAAGACATCTACTTGCTTGCCTTGGCCATAGCCACTGTCTGACCACGAGGTGTCTTACCTCTTTCAGGTTATGGCCTTCTCTTCCCTATAATCAGGACATCCCAAACACCTTTGCATGGGGGAAGGAAGAAGGGGCCTCTAGCAAATGCCTCTTCTACCTAAAAAAAGGTAACTCTCCAAGACACTAGTTGTCAACACTTCCACATCTGAATGACCGGTCTGTGGCTCTCTCAACAGCAGATGCTGTTTGGTGGCATCCCAGGTTGGGGATCCAAGATCAGCAACAAGTTTTGTCTGAGATCCTCAAGAAAGATGGTTTCCTCCAACCTCACTGTACCCCAGCAGAAACAAACCCACCGTTTTTATGGCATCAAAAACTCTGTGCAGTTCTTTCAGAACCATCTGTAAGCATCATCAGGGTTAGATCAGACAACATACAGTGCACATGTTGCCTTTCAAAGATGAGAGATGAAAGCCAGCTGTGAAAGAATTATTATTAATCCAAGTAAGCACTCAAGAAAGGATGAGCTACAGGAGAGTCCCAAGACAGCATCTTCCACCATGACATTACTGACAGCTGGAAAATGCAAAGGTGATGCAGTACAAGGCTTACCAGCTGTGGGTTGGTGCCATTGGAAAGAATATCCAATAAATCTGCAGAAGAAATGAAGTAAAATCTGGGAAAGGCCAACCTCTTCATGTCCAAATATTCAGCCAAAGCCTTCTCACACAGAGACAACCTGGGGAGATAAAGCAGATAAACAAAGCCCAGGACAGGTGGGTAAATATCCTTTCGTGTTTCACGCTACAGTTTGGGTTATCGAGCAGATTCTCCCCATCTACAGCAAAATGCCACACACAAGCGGAGCCTGTAGGCTGGTCCGCTACAGCGTTTTCTGAATAGATCAACAAAGCACATATTAACTCAGATCTCTCTCTACTCCGAAGGGTCAAACAGCCTAAAGGTCAGAGAAGCCTCATAAAAAAGCAGAAACACAGGTGGAAGAAGAGTCTAGAAAGGGTTTGCAGCCTGACCTACTGTTTTAGACAAGCTCTCAACTGCCACAGGTGATTTAATGCTGGGATAAAAGTTTCCATAACTGCTTTTATTCTAATAAGCTGCATTTTAAAGTCTGATTCAAACCTACTCAGCTTTTTGTGTTCGCGAAGACTGAAAGGGAACTTGTTTGCTCCGATCTAAGATGAATCTTTCAGTGTGTACACGCTAAACTGCTGCTGAGCTTACAAAGTTCACAAGTAACATGCAGCTGGTCTCTGTGAGAAACACTGGCCTTACCTGATTAAAAAATAAAATAAAATAAAACTTTATTTTAAAAGGTTAGTTATTACTGACACAACAGCTATCATATTAACTTTTAAGCGTGTTCCAGGTAGACTAGCTCATACGTTAAGTGACAAGGGTATCCATCTCAGGACACCAAGGCCTTTCTCAGGGAGTGTAGTTACACCATGTGTCAAGGGTATACACGCAGAGATAATTGTGTAAATTAAAGAACACGGGCTCAGCTCTGCTGCAGATATCCCTGCTTGGACTGCTAAATAGATATTTAAGACACTGTATTTGGAGTGGTAGTGAGGCCATTTGTTATTAAAACCAGCTGTATGCTGTTGTGGGCAAATCCTGATTTGGGATGAGAGTTTGCACGTACACAAAGCCTGACTCCACTCCAGGGGCTTCAGGGTGAGGGATCACAAATAAAAAGACTTGAGAAAGATCAGAAATGCTGCAACTTGTGAATGCAAAGGATGCGCAGTCTAGCAAGAAAGCCTTGGAGCACAGGTTAAACAAACTTATCAGAGCTGATAACAGTCTCTGACAAAATCCTGGAGCTAAAGTTCTACTTACCTGCTCTGAATGTCCTCCAGTTGTTGGGACAGACCTGGTTTATTGGTGGCCTCAACTACATTTGGAGTTGTGTGAGCTTCATAGGCCAGCTCTTTAAAATCCACATCAATCCCTTCAAAGCGTTTGGAGTCCTAAAAGGCAATACCCAGAACATGTTCACGGTAAAATACTAATTGTGTGCTAAAAGATGCCATCCTTTGGGTGCTTTCTTTGGGTTGAGGGGAAAGACTCCCTGCAGAAAGCCTTCTGTCCAGAGCAGAGAGAGAACTCTCCACCATTTCAGAAGGGCTCTTCCACCCTCATGCCTGAAAGAAGTCTCCAGTCAGGCACTTGCCTTCTTGTCACTGTATCCCAAAGGGGTTGTGGATAAAGTGATCCATGCAGAAGCCAGTGCTGAGGACCAACCATTTTCAGGGGACTGAATTCCCCTTTGAATATCTCCTCATTAAGTCCTCCTCTCCTGTGTCCAGATATACCAAGTTGCCCTGGCCACAGCAGCAGGAGATGCTCCCATATGGGGGAAAGGCTACCAACTCCATGCAAGTTCACTCTTCCCCTCTTGCTACAACGCAGGAGTCCCAGCACCCATCCCTGAAATGGGTATGAAAACGCTTGCAGAGGAGAGCTCTTCCCTGCCTTGAGTTAGGCCATGGAAACCAAGAGTTGGCAGCAGAGGAGCATGCTGACAATTATGCTCTGCACCTAACAGGAACCCTGAATTTCTGAAGTTAACAGTGAAGAATAAATAAAGCTACGTTCAAAATATCTCTGCTCCTCCCTTCTTCCCGAGACAGGCCTCCCAAGTGAGCCAGGACACTGAATAAAAGTGCTCCAAGCTTTCCTGGGGACGCTTCCACGTTAACCTGTGTTCAGCACTGGTAGCAAGGCTCCGGCTGGAGGGCTGAGCCCTGCCTGTACATAAGCTGTGTCTCCAGCTTCAAATGTCCCATGCCCTACCAGTACATCTTCCCCGGGTCCTGGATGCATCCCGAGGAGGTTCAGCCTCCAGAGGCTTTAAGCCTTCTAGGAAAGGGAAGAGGCTGCTGATTCGTGCCACCTGCCAGACAGGTACTGAGATGCAGACAGCTGCCCAGTGGGATGCAGATTTAAATCATGATGCGATTTCACGCGTGCCATTAGGTAGCTGTTGGATACTAACAGCTTACTGGCACATGGTACGGCCTCAGCACCTGCGTGTATTGCCCCGGGGAGCGAGGAGAGCCCAGCACTCTCCAGAGCAGAGGAACAGTCCAAGCAGAGCAGAGTGAAGGGATGCAGACAGTGTGGTGTACAGTCCGGGTGTCACCGGGCTGTGCACACCCCCTCTTGGGTGCCAGTCCCCCGGCAGTGCTGTCAGTGACGCGGCACCCGGATGGGGATGGTGGCAACGCAGTCAACTGCAGTTTACTTGTGAGTGAAAGGCAGGTTCCCCAGCACGGCTGGGAATGGTCCAGCAGGGCCAGGAACCAACCTGGAAGACTTTCTTAACAATCAAGGGAATCGGGAATAAGACTGGAAGCTGGAGTCAATGACACCCCTGAAGAAGTCACCGATGACAACTCTATTCCATTTTCCGAAGCAGGAGGGAGAACAGCTGCTCTCCCCCTGCACAGCGCTGAAGGCAGGGAAGGAGATGCGGCCAAAGCTGCCTGGTCCAGCTCTGGTTTGATGATTTGGAATGTCTGAGTAATTATACTGCTCCTCTCCCCTCCGAGGAAAAAGAGAACACGCCTGCAGCACCGAAGGAAGCCAGCAGCCTCACGCTTAGTCTCCAGGAACTCTGTATTTGCTATGCAGCGGTGGAGGGGAGTAAAGCAGCTCCTCAGCATGGTTCAAGCACAACCTACAGTACAAAAACATCCTGCGGCAGCACCAGGGAGACCACTATAGAAATAAGGGAGCCTCCAAAAAAACAAGGCAGCAGGAGCAAAGCCCTGCTTTGGGGAACTTTGCATTACAGATAACCCTATTTCATATAGCGGAGGCTCTTCTTCAACACTTTCCAAACAGGAAAAATAGGATTTGGGGTTTCATACCTTGGGAAGTTGTGCCCGTATATCTTCTGAGCCTATAAATATGCTCTCCAAGTGAGACCATGTACGCTGCACTTCAAACCAGAGAGAAATGACAGAGTCTGCGGTGGACAGCTTCCTTTGCCATGCAGACACTTCCTCCAAGAAGAAAGCAATATATTTGGATGTCATTAAATTCTGAAGCTGCACCTGGTTGTCTTCTAAAATTTCAATGAGTTCCTCATCTGACTTCAGCAATGGGATGTTTGTCCGAGTGTGAGGCTCATACTGAAACTCCATGGTGCTCCAAGTCATTTTTAGCTCCTTCAGGACTTTCTCCATACTCATTTCTCGCACTGCTTTGTCCACAATGCCACGAACCTCATCCTCAAAGTTATGCAGGTTGAGCTTTAGGAGGTCAGCCAGAGTAGTGTCCGAGTCCATCACAAACCTCACACCCGTCATCAGCATCAGTTGATTGCAGTGTCTTTCCCTAATGGCGGGATTTTGAAGTTCTGCCACAGCCTTCAGGGCCGTCAGCATGTTCTTCACCTTGCTGTCCAGCCCTGTGAAAGCATCCCATGGCCTCATTTCCTTATCCAAATTCCGAATCTCTCTTGCAAACTTTTTACACTCCAGATCCATGTTTTCCACATTAATATCCACCCATTTGGTGGTCTGCCAGTCATCGAGGCTAGTGTTCACAAGGGAGATCATATCCCAGAGCTCTTTGAGAAGACACAGCTCCTTTCTGCACTGCTTCAGTTGTTTATAATCTGGCACCATGACTTCAAACAGCCCAGCTGATTCATAAATCGAGGTCATGGCTGACTCCATTTGTTTAATCTCAATGTGCTTTGCATCCAGCAGTTGATAAGGCTTTTCGGTGTCAAACCTAGAAAGAAATGTTTATTCTTCATAAGTGATATTGTAACAACTTCTAAAGAAAACATAAAACAAACAGTGCCTTTAAGAGACAAAGCAGAGATGAAACGTCTATAGTACACATCGATGGTACAGCCACATGGCACTACTGACACCACCTTAAAGCGATATTGTACACTCAGCATCCAAATTTAATCTCTTGCTAATGATGGACAGTGCTCCCAGGGACAAAACACCCCAGGCAGAACAGACACAGCACTGCGAGAAGGCAGGAAATGTATGCAAGGGCTTGAGCGTACATCCTCCGACACTCAGAGATGATCCCATAAAGCTTTTTTTTCCTCAGGGCTTCTCTGATGCTATAATTTGCCCGTACCTGAATGGTGCTTCTTTCCGAAATCGCTCTCTGAATCTGTGCTGCTCAACATCAAATGCCGCACAGCTCTTGCGCAGAACTGTCATCTCGTTGGCTTGCAGAGGAGCCACATGCTGTTTCACAGCTATTGCCAGCTTCTTTATATTGTTCCATTTTTCTGGCAGCTCCTGCAAGCAAAATTTAAATGCTGGTAGGCAGTATTTGCTATTCGATATAAGATGCATCTGATCTGTTTATGGATAATCACCAAACAGGAAAAGCAACAGATTCCGTGTCTAAAACTGTAAGGAAGTTTTGTTGTGATGCAAAGGCTAAACACACAAATTGGGATAAAACTTACCAGTTATTCACAATTTTGAGGACTAGTGAAGACTGAGACCTTATACCTGACTGCTCTGACTGTAAAAACACGTTCAATAATTTCAGAAGAAGGGTCCCAGACTAGATCCTGGGCACCCAGGATGATTCAATGCTCGAGAGAGAACAGCGATCCTAACACCAAGCCCAGCAGGACCCGGAGCCTGCTGGGAGCAGCTGAAGGCAGGAGGATGGGCTGCGGATGCAAGCTCATCAGATCGTCCGGCTTCCCAGACCTAATTAAGAAGCAGAGCCTGGGGAATGTCCTGCCAGCTCTTAGAGCAGAAGATATTCTACCAGAAGGACTTCTAGAGAGCTATCTAGGGCAAATCCCTCCAGCCTCTGTATATAATATCAGCACTAAATAAGACTGGTTTCTTTCTCAGGTCTGCATCCAAGCTGCAAGTGTGAAGCACTGCTGACGATTCACCCTCTGTACCCGGGATTTTCTTTAGAAAGGGATTTTATTTCTTCTCACTAGGCTTCTCGGGCCATATCCTCGGCCCAGACACTGACATCAGCCAAGGGCTCTGCTGTCCGCAAGCCCCAGTGCTTTGCTCTCAGAGAGCCCACTTCCCCATGTACTGTGCAAGCCTACAGGAAAGACTTTGGGTTTCCTTTCAACCCAGTTCACATATCTGACGAGACCAATGGAGACCCACCAACACTATGGAAAGAAGGGAAATAACCTGGAGGCAGCTCTGAGACAGCAGAGATGGCCAGAGCGGGGCCAGTCCCTCCTGAGGGGTCTCTTTCTGGCACTTTATATTCCAGTCTCGATAGAAATCACTGTCCATGACCACAGCAGGGCACACATGGAGCTGCTTCCTTGTCCTCACACAAGCTACCGGGTCCAGCTCATCCATCTCCATGGCCACGGAGGGACCGGTACCTAGAGGAACTTATTTCCACTTTTGCCACAGTATACAGGACTGAACTAATCATTCAACTACACGTTGCTGTCACTTGCCAGAAATAACAAAATTGTTTTGTTATCTCCTGCATCTGAATGGCTGCCCTGCATCCCTCCTTTCTTCTATCAGAAAATAAATCAGTTGCTTGAATGTACTTGTACAAACAGGTGCCAAATGAGCAGCTCTTGGGCAGAGAAATTAGCAGAGCCAAGTTCTCCACAGCACCATGTTTGATGCTGGACTGAAGCTGTCGCAGCAGCATCAATGTAATGCAGCTCTCCTGGTTTTCAGGGAGCCTGTAGGAACCTAGGTATCTTTAGGACCCTTTAATTATTCCAGATGTGGTGACCCAACCACCCACAGATCACAGTTGCAAAAGCAGAAAAGCAAGGAATTGCTAAACCCCACTCAGCTCCCATCCCAGCCTGCAGCAGAGAACTGGAGCCTTTGCTGCACAGGTGTGTAAGGCAGGAACATCTCCCCAAAAAGTCCTGCCTTAAACTTCGTGTCCTACACAGACCCCTCTGCCCACAGCACCCCATGACTATGTGGTATCCGACCGTGTAGCCACACGCTTCTCCCCTGCAACATCTTGGCTGTTGCCATTGTTTGTCTCCTGTTCCCCAAGGACGGCTGGGCACCTCACAGTCTTTTCTGACCTCCATCTCATGGTCTCCTTTCCAGAAACAAAAGGAATTCCACAAAGAAATCTGATTCATAAGAGTCAGATGTGGAAAGGTGCCAAAATACTTTCATGATCTGCTCCCAGTGACGTCCTCTGGGTGAAGCAGATTTGGTGTCACAGACCCAGTGGAGGACTGAAGTCCTACGAGAAGGCAAATCCTCTGCCAACATTATCCTTCCCATCTCCACAGTTGCCAAGAACTGGCTTATTTAAAAATAATTATAATTCAACCTAATTAACAGATGTATTTGAAAATGCATTAATTTTTTTCAAGAGTAATCGCTGGGAGTTGGAGCAGGCAATTCTATGTTTTTCATACATAACAAAAGGCTTAATCTCTCCTTTAAAAGAAAAATCTCAATAAAACTCCAAAATTTAGAGCTATTAAGGCACATCCCGCAACAGCAAACTACTATCCACTGAGGCCCTCTAATGACAGGGAGTGGGGTCTTAAATAGTCCTGCAATGCTCTTAAGCTCACGCTCTCTTTGACATCTGCCACTCAGCAAATTGGTGTGTCCACCACAACTTTTCACCCACCTCCAGTTGCCTGTAGACCTCCTCTGGCAGCTGTTGCTCATACGTCTTCAGCAGTTCAATGGTTTGCTTCAGGGGCTCAAACATGGCATCGGTGACACTGTGCCTTTCTTTAACGGCCAAGAGATGACCCATAATCTCCACCAAGCCATCGTAATCACCTTTTTCAACCTTTTTGCTCAAACCTTTATTGGCAGTTTTTATGAACTCATCAAGGTCAGCCAAGCTATGTAACACAAAGCAGGAAAGCACAAGATGAGAGCAGTTCCTACTGAAATAATTATCAGCCTTACGTCAGCTTTACAGCGGGGGGAGGTCTGGCTAACCCTGACCATTGCATGACAACATGCTGAGGGCATCAGAACCACTACTCATGCTCAAGGAGATCCATAGGTGTGGTACAGCCTCCTGCAAGGAACAGATAAATAGGTTGGGATGTCTCAGGCTGGAGAAAAAGTATCTGAGAAGGAGTGTAATGGAGACCTGTGAGCTCAGGAGTGCTCTGGAGAGAGTGAATTTGAAAGGACAGTTTTCATCTCGTTTCTCTCAATAAAAGAATTAAGACCCCCACATGAACCCAGCAGGCTGCAAAGCTACAACAAACAGGCGTTCTTCTTCACACACCACCTCATTTCACAGGGTAACTCCCTGCTGCAGGAGGATGCAGATGATAAAAATTCACAGCAGTTCAGAAAAGCAATCGAACAGTTGTGGGAGGAAAAAAAAAATCCATCCTGGCCTTTAAATACAAAGGCATGACCCCTGTCTCTCAAAGTACTTGAGCTATAAATCGTTAGAGGCAAGAAGAGTATTTGGGGGAAGTTTCTCTACCTGCTTACCCTGTTCTTAATCTCACCAGCTACTGGGCACTGTCAGCAGGGGCTGCTGATCTCTGCTCCTTTCCAGCACAGCCATTCTCGTCTTCTCAAAACAGTTACTTTTTAAGTGCCCACTTAAATTCTGCGGATGCTGCTGGGCCAAAACGTATCCTTAAATACTTCACCTAATAAAGGCTAAACTGCTGAATCGGGGACTCTTAATAAGAACTCCTAAATGCCTGTTCTAAGCTACACAAAAACCTCTTTGCACAGAAATTATCTAACAGAATGGTACACACTCAGCTGTACCAGTCCCCAGCTATGGTGCTGAAAAGAATGCAAAAGATCATGTCATATGCCATACGCAGCAGCCTTCACTACTGCATATGCCTGTAAATATTTCTTTGTAAGCACCCAAGACCTATGAAATCCTTCAGTTGCAACTACTCAAATAAATCACCTGACGCATCATCCTGCACAGACCGGGCGACCAAGCAGCTATTCAGAGCAGGGAATACATGTTAATTCAAAACTTACATCCAAAACTCCTCCTTTTTGTATCCTTGAAACCACCTCCCCATGACTGCTCATGCCAGGCAACCCAAATTACTTTTTTTTCTTTTTTTTTTTTTTCCCCCCACAGCATGCACTCAAAAGAGCAATGCATGTAGAAATAGAGCAAGTATCTCATGGCATTAATACAGCTTTACTGATGGCTAATATCAAATTCAATAAAGTAAGCACAGAGCCTTAGCAGAGATTACATTAGTTGGATCAGGATGAGCAGACAAACAGACGTCCTATCTAACACCGCACTGCGGGTCCCAGGAGCATCGGCGCGTGGATTGTCAATGGTACCATGTCCATATACTGTTTCCATTTTACACACTCAGCTGTACCAGTCCCCAGCAGAGACCAGGGGATGGAAGATATAGGGGATGCGATGGAGCTGGCATGCAGTATGGGCCCTCTTCTCCTGCACCTGTATTAGCCTACAGGTTATCACTGTGAAACGATAAAGCCCAGCCAAGACAAGAGAAATCCCCTTCGGTCAGCACAGCTCCCGGGGAGAGGAGGCAGGAACAGCCCTTACCTGTGCGTGACGTGGTCCATGAGATGCTGCTTGAATACCAGGCTCCACCTTTTAATCACATTCAGCAAGGAGGCCTTGAAAGGCCGAGCATCGACTTTCAGCCAGCTGTGGAAGATGCTGATGGGCTCGATGCGATTCACCTCCTCGTAGATCTTCTCATAGGAGTCGATTTGCTCTCTGAACTGCTGCAGTGTGGGAGGGGTCTCGGGGACCCCATCCTCCGCATGGGCCTCAATTTCTGCAGCAGTGAGGATGTGCCCGTAGAGGAGGAACTGGCGGCAGAATTCCTTTCTGTCGTCCCCATAGAGGTAGGAGTAGTGGTCGAAGGCACTCCGGTAATCACAGCAAGCCATCATCACGGCCTGCACACGTCCCATCAGCTCATGACGCATGTCGACCAGATCAGCCATGTCCTCCATGTCAGCCTAGGAGAGGAGAGGAGAGTGCAGTGATGTGGGAGCAGTGTGGTACCTCCTCACTGCCACAAGGCATGAGGGAGCTCCAGAGCCACGGACCTGGTAGTGGGGGAAGCCGCTGTGCTTGGCCAGCCTGGGCACCAACGATGAGATCCGGTAAATGTCATTGAGAAGACTTTCCACCATGTCATAGAAGCCATCATTTGTGCCGGGGTCCAAGGAGGGGCGAAATACCAAATCTGGGATCACCAAATCCAGCTGCACCTCAAACAGCGGGGCAAGCCCTGCCTTGGGATCTGGTAGGGAAGAACGGAGACACCAGGATCATTTCCAAGGGGAGAAAAGTGATCCTGAGCCACCACTAACATCCCACCACAAGATGCACACATGCCCCACAGGGACACCAGGCAGGTGTGATCACACACACCCACTCGCTGGGTCCAGTGACATTGTGTCTGCACACAACACGGAGGAGATGCTGGCAAACTAGCTGATGTTCTGGTACCCACAGGAGATACTGGAGAACAGATGAGACACAAGTGATTTAAGGATGGGGAAAAAATGCTGTGGAGGAAAGCCTTAAAGAGACCAGGCTCTTTAGCTAATCAAAAGGGAGTCTGAGAGCTGAACAATTACAGCGCGTAAGTACTTGCAGAGGAGAAAAACAACAGGAACCAAGAGGCTCTTTAATTTAGTGGAGAAAGGCATGAAAAAAACTCAGCAACTGGAAACTGAAGCCAAATACAAATGTGAATTATGTGCATGTTTTTAACAAGATGGTGAAGAACTGGATGTAGTTCTCCAACTCAGTGTGCCTCCACATCCAGGAGGGGAGCGTTCCTGGAGATGTGCTTTAGCTGGACACAAGCTGCTCTCAGTAGACTGAGTGAACCTCCATGGTAGGCTTAGGCAGGAGGTCTGATTTAGTGACTCCTGACCCCATCTCATCTCTTCACTGGACTAGTGCTCAGGCACTGCAGTTTTTCTTTCATGCCTTTCATCATCAGAACCAGCTCTCGAGAGTCTCCACAAATGAAAGATTGTGTCACCTCGATGCTTTGTGCGTGGGAGGGCGGGAGATGGCTGATGCCCAAGCACAGACTTGGGATGATGCCTCAATTTTGCCTGTCCATTAATCCCTGGAAATAGTGCACAGTCGTCTCTGTCCCTCCCCCTGAGCAATGCTTTGCTCCAGTGACCGGGGGATGGAGTCACCCACCCTGTCTGGAGGCTCCCCCAGCACTTGCTGTAGACAGTGCAAGAGGCACAGCAGAAAGCCAGGAAGAAGAGCACAACTCTTAGGCATGAGGGAGAGCACAAAACAGAAACCTCCCTTTGGTGAGACTGAAATAGCCATCCCCACCAGGGGGGAGGAACTAGAAGTCACCTGTGTTTTCCAGGAGGTACTTGAGCGAGCACTCAATGGCAGTGAAGAATCCATCCAGGACTATCTCATCCACATAATCCACATACATCTTCCAGATGTCAGATGCTGGGTCTGCAAGTAAGAGGTTCTGGTTTTCCTGGAAGAAAAAGAAGATGCCTTCAAATACAGCAGGCCTGAGTCTGTCCTACAAGAGAGCTTGCCCATAGCTAAGGATTGATGTCAGTGAGCATATGGGTACCAGCCTCACGGAGGGATGGGAAACCAGACAGACGGATGCTGTTGCTGGTGGCATGGCCACAACTTGCGCCTTCTGTCAAGGAGCTGCTTTGTTATCTGAAACATCTCAAAATAATTGCAAAGTAAAAATGGAGTGCAGAAGAGCCTTAGCAGCTCTGGCGACATGTTCTCCTCCCTCTTCTCTGAGGCTGCAAGGGCTCGAGGCTGCTTTGCGCACCTGGGCAGGGAGCACTCAGGGGTCCCAAGGGCTCATCCCAATGCACGAAGGCCCAGCCCTGGTAGCCTGTACGCTACGTTGAGTGCATAAGGCCTTAAAGGTGGACTGCTTACACCTCTGCCCTACAAATGGTCATCTCAATACCGGAGAACTTTTGAATTCAAGAAAGGTTTTTTAAATAGATCATGTAAAAACAGATAAAGATTGGGATCAGAAGACAAAGTGTTGGTTAACAACCTCCCTCCTCAGCTTATTGTGTTCCCTCCCTCCAGGCCAGCTCTCAGTCAGGAAGTTCAGGGTTTTCTGCACCACAGCAGGGACCCATCCTTCCTGGGTTTCCTCTTTCCATCCCCACAAGGCCAGGCTGTGCCCCCTGCACCTCCCAGCAGCCCCCCAGGCTCTGCTGTGGTCCTGTCCCCTCCCTTGCTATGCCCTCTGAGTGCTCTTTCTCCTAAGCCTGCCAGGGGCTCTCAACACAGGCACGGTCTCAAAAAAAAATAAGGTCCAGCTTGCAGTGAGCAGAAGTCAACACACACTGCCTGTTTGCCAGGGGTTGACATTGGCAGCATTCCACATATGGGGACACAGGAGAGGGTGCCATTCCCAGTCCTGGCATGGCAGCTCGGCACACACGATAGAGCACCATTGCCAGTTGGGCTTGAGCCAACCTAAAATTGCTGCTCCCCAACTTGACATGGTGTAGCTGGGTACTTAAAGTCCCAAGCGAGCAAGCCAGGGTTCTGGCTCCTTGCAGACTCACCCCAGCCACGTTATGCTGACACCAGAGAAAGGGGAACTTCATAGGAATAAACTCTGTGGGGATGCCTGTCTGAAAGCACCACCCTCTCTTCACTTTTCTATGTCGTCGTATTTGAATGTCCCCTTGTTACTGGTGTTTTACTGAGCCTTTACTCCAGAGGCCTCATCCTGGTGAAAGAAGGGCAACAAAGGCCAGCATCTAGCTGTCCTGCCTGTTGGTGCACATACCTCACTGTGCTTCTCTCAGCAGCCTCAAGACTCACCTGCCCTCAGGAAGACTTGAACAACCAAGGGAAGCCCAGCAGACCAGCTCTTGGCCCCTCTGCTGCAGCTCCTCCAGGTTTGACCAGCACAGCAGGACAGAGGTGTGGGGACACCCTGTTTTGGGCCATGGTGCCTTTACCTCTCCAGGACCTTCATGCTGCTTTGCAGTTGGTCCTGCCCCTGTGAGCAGCACTGGTGGTGCCAACCATCCTGCCATGACCATAACCCCATATTCTCCTTGGCCAATCTAGGAGATGCTCTGGTCTTTTGGGTGGTGGCTGGAGGTGGCTGAGCCTGTTACAGCTGTGGCAGCAGAACAACATGGACATACTAAAATCCCCACCATGGGTTCAGTGTGCAGAGAAGGGGGTTAAAGGTCCAGGGCTGGCTGCAGACACCAAGGTAAGGTGAGCAACAAGAGCTCAGTGTCCCAGAGAGGGTCAGCTGGTTCTCTCCAGAGTCCAAGGCCAGATGGTGACCCTCAGGAGAGGACTGGATCTAAAATCCATCTCCCTCCAGGCCAAAGTGCTGTCCCTGACATGCATAACACCTTGCTCTGGACAGGTGAGGAGCAGAGCTTTGGGCTACCTCCTGGCCCACAAAGAGGAGTCTCAGCTCTGACAAAGCTGCTGGAAAGCACCGAGGTTTCGGACAGCAGCTTTTGTCCTGTCGCTCAGCTTCTCCCTGGACTGTCAGCATCACACCCTGCTCCTACAGAGGGACAAGTCTGAAACAGAAAGGTCAGGGACAGCCAGCTGCCTCTCTATTTTCAGGTAAATATTTCAGAGGGGGATTGTTCCTCTGAGCAGGATCCCAAAGCCTGATGCACGACTCCCCTCTAGTGGCTCCACAACAGCCAGGACAGGCAGCCAGACCCCTTCGCTGAGCTGCAGTTGCTCCCGTTCCTGCCCCGCACTGGGTGCCTAGCGGTGTCCAGCCACAAGCCCCACACCACACAGCCATACCAGCTCACTCATCAAAGCTACTGTTAATTAATACTGGGTTAAGGGAGTTAATTTTGAGGTGAAACAGCTCTGGACATTTTCACCAGAGCAGAGAGACACACAGAGCCCATGAAGAGCCAACAAACCCTTGGAAAAAGTCCCCCCTTACCTTCACCAGGGAATGAATCCTCTGCCCTGACTCTCTGACGAGGTTGTAACGCCTTTCCAGACGGTCCTGACAGTCCTCTAGGCTTAGCAGTGATTCCCTTTTACAATCTTTCCTCTCAAATATGGGCGACACCCACGATCGTACAATGGTCTGGATCTCCTCAACATTGTTTTTGGCTTTCTGTATCCTCCGCTCAAGGTCATGGACACCATCCATCACCATGGAGATCCGATCCCAGACACCTGGTGAAAAATGAGATGATTGACTACTTGTTATCAGAGCTGCTGGGCCAAGCTTTTGTGCACCCTACTTCACACCAGCCTCTGACTTCTTCCCTGTGGTCTCATGTATTTCTCATCCACCATTAACGAAAGAGACTTACCACCTCGACCAACAGAGCCTCTTCTACCTCCCTCCTACCCCAAAAAGCCATGGTACAGACAGCCAGAGCCTCTGCTGTCTGCCAGGAGTACCACCACCACAGGGATGTCTGACAGTTCCCACTTCCCTCTACCCGGGTTTGATCTCCCACTGACTGCTACCAGAGACCAGCATGGGGAGGAGGAGTACAACAGGCTGTGTCCCACCACCATCGCTAGAGCAGGGACTCACACCCCTCACACACAGGCTGTGCCAGCCCCAGGTATCCCCAGCACGGGCTGCATTTAGATGCAGGGAACTTAAGGCTTATCTGCAGGAAAATCCCTTCATCTTTATAGTGCAATGGAGAAAGTTTTTCAGCGTGAGGACTTCTGCTTTGCATGTTCCCAAGGGAGGACACTTGTTCCTGTACATACCACAAGCCTGAGGACAGAAATATATATTCCACCCGTGAGCAGTTTGCTTTCACCAAGAGCAAACAAATTGTCTTCCTCCTCTCTGCTTTGCAGTTAAAACTGATCAAGCAAAACCACTGGTTAAATCACCTCGAAGTCACGGTGCACAAACCCACCTCTAGCTGCAGTATTTCATCCTTCTGGAAAAGATAACGAGGTGGCCCTGGCTCTCACTGGGACAAGTCCACCCCAGTGCCAGATGGTTCCCACTCCCTGCACAACTGGGTGAGAAAGCAGTGCCTCGGGGACATGGGCACGCAGCCACACAACGGGTCACTTGGGCTGGCACAGGGGGGCCAGCCGGGCCAGCACAGGCAGGGAGCGGATGCTTCAAGCCCAGCTTTGCCAGCTCTTGCAAACCCAAATCTTGCCATCTCCTTGGCAGCACTGCTTACAGGGCAGCCTCTCGTCCCCAAAAGCCCAGGCTGACCCTGAAGGGAGTAGGATCCTGTCCACAGTCCCAGCAGATCAAGAGAACATGGAATGGAGCAGGCAAGCTGCAACCTTATCTCCCCAGTGCTAGCTCTGATGGAGAGTCACCTCCCCTCACTGGGAACTGCAGCTGGGAACCAGGTGACAGAGGTTGGGCACACGGGGGAATCTGATGAGACCCAAGCGTACGTGCTCTTTCCCCCTAACACAGAGTTAGCTCACCCTCCATCTTCCAGTTCAGTGTTTCCTCTGCCTCTTTCAGCTTCAAGTCAATAGCCCACAGCTGCCTCTGTATAAGAGGGTACTCGACCTCCAGGACTGTCTTCATGACCTTGTTGTATCTGTTCACCATCAGCTCCAAGTTGGCCACCATCTGCCGGAATGATTCCTTGGAGGAATAGATTTCTGCTGCCATTGGTGGGACGGCTCCCATCTGGCTGCCAGACAGGTAGCTCACCTCCCTCAGCACTGAAACCAGCTGGAGAAACAAGGCAGAGAGCTGAACGTGGGACAATCCTCCCCATTTATCTGGCAGACACTCTCCAATCAATTCTGAGCATCTTAAGGGTTTCCTGCTGTTTTATTCACAAAGCAGAGCACTCCGAAAATGGCCTGGACACCTCCTAGTCCATACCATCTGTCTCCCATTGATCTTTGCCTCTGGTTTTCTTCCCAACCAAAGACAGACAGCTCTGTTAACTACCCAGACAGTAAACTCTATGCAACCTTTAAAAGCCATGATGATCTCTGGTTCTCTCAGCTATCCCCATCAATAAGAGTCCTTCAGCAATACCGTGCTTGCAAGCGGAGCTTAGCAGTCATTTAAGTGAAAGATAAAATAGTTCCAGGTCTGTTGGTTTGCTGGGCTGACTGGCATAAAAAGAAAATAATAAATAAAAAAAAAAATACCATGGCCCTACACCCAGTGACTCAATCCTCCTATGGCCACCTTCCACTAAAGACTGTTGCTGGAGACTTCTCCCAGTGCAACAAAAAGCACTCAGTGCCAGTGCATGTTTGAGTTGCGATGGGACCAGATTGAGGGGGATCATTAAACTATAAACCCAAGTATAAATGAGTCCCTGCAACAAAGGGAGCAGCAAGGTCTTCCAGTGAGATGTATCTCTTCTAAGACTAAAAATCTTTGCTGAGTTTAGCAGCCAGTGGGAGGTAAAATGCACCTGGAACTGCACATGTTGACAGGGTGACAGAAATTCGGTACGTTGTATGGGCAATGGCAGGCGTAAGGGCCACTCCTGGCTGCAGCTGAGCTTGGGGTGCAGCTCCCTAACAGTCACCTTTCTCTTAGGCTAGTAGATTGTATCATCCCTTCCTGCGACGTGGGGAAGAACTCTCTCTCTGATCCCATCCTGTTCATGCCCTCTAGTCCCAGTTCCCTGCCCCTATTTTCAAAAGGGAAACTGGAAAGCTGCAGGTATGAATAGAAGCAGGTGAAGCCACAAGCGCAGGGACTGCATGGCCAGGAGCCTTTGTCACTGCCCTGGGTGACAGGCAGGGGTTACTGAAACCCCTCCACCACTGCCTGACATCAGCCAAAACCCAACATCCAGCAGAACTGGCCAAGGCACCTGGGAAGCACGGTCCTGCTGGGAGGGGAGGTACAGGCAGCGCAAGTCAAGAGAAGTCATAACACACTCAGAGTATCTACAATACTAAAGCGACAATGAACATGATGACAAGAAGAGGAAAGAAAGAAGGGCTGGATGGTGCAGGGGACACTCTGGAAAGGTGGATGAAGGAGGATGGGGTGGGAGGAACGGGAAAACCGGGGGACTGAGGGAGCAAGAGGGCAAGTGAGATATAACCAAGCTCCCTTCCCTTCTTTGCACTTTCAGGGACATCCCCACCATGGGCTTAATGGTGTCTTCCCCTCTTTCCCTCTCCTCCATGGAAGGTGAGCTCTGGAAGACTCTTCCATGCTGAAGGGTTGGAAATACATCCTCCCTCTAGGCAAAATGACGTGCTCCTACCTATTCTGGAGGACATGAAGCTAAGCAGGCACTTGAGGACCTCAGGCAGTCCTCAGAATGGAAAGCTGAGAAGAGCAGTGCAGAAGCACTCAAAGACTGGAGCTGAGAACAGGCATGCTCAGCACATCACAGGCTCCAAATCCTGTCACCAGGGTGAAGGGTGGAAAACATCCTCTGGGGCCATTTGGCTCCCACCATCGCAAAGAGCTTCCAAGGAGATGGACAAGTCCTTTGACTGAGGGCCAAGCTTGAATGAGCTCTAAAACCTAAACACTTTCCTTTAGCAGCAGCACGCCCCAGGGAACAGGGGAAGTTCCTGATGCCAACGTTTCCCAGGCCCCTGAGATTTAGTGCCTCCCCAGCAAATGGCATTTTTAGAGTTGGGGCTGTTTGGCCTGCCGAAGAGAAGGCTCCGGGGAGATCTTATTGCGGCCTTCCAGTCCCTAAAGGGGCTACAGGAGAGCTGGGGAAGGACTTTTTACTGGGGCATGTAGTGATAGGACGAGGGGGAATGGATATAAACTGGAAGAGGGCAGGTTTAGATTAAACATTAGGAAGAAATTTTTCACTTTGAGGGTGGTGAGGCACTGGAACAGGTTGCCCAGAGAGGTTGTTGAGGCCCCATCCCTGGAGGTGTTCAAGGCCAGGCTGGACAAGGCCTTGGGCAACCTGGTCTAGTGGGAGGTGTCTTGGCCTATGGCAGGGGGGGTGGAACTCGATGATCTTCAAGGTGCCTTCCAACCTAAACCATTCTATGATTCTACAGTTGACAGACCCTGGCTCCCACCAGGCCCCAGAAGCTTTCAACTCATCTGTGCACACTTCTGGCTTGGACCCCTGCTTCTGTTTTGGGCAAGGTGGATGGTCAATCCTCCCTGTGTCGCAGACAGGCTTTAGGGGAGCTCTAGGGTATAGAGAAAAGACCTTAAATCTATTGTAAGCCTTATGCACCAAAATAAAGGAAATCCAACAGCCACAACATTGGGGTAAGAAAAAAAAAAACAACTTTCCCGGGTTTTTCATACCCTTTCAGGAAGCTCATATTTCAGATACACATAACACAAACTCACCTCTGTAGCTGATGCCCCAACAATCCCCACACCAGTATCAAATCTGGTCTGGAGACTGCAACACCAGTAAAACATCTGGCTATTCAGAGAATGTCTGCCACTGGCTTTAACTAGAATGTGCTGTGCTTAAACTGTAATCCCGATATTTTACCAGGAGACAGAGCCCACAAAGAGGGTGGTAAATTCATGTTACCCATCACAGAAAGGGTTCCATGGATCTAGTACGAATCCCACCAGATCTCACACGCACAGTGGGGCACAGCTTGGAGACATGCCCACAGGCAGTGGGAAAGCTAACAGGCAGCAGTTTTTACCTGAGGATCAAAATTGACTGTGATCAATTTGGTTTCTGGGTCTCGCCGGATAAGAGGTTGAGTAAGGTTGTACTGTGATTTTTCAGAGACTGTCTGGGACCAACCTGCATAGAGCTTTTCTTGATATCTGCCAGAAAAAAAAGAAACATCCACCATGTAGCTACCAAGCCAGCAGACCAAGGCATGAAATCCAAGTCCACTTCCGAGGACTGAGGAACGTGAAGCAATATTAAAAACCCATCCACACCATCTCCATGAACAACATGGCTTTAAAGACAAACACCCAAAAACCAGTGACAGCATCAAGTCAGGAGGGCAAAGATCTCTCAAGTACCATTTTTAGCAGAGGATTCAGATTTGGAGACAGCCTTTCAAAATGCATTGAGCCTAAAGTAACAGCAGCTACTGGACATTTCCAAAGCATCTAAGCAGGATGCGTGCCTAAACCCACACAAGTGCCAGGGATGGATGTAGTTGCCCTCACTTTCTCTCAGAGTAACTGCAGAGAGACTGTCAGCCTCAGGGAAATTCAGCCCTTCAAGAGCACGGTGCTAGCAACAGGGATGGAAACACAGAGGGCTGAACAGGGGTCCTGGTATCTCACAGGGCATGGACAGTCCCAACCACCCAAGCAATAAAGTCTCTTCTGAATCATGTTGTCACCTAAGCACCTTTGGGAAATGTGACCCAGAAAACACCATCTCTGTTGAAGTCACCCGGGATCTGGTGTTGGTCTGCTCCCTTCTGAAAGGCTGTACCATAATTACCTTTGCTTTGGTAATCAGGAACAGGGCTCCCTCCAATGCCCCTGCAGTACCCAGCAGCCAGATATCTCAGCTCCCTTCATCTCTGACGGACACCAGGCCCTGCAGAGACGTCTCCTTCCTGGGGAGGTGGCTCTTCTCAAGGGAAAGCCCAGAATGAACAGTTCAGATTTAACACCAAATGATAAGATATTGAATCAGGGGCAGTGAATCCCACTCCAGGTTGTGGAATATACACACTACAGCCACTGTAAATACACTCTTCAAAGGGGCACAGAGGATTGAGACTTCTAGTCAGCCCAGGTTTTCCACCACAGCAGCTTCTACCTCCATCAGAAACTTGTTTCAAAAAAATCAACATTCCTGCTAGGCTGCACGGCTCCCATTTTTCCCATGCAGACTTCTCGTTTCAAGACGTCACAGGAAGGCTGTGGTATATACCAACTGGATTCCTCCTCCTCTCTCATCAGAAAATTCCCTCTGGCTCAGAAAGGGACATTCCCAGGCCCCTGGCTGGCAAACCTGCAGGGAGGTGGCTTAGAGGAGGAGAATATTTTTTTCATACAGTTACAGCCTTGCCGAGCCCCCACTTACCTGTTGAGCAGCTGGATCATTTCTTCATACTTCTGTATCACCCTTCTTCCTTCAGCAGAGTCCAGGCAGCTGGTAACACAAGAGACAAGCTCAGCGTTATGTTTTGTCCTGTGTGGATGTAATCTGTATTTACCCCTCCCCAAGGTCACCCACCAGTTTGCAGGCAGGCTGTAACTGACTGGGGACCCTGGATTTCATCCCTGCCACATCATCAAAAATCATTTCGCGGCACAAAGGCTACCCAAGACCCAGTGCGCTCTTTCTCAGGCGTTTGCACAGCAACCTGCAATACAGGAACCACATACTGGGGGAGGAAGGGCTCAGTGCTGCTGGAGGAAGGTTCACACCCCATATCTGCACAGAGCACGGCAACCGCCACTTACCAGCCAGCACTTCTGAAGGTCAAAGAGGCTCAGAAGGAAGCAGCATGTGGCTCCTGCTAGATGCAGCTCTTTGCAGTGCCAAATTTGTGCCCCTCAAACCACAGGGCTTAGGGAAGAGCAAAGGCATGCCAGAGGGCGGGAGGCAGAGCCCCGTCCATGCTGCCCGGGCTGTACAACTGCCTCTGAACCCAGCCAGCCAGCCAGCCACAGTAATTCTTATAAGGCCATATTTTCCCCACTGTCTCATCTACAATATTTCATTGAATCATAGAATTGTCTGGGTTGGAAGGGCCTTTAAGATCATTGAGTCCAACCATCAATCTAACACTGCCAAAACCACCACTAAACCACGTCCCTCAGCACCACATCCACAGGCCTTTTAAATACCTCCAGGGATGGTGACTCCACCACTTCCCTGGGCAGCCTGTTCCAATGCTTGACAACCCTTCTGGTGAAGAAAGTTTTCCTAATATCCAATCTAAACCTGCCCTGCTGTAACTTGAGGCCGTTTCTTCTTGTCCCGTCACCTCTTCCTTGGGAGAAGAGACTGACCCCCCCTCGCTATACCCTCCTTTCAGGGAGCTGTAGAGAGCGAGAAGGTCTCCCCTCAGCCTCCTCTTCTCCAGGCTGAACACCCCCACGTCCCTCAGCCGCTCTTCATGAGATGTGTGCTCCCATTTCCCACTGCATTTAGTGTTGGTGCAGCCTCACCTTGAATAGTGTGTGCAGTTCTAGGCCCCACTATTTAAGAAGGATGTGAAGGTGCTTGAATGTGTTCAGAGGAGGACAACAAAGCTGGTGAAGGGCTGGAAGGATGCCCTGTGAAGAGCAGCTGAGCACTCTGGGTTTTTCTAGCTCGGGGAAAAGGAGGCTGAGGGGCGATCTCACCGCTCTCTACAGCTTTCTGAGGAGGGGACATGCAGAGGGAGGTGTTGAGGTCTTCTCCCTGGGATCCAGGGACAGGACACATGGGAATGGTTCAAAGCTGCATCAGGGGAGGGAACTGGGCATAAGGAAGCACTTCGTTACCTAGAGGGTGGTCAAACACTGGAAGAGGCCTCCTAGAGAGGTGTTCAGTACCCCAAGTCTGTCAGTGTTTAAGAGGCATTTGCACAATGCCCTTAATAACATGCTTTGACTTTTGGTGAGCCCTGAAGTGGTCAGGCAGTTGGGCTCCATGATTGTTGTAGGTCCCTTCCAACTGAAATATCCTATCCTATCCTATCCTACTCATATCCTACTCATATCCTACTCATATCCAAGCTTTCCTGAAAATGGTTGTTGATTTTGGAGGACGTTTTGACAAAACCTGTATTAACTTAAACAAAATCCATCAAAGGAAGCACCTGAGCAGTCACCACTGGGCAACTGCTGATCAAACCCTCCAGAAGTAAACAAGCCCCCTTAGTAAGCCCCAGCAAAACCATCTTTCTTTTTCCTTTTTAATCCTTTTTCCCTTTCAAGCTGCACGTAGGAAACAACATCATGTCACCCCGCTGCAGGGCATGTTATTAACTGCTCTAAACAGAGGTAAGAAAAATCAATGCAAAATGCAGATCTGCATCCTTCTTCATGGCTTACAAAATCTGCCATTCAGACTCAAACCAGACATGATAACCGGGGCTCTATGCTGGGAACGGTCCAAGAGCCTGTTTCATTGCACTGATGAATCTATTGCCGCAGAATAACTGTGCACTAAAAGACACTTACTTAATGGCAATACATTGTGAGAGAAGGCTACAAGTATTGCACGGTGATGGAAATGGCTTATTTTGGTCAAGCACATATAAAAACTTGATCCATTTACTCAGAATCCCGTCCAGCACAAGTAAAGCCATTCCTCTGAGCTCCGAGGTGCAGTCACAGGAGCACCTTCAATTGTCCTAAGTCCAACGCTGCTTTGCTTACAGAGCTCTTAAATGCTGTCTCATACAGTGCCATGAGATATGGCAGCTGCAAGTGTGGGGTCCCGTTTCTCCGAGACCACCCACAATAACAAGCATTCGGGTGATAAGCATTCCAACACAAGCTGCTTTCCTTGATCTTGGGAGATTGCTCCTTTGTTTAATGCTGAACAAGTTGTCTTCTGCCGATGCACAGCCAAGTCCTCATCTGTTCATCAACCTGGAAACTCAACTCCGTCAATCCATCTTAGATGAATTCAGTCCAGCACCTTTCTGCCCTTCACAGCTTGGATGACGTGAGAACCGGGGTTTGCAGCCAAGGGCTGGACTGCTCCCAAGGAGGTCCTGGAGCACAGGCTGAGTGGGATCGCAGTGGGAAAAGTTTCAATACCTCTTTCCATTGCAACCTAGGACTGCGTCTGAAAGCTGAATAGCCCATGTATTATCCCACTGTGCTTGTTAACCACTTCAAAACAAATCCAATTAATGAGTTTCTTAGAAAAAATGATTGCAGGGAAGCTGAAAAGCACCAGTGCAATCACTTCACACCTCTTTGACTCAGAATTATTTCAGCTATAACCATGAGATAATGTTCAACACAGAAAGAAAATCAGATTGATTAGATAAAAGATATCAAGATGGTCATAAAGCAACTTAGCTGGAACAGACACGCACAGATGTGGGATGTGTCTGAAGTGACCAAATGGCACCTGGATTCGTGCTTGCAGCTCCCGAGCCCAGGCCAGCGCTCCAGCTACTGGTGGCATGTTCTTGTGCACAGGGGGGGATCCTGGGGAAGGCACATTGAAACAGCATTTGACTGAACACTGCACTTGTAACCCCAAAGATACACCAAAAGCAACTCAACTGCTCTGATTTCTCAGCTTCCTTCCTTAAATCCAAGAATCTGCTACACTGACCTAGGTCTGTAACCAGGGCAAGTCTCCTAGTGCCTCTGGACCTTGAACAAGGACCCGGGATCAAAGGAGAAGCCCAGCATGTGTTAGGAACAGAGCCAATACAGAGGCATCCTTTGTGTGGGATGCACTCCCTGCTCCCCACAAAGACTGGTGTAGGGATTTCTGACCAGGAGCTAGTTCTGCCCATCTTGTCTAACACCCACAGAACAACACCCCTCAAATTCACAGCAAACGATTAACTCCTCCGTGAATCTCTCCATTCCCTCTGTTAACCTGCACTGGTTCCAGCAGTGCTGCCTCTTCTGGACTTGCCTGGTTCCAGTACAGTCTTTCTGAGGCAAGTAAATGGGTTATTGTTAAAAATGCACACTCTAATCCTCATAACCTCATAGGAACCTACCCATTCCCTCCTGTGCCAATGTTCATGGGAAATAATAAACCTGGAAAAGACTGATTAAACTCTTGGTCACAAAGCCCCACTCACATACTTTGCATTTAAAGCATTAAAAGGGAAACACAATAAATTTATATGAGGGAGCACATGAGTGGGTTTGCAAGTCCCATAGGGTGTTCAAGGCAGCGCACAAGGGTGGAGAGAAAGCCCCTGTCACAGCCTTGCTGGGGAAAAAGCTCGGCACATATCTTCATTATCAGACACATATCACGCATGCACATTTTAAAAAAGCTATTTTCCCCCCAACAGATTATTTGCTTTAATACTAAAAACAGAGCTTTCCCAG
This sequence comes from Charadrius vociferus, assembly GCF_000708025.1. NCBI lineage: Eukaryota > Metazoa > Chordata > Aves > Charadriiformes > Charadriidae > Charadrius > Charadrius vociferus. Next base: position 703,428 of record NW_009646858.1, read on the forward strand.
GCATTTCCATTTCCACTAGGAGCTATAGAGGCTCACGTTTGCAATTTGGGAAGTTTTGGTTTCCTTAGAAAAAGCAAATTATCTTGCCCCCAAAATTAATCTAAATCCAATTTCCCGTAAAATCAATTTTATTCAGCACATGCCACCCACCGAGCACCAGCTCTGCCTGGATGTGCCTGGAGTAGATCAGCCTGGCATGGTCCAAGGCACTGCTGAACATGCTGATGAGGACAGAGTATTTGTCAGCAGCATCTGCAGCGATTACTGGTCGCTCCAAAAGACTCCCGAACATGTCCAGCAACTGTGGGGGTGAAGAAGCAGGGAAAGAAAAGGGAAAAAATTCACAACCCCAGCTTCTGCAGAGAGACCCACTGGGATTTTCCTTACTAGCCCAGATGTCTGCACTGATGGGCACTTTGGAAAAGGGAAATATCTCTTCTTTACCCTGCTTTTCCAAGTAGTCCCTCCCTTTGTTACAGAGATGCTCAGACTTTCTCTGTGGGTGATTCATATTAACTGTCACTCTTCAAACGCTTCAAAATTTGCTATTTTTTCAAAAACCTTAGAAAAATAAATGCTATCACTTTCTACAGTCTTTTCTACAAACACTTCTATTGCAATTTTTCAGAAAATACCATTTACTTTTCTGCAAGATAGGTTAGTTGGTATACAAAACAGCCTTGTTTCTAGAAAACCTCAGTTTCCAAAGCTGAAGTACATCCACATATTAACAATATTAACAAACTGATATTAACAATAATCACCTTGTTTTTAACAGCAGTTCTTACCAGGAAAACCTAGAAAAAGCATAATTTCCTCCAACTCACGGAGACGCAAGTAAAACTCCTGGCATCCAAAAGCCTGATTGGAATGATTTATTTGATTACTCTTTCTAACACTGAACAAGGGTCTGTTCCATTTGTGTCTTAATAGGAAGAGCAGAAAAACTCCCAAAACTTTCAGCAAACACCCTGCTGCCAGCTCCATGGCTTGACAGCTTGTGAGGGACCCACAAACCTGAGCATCACTAACCAAGAGCAGCCCAAAAGCTACAAGTCTCATTGTCCTGCTGTCCATTCCCATCAGCAAACACCAGTGCCTGTAGCTACAGCACTGCCTGCCCTCCTCTGGGTGATTCTCTCCGAGGCAAACCGTAGGTGCCCTGATTACCCTTCTACAAAAGAGAAGGGACGTGACAGACAAACCTTGAAGGCATGCTCCAAGTCCGAGGCATCATCAAAAGCTTGGATGAAAACAGTGCCCAGCCGCCGGTCAATGTCTTCTATTTTCTGGTGGAAATCAAAGGCATCTTGCTCAAACTCCTGCAAGAAGGCAAAACAGTGAGCCATGAGACCGCAAGATGGCACCAGGAAGGTACCTCAACCTCCTGATCCACGGATCTCCCCTCTTGTTATTCACCATGAATTAAACCACTCCTCTGGCATGGCAAAGCCCCACAGAGCCCGAGAACATTTCTGTACTGTCCCACAGCTGAGATCATGGATCTCCAGGATGGCTCCTTTGGTCCCAAGTGAGGCAACAGCAAAGGCAGTTCCAAAACACTGGCACAGGTTGCCCAGAGAGGCTGTGGAGTCTCCACCCTTTGGACATATTTAACGTTGGAGATACTTAACCTGACTGCTCACACTCTTGCTCTAGCTGAACCTGCCTTGAGCAGGGGAGGATGGACTAGGTGAACTCCAGAGGTCCTTTCCAACCTCAATAGTTCTGTGTTTCTGTAATTTCCATCATCTTCTGGCACTGCTTTCCTTGCTTCAACTGTAATAAATTCTTTGAGGTTCAAGCGTAAAATCTAGGTTTGCTTTCCTACAGGTAAAAGATCCCAAATCAAAGACTGAACTTGACAAACTGGGAGACTTCAGTGCTTCTGTCCTAGCTTGGACAAAGCTACTAAAAATTAGGCCATGTGCCTCTTTTCTGAAAGGACAAAGCATAAGGCAACAGCTTTTGCTATTATCACTGCTGAGCTCCAGCAGGACCAGATGCCATGTTTTAGCTAAAAAGAGAGGCTCTAGAAAGTAACAGAGGGCACAAAACTCAAGCACTGAAAGAACGAGCATGACTCAGAGTCACACAAAAGGCCACGGGGTCACTCAAACCAAGCCAGCTCCTGCAGAGCCACCGTCACTGCTCTTTCTCTGCCCTCCCTCCTGAAGGAGGGGTGACATGGAACAAGCCGCTTTCCAGCAAGGTCCTCCCAGGCAGCACTGGGGACATGCCACTCACCGCAGAGATGCATCAGGAACTCTAGGAAACAAAGCACAAGCTGCCCGTCACCACACTAGACAGGTTCCAACATTAGAAGGAAGGACACAGCAGCCCTGTCTCCCACCACCAGCCCATTCACCCTTCACCCCAGCACAGCCCTTTCTGAAGGGAGCAAGGCAGGAGCCTGCTGGAGGGATGACTTTGCCCTTCCACTTGGATGTCTGCCATGAACAGCTGCCCCATGAGCAGTGTGAGACGGGAGCTCCTCAGCATGGAGCTTCTCTATGGCCACTCCAGGTTTAGCTCTCCCTCCCTAGATGCATGGACAGGCCTAACTACATCCTGCTAACTAGATACAGCAAACCGACCCAGGGCAACTGGGACAAGCAGCAGAGGATATCAGAGATCTTGAGATCAGACACAACCACGGGACAGAGACCCCTTTCAGAAATGCCATTCCCACCTCCTCTTCATAGCCCACCCAGGCTACGCTGCTCGGTGTCAAAGCCAAGAGTAGGAGTTTCTGAATAGACCATAAGGAAGTCCATGACACCTTCACTTTGCCCTGCCTGTATGACACATGCTGGTGTGAGCATCTGGGATCTGGATGGCCATTCAGCCATGACCCAGAAGGCTGCGAATATTCCTTTAAACAAAGCAGTACTGACAACAAAACACAGAGTCCTTGAATTCTGAGAGCAACAGATGTCATGCGTGCAACTGGACAAGAGCAAACACATCCCCAGAGGTTACCTGAGCTGGCCCTCATCATGCAAGCTAGCCACCAAGAGCAGGAAAGCAAAGAGACGTGGATGTTGGTACAGCTTATACACCCCAGCAAGAACCATGTACAGAGGAAGCTTGTGTAAAAGGCATGGAAACCCAGATTTTCCAGCTGCACTGGTCTAAGGGCCTGAACTGGCAAGATATGCTGCATATAGACCTGCAAGAACTCCCAAATCTCTGCAGGAAAGGACAGCAGGTCCCTGTTCCCTTCAGTGACAAATCAGAAGGACGAAGGAGCTGGGAAGAAGTCAGCAGGACTGCACATGAGCCAACGCTCCATCGCAGGGGAAACTGCTGCTTCGGAATCATGCACGTGCTGCTGGTGTTCCAGCAAGCTGGTTCCACCTACCGTGTTGGTCAGATCAAGACAGTCATAGGTTCGCTCTGCAAACACCTTGTATGCCTCCTGGAATTCCTCATACATGTCCAGCACCTGCTGGCCCAGGGCCTTCCCTTTAATTCCGCTGAACTCAACCTTTTCCAGCTTCATCAGGTCCAAGGCTGTTGTCAGGAGATCCTTCAAAGTCAATGGAGGCACACACAGGTTAAGGTGTTGACAAAAGAAAATGACAACAGTTGTCACAACACAGAGCTATACTTGTTGCCATGCCAGAGGACCTCCTCAAGCACACCGCTGGTGCTCCCAAAGAGGAAGGGGGAAGCCAGATCCTGCCTGCCATGGGCATCAATGGCTGCTTATAACATGTCCTTCTCCAGCGGGAACCCCTGCTGCTGCCACAGGAAATACTATGCCAACTGTAAAGCTGCTTGTAAGGGTACTTAAAGGACAGATCCAAAGCAACATAAGAGACCCTGATATGTCACCCAGCATAGCTAAGAATCCAAATTTTAAGGTTTTAACCAAGAGGGGACCTGTAATGTTTACAGGGACCTGAACTGTCCAAAAGCTCCTGCTCAGTAAAACCTCTTTGTGTCCAAGTGGGTGCCACTGACCCTGCCCATATGGCCCTCTTCGCTAAGATCAGTTCTTGGGTCCTTCCCTGCCCATCCTCTGCAATCTGGCAGGGCCTGACCCCGCAGTGCCACCTCCCAGGAAAATGCCCCCCCCTCATCCAGCTGTAGCAGCAGCACTGGGCAGCCCCACCACCACCCCATCCATCTCTTTTGGTAGGGCTGGTCGAACGACTGTCATCTCAGAGGACCAGGAGAAACATGCTGATCTCAAGCATAGGAACGTACCGGTGGCCATCCTGCTCGCACTGAGCTCAGGGGACAACCCTGAATGCAAAGCTAAGCAGGTACAGAGCTTAACTCCCAAACGGGCACTGTTCAGCCAGTGTCAGTGCCTCTCGGACAAGGGCTGCTGAATAAGTCACAGCCCACGGCCCAGAGCTTCCCACGCTGTGCCAAGGCATCTCCAGGCTTCGGGTGCCACCCCGTGACACTCCAGGCAGCAGCAGGGAGACACTGTGCACTTACAGCTCCTGACACGGTTGGGCTTATCAGGAACAGCTCCCAGCCAAGGGAACAACTGCTCTCAGGTCCCTGACAGCTAAACGATCGCTACTTTGAGAAGCCTGCCCCATTTCTGAGTGAACAGGCTGCAAGCAGAGAGCTGACCCAACCAGGCAGCAGATGTGTGCATTCTATTTATTAAGAGCACATTCACTTTAACAAATACTTTGTAAGGCAAAAACAACATAGAAGTAACAGCTGCCCCTTGCTTTGTCTTACAAGGTTGCCTGAAAAGAAGGAAGGAGGAAAATAGAAATGGGGAGAGATAGAGGGTTTCCTGATTAACAGGCTAGTGTGCACAATGCCTTTAATTATTATTTTACAGCCCATTCCACAGGCCCTCGCTCTACCTTTTACTGTTCCTGGAGGTGTGGGACAGCCGTGGAAGGAGGACACAGGCACTGGCCAAAAAGCACAGTGCTCTGCCACCGCAGCAGTGCATGTGCAGCTCAATACCTCCCTGCCGGCTTTTTTCTGTAGCCCATATCCGTCGTATCCAAGCAATGAGCAGTTGGTGCCCAGAGCCTTTGCAGAGTGACAGTGCATAATTACTGTCACTCATATTGTTCTCACAATGACCTGCAGTTACTCCTATGTCTACTTATATTCCTGTCTACGCTGACCGGCATAATTTGGTTTACTACACACCAAACCTTATTGGAAACTGTCATTAGGAATAGTTTTAAAATAGACATCAGTCATGATGGTTTTCAACACAGTTAATTAAAGAATGCAGAAAAATACAATGTGTTTAAACAAGTAAAACTTTCTGTACCACTGCAGAGAACAAGAGAAGGAGAAAAACAACCCAGACCTTCCTTTGAACAGGCAAACATCAGCAGCTTGCACACCACACATCCAATCCTACACGCCGGGAATGTGGCAACAATAAACAAAGGGATTCACTTGGGAAGTGTGTAGATAGTAGATGAATGCATGCTGTTAACTGCCTGAGAGAGAACAGGGACATACAGTGTCTGTGTAACAGCTTTCCACAGGGTCTGTAAGCCTGCGGTCTCCAGACACAGCCACCCAACAAGCAGAGCACGGAGAGCGCTCGTATGCATGGGGACATTCAGACCTGGTCTCTGCAGAATATCTTCCCCTCCGGCTCAAGGAGCTCTAGGTCACGCTGGGAGGTAAGGGGTGACACCAGATGTCCCTGCCTCAGGTGACCACCTCAGTGTGACAAGCCTTGGACAACCCTGAGCCACAGCACCCCAGCTAGACAGACCATGAAGGGATGACCTGGTGAGGAACGTGTCTCCGCTCCTCCCCAAGCCCATGTGGCACAGCCAGGCAGTGCACAGCCTCAAGAGGAACATGTGGCCTCTCCAAGTCAGGCAGGACCCAGCTCAAGAGTGTCTCTGATGGCAACAGGAGGAGTAGGAGATTGCACTGCTTTATTTACAGCCATGCAAACCACAGGCCCCAGTAATCCCCATTCTCTTGCCCCAACAGGGTTCTTGGGAAGAAAAGACACACCTACCAACCTGACCAGAAGGACACAACTGCGTAGCTTATACATACACTGCACAGGACACGGTAAAACAAGGTCCTGGCCTTGCTGTAACAGGAGACCTAACAGCAAGGGGAGCGGTCCCATCCCCTGGCATCAGGTGAAGCTACAGGAAGGGAAGATGTCAGCAAGTGAGTTCATGGCTACAGAGCTCTCCTGAAGGCGTGCAACATTTTTCAACACCAGAGTCTCACCTCCACCATCTCCAGTCTCTTCAGGAAGCTGTCCAGCCTCGCAAACACCATCGTGGCAGGGAAGTCCCACCCTCTCACTTCTTGGCCTGGTTCATAATACGTATGCAGTTTTTCCCTTCTCTCCTCAAATGCCCCTTTGAACGCATTCAGGATGCCGAGCACCAGTTGCACCTTGCTCAGGCTCTCTTCCATCTCCCCTTTCAGAAGGTCTTCTGGAGACAGGTACACCAGGGCCTGGAAAAGGGAAGAAAAAAAAAAAAAAAAAAAAAATCACACCTGAAAGATCACTTCTGCCATCACAGAAAACAGTGACTTCCTGCACTGAACATGTTTGAACCTACCCCTCAAGTTAAGAATCCACTTTGCCAGGGAAGGATGGGAGAAGGGAAGCGAGACAGAACTTTCATTAAAAAACCTCCCTTGGCAAATGCAGGCACCATGGCCACGCACCTGCTGAATGAGAAGGTTGCAGATTTCCTGGAGCAGCACTACTATCCGCATGGGCACGTTGTAGTGCTTGGAGGTGACCCAGATCAAACACACCACGTGGAGCAGGGGGGCCAGGAAAGGCTTCACCTCGCTGAACTCAACCCTCTCTATGTCCTCCAAGTGACGCTTGAGCGGTGTCAGGTGCAGGTGAATGTCCTGAGCTTCAGTCAAAGCTGTGTTGAGAGATGGAAGAAGTGGTAAGATCCACCAAGCTGTGGTGCACTGGGTTACGAGCTGGATGCTGGACGGAAAGGTGCCTGGGAAAACACAGTCCCGACGAGCGCAAAGCACACTCTGCGGGCTGCAGATTGCTCACTCTTGAACATTGCTCACCTATGGCAGTAACCAGAACGGGAAATAAACTGACATGATGGCAAGGGACAGGGAGCCGGGACAGGGCTTTGGGCAGAGTCTGAGTTGACAACTGCTAAATGAGCTGCAGGGAACGTGCCCGGCAGTGCCAAAAATGCCGCTATGAGCAGGCTAAAGGCCTTGCTATAGAGCGTCACAGGCTATACAGCGTCACAGGTCTTTGCCTGAGCTCATTTTAGCTCAGGTTTGGCTATAGCAGTTGCTTGCCCAGTGGGCAGGTGACCACAGTCCCACTTGTCCTGGCTGTAACAGCAAACCTGTCAACGGCAAGGTAACTAATGTCTGACTGATTGAAAGCTTTAGCTTAGCTTTGTACGGCTGTGTGGTTTTACCCTGAAGAATTACCCCAGAGCGCAAGCATTAACAAAACCAGGTGATCACTGCACAACTAAACCTGAGGACCAAGGCGAAGAGAAGTGACAGAAATGCTTGAATGCATATACAAAAAACCCAAGACCAAGGAAGAAGAAACTCCCACTATCACCAACGCCCTCCCAGCGCAGCAGACAGACAACAGCCACACCACCACATCAGCAGGGAGAGCACAACACCAGGGAAAGGGGCAGAGACTTAAAAGCAGGTGCATACAAATCTGAACTGTGTTGCAACGGAAATTAACAATTATAGTCCAAATTATCCAATTAGCGTTAGTATTGCTATAACTAGATTAAAACCAAATATTTGTTGTATTTTGATTAGACTCTTAAAGCATTAATTAGTCTGACAATGAACTCTTGGCTCCTTATATAAGGGGTGTTTCTCTAGCCCGTATAAATTGCACAGTGTAGAATGTGACACAGATCCGTAACAGATTAAATGTTTCCACGTGAAGGGATGAAGAACAGCGTTATTTGTCAGCATGTACATAGCTAGGAAAGCCCGAGTGGTTTTGTCTTGCCAGAGAGCAGCTGGGTTGAAGATGGACACAGAGCATCGGTCGTGTTGGTCTACAGGGGATGGAGCAGCAGGATACACTGGTTTTCACTACGGAGGGGAATTTGCAGTGTTTCCTTTGGCTGGACTCAACTCCCCTAAGCAAAGTTCACCAGAACGAAGATGATGCCTGATTCAAGTGAGCTGCATTTTTTTAAGGTACAATTTTGCTTCACCTACAGGCAAAAAATAGTCCTTCCTTATTATTATTCTTATGAACAGAAACAAAAAAATAAGAAAAAAGAAGGTCTTTAAATCCCTAAATTGGGAAATGCAATCTTGTCTTTTTTTTTTGCTCAAAGCTCTCTTGCCTTACTGCATTGTGCCAGCCTGGCAAAATAAGGGAGAGAAGGAAGATCTGCTGGTGCACACCACCACCTACAGGTCACCCACCCCACCGGCTGTAAGCTTGTGGTCTCCAGCCACAGCCACCCAAAAAGGAGAGCACGCAGAGCGCTCCTCCACATGGGGACATTCAGACCCGGTCTCTGCAGGTCAGGGGGCTGGACAGACCTCGCCACCCTGGGAGGACATTACTGGATGGGGACACAGACAGACATGCATGACGGGAGGCCGTGCTCCTCATGCATCACGCTCCCCCCACCGCCGCAGCCCCTTCCCAGGTAACAGACCTCCCCACCGCACTGCTGCCACACAGGGTGCCGAGCTCTGCCTCTGTCCGGATTTGAACAGAGCTGCAGGGACCCTGCTTTCCTCTCGTGTGACACAGGTGACAACACCTGCCTGCTTTCATCAGAGGCCTTGAAATCCTCATGCTCAAAGGTCCTCATCCTAAAGTGCAAACTGCTGTTCCTTTAGCAAGGAGGTTCAGGTTGCAGTGGCCAATGCCTGGGAAATGGCAGTCTCACAAAGTAGGTTCAGTTAGCCACAAGATCTGTCCTGTTATCCTGAACCTCTATTCCTGCAGACTGACACATGAGGAGCTGGTGAAAGTTGGACTGAGTCCTGCTGGACTAACGTGAATGCTTTATTACAGCAGAGTGAATTCCAAAATCCACTCACCCTGACCTTTGGGAAGGGTCTGGCTCAACAGACCAGCGATCAAGCTTGTCCCAGCCTGGAAACAAAAGCAGCACATTAAGCACAAGCAGCCCAGTTTCATGCTATGAACCAGAGAGAGGGCCAGAAACAAAGCCTGCAGTCCTCACAGTCACAGCAAACTACAAATGACCAGTGTCATTACAGCCACATCAGGCTTGAACCCAGTAACACCAGGCTACGGACAAAGGTGTTGTCAGCATCTCACCTGCCTCAACATCCATGAGCATAGCTTTGAAGGCTGGAACATAGCTGCTCTCGACTCTCTCCAGCACCCCCATCATGTTCCTGACCTTCCTTGTTCTCAGCTGATTGTAAATGCATTCCAGGTCATCACACCTACAGCAAGCAAGACACGTTACAAGCCCACGCTGGGGCAACATCAGCTGTCCCCTCACACCATCCACTGCCCCTGGGCCTGATTCAGGATTTCCTCCAGCTACACACAGACTGAGTCCCAACAGTGAAAGGAAACAGGAGGAATATCCTGCGGAGGTATGTACAAACCCTACAGGACAGGTAGACAGTGCTGGAGTTCAGCATGACAGCAGCTCTGCTACTGCCAGGACACTGCTGAAAGAAGCCATCAGACATTAGCGACAACTCTCCAGCAGGCAGGCTGTGCCCAGAGTCAGCCCAAACCAACATAGCACAAAGGTTTTCAAAGGGCAGGATGAAATTCCACTCCCTGGCTCTTGAGCATTTAAACCCCCTATAGCATTGACAGATGAACAGCAGCCAGCTGAGGTGCGCTGTTTCCAGAAGGCCCTACAGAAGGTATCCATCAGCTCTTACTGCTGTGGCTGGTTCCTAGTGAACAGCGATGGAAAGAGCATTTCCAAAAAAATTTCCTCAAGGTGTAGCCCCTGTGCTGGGTCTAAGTTAAAACCCAGCCAGCTGCCCAGCGACCTCCCAGACACTTTGTAGATCATGATTATTTTATGTGCGGGAGTCATTTTCCTTAGCTCAACTCTTTAGATGAACCTGAGCCAGCCTGCTCTTCTCAACTCATAGAGGTAGCAGCTCTGTCTGTCACCATTGCCCTCCCTCCACCCAAAACCAGTTACCACCATGCCTGGCCAGGCTGCCCAGGGTACCTGTTCTTCCAGAACTCCATTTCCACCTTCGGGTTAGGGTTACTGCCTTGCAGGAGAGGTTCTGAAGACTCTTTCTTCAGCACTCCCTGGATCTGGTAGCTCCAGTCTATGATGGCCGACTCAGTGGCATGTACAAGAGATTTATCTATCAGCTCCAGGCTGCAGAAAATAGACCACAGAGTTAACTTTGCTCTCCACTTGATGTGCGTGGCTCAGTTGGAGCTACTTCAAATGACTCCATAGGTTTTACCGATTACAGTCTAGCTTCACCTTTCAAAACCACAAAACAATCAAAACCCATAATATTTTACCATTGTTTTAATACAGAAATCACACCCTGGGGAAAATGGATGAAGCTCTGCAGCAGTGTGGGCAACAGCACATTGTTCATAAAACAAATGGTGGAAATGAAGAGCCAGTTGCCACCTCTCTGCACTGTCACTGTTGCATCAGACCTATTTGGGTTCAGGGTCTGACCTGGAGTGCCATACCTCCTCTCCTTGTACTGTTCTCCCTCAACCTATTCCATGTTCCCCCACTCATTAACTCGCTTAATTCAGAGAGAAACTACACAAAGTGTGCTGGCACATTGAGGACAAGTCACCCCACTGCCCTGAAAGCAGTAACTTCTCACACAATCCAACCCACACCACGTTCTCTCTGAGGAGTGATTAACCCCACCGCACTCCCTAGCACACCTCCTGCGGTCCCACAGGTGCAAGCATGCAGACATGATGATGACACGATGTGCAAACGCATCTGCCTCTATGGACCTTCCAGACTCAGTTATTTTGGACTGGACCAGGCTCACAGCACTGCAAGAAACTCCTTCCACTCCCAGCTTCAGGCACTAACTCAGCTTCTTGGGAGGACCAGGGTGGAAGTTTCCCCCAGCTGCAATGTGAGCATCCTGCCAGATGTATTAGCTAACAATGGATGGGGATTCCTCAGCTGCTGGAGACTTTGCAGGATAAAGACCGGCTACACATAGGGCTCAGCCTCCCATGGCCGCCTAATGACCTGGACAACGGGATGGAGCGCACCCTCAGGAAGACACCAAGTTGGTGGGAGTGTTGATCTGCTGGAGGGTAGGACGGCTCTACAGAGGGATCTGGACAGGTTGGATCAATGGGCCAAGGCCAATGGTGTGACGTTCAACAAGGCCAAGTGCCGGGTCCTGCACTTGGGTCACAACAACCTCACATAGCACTACAGGCTTGGGGAGGAGTGGCGGAAGAGCTGCCTGGCTGTGTGGGTCAACAGCCAGCTGAATATGAGTCAGCAGTGTGCCCAGGTGGCCAAAAAGGCCAACAGCATCCTGGTCTGTATCAGGAGCAGTGTGGCCAGCAGGACTGGGACAGTGATCGTCCTCCTGTACTCAGCACTGGTGAGGCCCCACCTCGAGTGCTGTGTTCAGTTTTGAGCCCCTCACGACAAGAAGGACATTGAGGTGCTGGAACGTGTCCAGTGCAACGGAGCTGGTGAGGGGTCTCGAGGATACTTCTTCTGAGGAGCAACTGAGGGAACTGGGAGGGGTTTAGCCTGGAGAAAAGGAGGCTGAGGGGAGACCTTCTCGCTCTCTGCAGCACTCCGAAAGGTGGGGGGGGCGGTGTCAGTCTCTTTTCCCAAGTAACAAGCGACAGGACAAGAGGAAACAGCCTCAAGATGCACCAGGGGAGAGAGGAGGTTTAGATTGGATATTAGGAAAAATTTTTTTCACCAAAAGTGCTGTCAAACAGTGGAACAGGCTGGCCAGGGGAGTGGTAGAGTCACCAGCCCTGGAGGTGTTTCAAAGACCTGTAGAGGTGGCACTGAAGGACATGGTTTAGTGGTGGAGTTGGCAGTGTTGGGTTAATGGTTGGACTCAATGATCTTAAGGGTCTTTTCCAACCTAAATGATTCCATGATTCTAATTAGCCAGAAAATCTGGGGTGGCTTTCCTGGGTATCATCTCTCAAGCACAGCAAGTGAACTTCAGAACCACAACAGCTACCAGGGAGGTCTAACTATGAATGGAAAGAACTCAAATTATGGAAGTTGTTAATTTACTTCTTGAAGAGAAACACAAGGCAATGCAGTGGGGGTCTGGGAAGCCACTCTACTTCTCCAGGAGGACAGATGGAACAGGTTCCAAATCTCTCTATAGGACTATGAACAGTTCAGAAACTTCCAGGAAGTTCTGGGTGTTTTTTCCCATACCTTTGTATGATAAATCTGGTGTTAAAGGGAGGCAGAATATTCCTGACCAAGCAGAGAGCATGAATCACTAACAAGCGAGTCATTTAACATTGAAACAGTGCATTTTGGGAGCATGTTTTGGCAGACAGAAGCTAGAAGAAGAGAATCCTGCCTTCCCCTTCAGTGGCGTCAGGAAAACAGGAGAGATTTTGCCTGCAGGGTTTGTTTTTTTCCCCAACGATGCAAGCAGCTCGGTCCTTCCCTGTGCACCCACACCACCTTTGCACTTTCTGTGTTTTTCCTGCCTGTACCGTCACACAGTCCCCAAAGACAGAGCCCATAAACAAGGAAGCAGGTAGAGCAAAACACATCTTGGCAGTCTGGATGCGCAGCAGATGACAGAGAGCAAGAAGAGTCACTGTGACTAGGGCGGGAGGATCCCCAGAAGTCATAGTACATGCATCAGCAGGAGAAAATCCTGTGGAGAGCAAGGAGCGATACTCACAATTTCTCATTTTCCAGATCAATGTCCTCAATTCCCTCTGAGCCAGCTGGAAGAGGCAGCAAGGTCTTGCCCTTTACTTGGCCAACCACCTTGAAAACAGTACTTTTTAGGCTGTGGACATGATGGATAATGTCTTGTGACACCACTCGTGGCCAGCCCTGATGGTTCTTCTGGTTCATCAAGATGGGTGCAATCACCTATAGCAGGAGTCATGAAAGAGCAACAGAGAAAAAAGTGCTGCAGGAGACAGACAGGCCACCAGGCTCCAAGGTCCTTGCTCAGCCAAGCCTAGAGACCCATATTCATTGCTGTCCCAAGCAGTTCCCTGCCTGAGGGAAACAAGGGCAGATGCCAATGAACGAGCCTCTCTACAGGCCCACTTTGCATACTGGTACACCTTCTCCCCTGAATCTAAGCAGCTAAGAAGGGTGGAAACCAGCAGACAAAGTGAGCAGCCCCGTCCTCGGGCTCTCCCAGCCTCTCAAACCTGCCACTGGAGACGGCTTCACAGGCCCTTGTCCCCTTGCCCTCAGGACACCTCCTGGTGCTTGCTCCCCATTTCACTGCCAGCAGGGGTGGGGGGGGCAGGCAGGGCCATGGGCTTCAGGCAGCCTTCCAACACCAGCAGGTCTGGGCTGAACCCACAGGCTGTCCCTTGATGGCAACCCCTAGCGTGCCAGAAGGGAAGGCCTTCTGGTACCTCTTGGGACCTACTGTTGGTGAGGGTCACCTAGGTCCCCATCCCAACTATACTGCAGGTCTTGAGCACAGACACTTTTTAGGTTATTTCTCGAAACCACAGCACACCAAATATGATTTTTGTCATTATCAGTGAAAGTCTCCCAGGGTTTGTAGTGACCCGGCAGCGTGGGGTCTCCAGGCTGGGCTGGGCTTGCCTGGACCAGAGCTGCTTTTGGCTTGTTTGAGCTGCGATAGCAGCACAGTGTCTGTCACCTACCCCGGGCTGGCTCCACTCGGGGACTTGCCTGTGGCAACAGCCTGACAAAGCCAGGTTGCCCCTGGTGACAAACAACAGCCCTCTGTGTTAACAGTCTCGAGGGAAGCTAAAGGTACAAAACTAGCTACAAATGGACACAAAATCGGGAAGGAATAAGGCAGCCCAGCACCACCACAGTGCCATCCCAGGATGCTGATGACTCTTTGTAACCACAGCTGGCAGCGTAGACCCGAGGGAGACCAGCACCAGCAGCCCCCGTGCCCAGGGAGCCGTGGGAAGGGGGAGCACAGCCCCAGGAGACACAGGCAGAAACTGCTGCGGTCACCTTCAACACTTTCAGCTACAGCATCAGCCAAGATTTGTCTCTATTACTTACATCATGAGGACTGCTCATACTAGCAATGTTGTAACCAGTCAAACTATAGCTGTTCATTTTCTTTTTGACTGTTAAAAATGATAACTGGACTCTCGAGGAACCCCCAGCTCCACAGAGCGGAGGTGAGTTCCCTTCAGCCATCACAAGAGTTGGGTGCAACAAGTGGACACGGTCGCCCCAGCCACGCTCCGCAGCTCAGCCACACTTTCTCGCTGCATACAGACAGAGTTCCGTCTGTTTATTCCCCATGTCCTAAATGACCCACAGAAAGTTTGACACAAACCATTTCTTTCACTGGACAAATTCTTTTTAGCAAAAGACTGTCCTAAAAACCTCTGACAAAGGACTCTGCAAGAAGAGCTCCTGCAGCGAGCAGAGCCACGCATGTCCCCCCCACCTCAGGAAAGCCAAGACTTTCTCACCTCTGCACAGACCCACTACGTCCTCCTGACCCAGCACCACCAGTCTCATTTCCTTGAAGTGAAGTTTGGGAGGAAAGCGAGGCCCAACCCAGGCACGATCTGCTCCCTACGGACACACTGCATCTGTCTGCACAGGGGGAGAGGAGAGCTGCAAACCCGCCGTCAGGATACACCACCCAACTGCTGAAGGCAGCCAGAAAACAGGATCTAACAGGATCTGCTGAAGTGCTCCTACCCCAAAACCTCCCCACAGCAGATGGTGTTTACAATGCCTGTCATATGCTACCTGCCATCATCTACAAACAGAGCCACGATGCAAAAACTGCTGTTTGTGCAGAATTACCAGGATTGCAGGGCTCATCAAACACCACAGAACAAAAGCTCCCCATGTACATAACACGCTATACCACCAACCCAAAATAACCACTCTGGTAGCCCACTCTTGGGAATCCAATCTATCGGTCACCATCTTAATATACCGACAGCATCACCAGAGCTTCTCAAATCAAGCAGCTCCTCTGCTTCCCCGTTACTGCCTCACTGCTGAGACTTCTGCAGGTCAGGGGCCATCAGGAATCAACTGAGACAACGCTGTCTGGTTCAGGCTACTAGCACAGCAAAGGGGAAGCACTCAAACCTCTTGAAGATCTTTTTGGGAAAACATCAGCCCACCTGAGGTAATCAGGCACTGCACTACAGGAGGCTCCTTGTGAACATCAGGAAACACTGTGAGGGTGACTGAGAACTGATACCGCTTGCTCGGGGAGATTGTGGAGTCTCCATCCTTGGAGATACTTAAAAGCTATCTGGACATGGCCCTGGGCAACCAGCTCTAGGTGGTCCTGCCTGATCAGGACGTTGGACCAAATAACCTCGAGATGTCCCTTCCAGCACCTACCACTCTGTCACTCTGTAACACAGACTGGTCCCACAAGGACAGCACCATCAGACAGGCCCAGAACTGGTGTTGGATCAGGATTTAGGAGGTTTAAATGAATTCTAAAGACCCCCTGTGTGCCAGGAGGTGCTGCGATGGGCTTAACCACAGAATGGTCAGGGTGGGAAGGGACCTCTGAAGATCTTATAGTGCAACCCCCCTGCCTGAGCAGGGTCACCTACAGCAAAGGAGGGAGCGCATCAACGGTAGGAGCACATCAGCAGAGACAAGATAGAGACCAAGGCACGTTTGCAGGGGCTGACACCCTCCCTGCCGCCATGCGCAAGGGGCCGTGCCGGGTCCACTGGGGCTCCCCCGGTGCCGAGCGCCCAGGGCCCCCACCTCTGGGGGCCGCTCGGGCCTTACCTCCTCCACGAGAGCGGCAAAGTGCCGCAGGGCGTCGGCGGGCAGGTCCCCGCAGAGCAGCTCCTCGGGGCCGGCACCGGGGGGGCGGAGGAAGAAGAGGGCCTTGG
>NW_009646858.1:719885-734684 GCF_000708025.1 Charadrius vociferus
CCTGTCAATAAAAAAAAAAAAAAAAAAAAAAAAAAACAAACACAAAAAACCAAACACCTGCTTCATTATTTTCTAAATAAAAGACCCTTCTTTAGTTCTAGGAAAAGAAGCACAGGGATCCTGTCTCACCACACGTCTAACCCTGCCCTCCCCCGGCCACCCCATGGCCGCCCCGTTCACCCCCGCACACCACCAAGCCCTTGCTTGGCCCTTCCCCAGCCCCCCACCACCCCAAAGAGCCCCAAAGACTATTTTTGTGGCACCCAGCTGTGTCAATTACCCAGTTTTCTCTTTAGACAAGCATAATACTAAAGCTAATTAACAAAGGATGCTTTGCTGCCAGTTTGTGTCCTCATTTTCCATCGCCTTTAAAACGAAGTCTTAAATCTTTAATAAGTGCCCGTATCATTTGCTGAGCAGCACTTGGGGGCCCAGTGCCATTGAGTTCCCTCTGGAAATGAGGTCCTTAACTGAAACAGGCCAAAGCTCCTCCTGCTCACAAACACAGGCGAAGGGAAGCAGCATCGCCAACCAATACAAAGCCTCGACAATACTCCTCTTAACCCCAGACCTTCCCCACACCAGACTGCTGTGCCGGCGTTCCTCTCCCCTGCATCCAGGACCAGGATCTGTTTAGAGTTGTCTGTTCTGAAGCCATTCCAAAGCCACCCCGAGTTGTGACCAGCTTGACCTGACAGAGGCGAAGCCCCTGGCTGGAGGGTAGCAAAGCCAGATAGGATTTTGCTGGCATGAAACACAGGCATGAGGCTCCAGCATCAGGGCAAGATCTTGGTCCTGAGACCAATGCCGTAACACAGAAACTGCCAACAGAGGTCATTCTCTGGAGCAATTCAGGTATTGGTGTTCCCTCGCTAAGACCTCATTAGCAACCTAGACAAAACACAGCCTCCTCTAAGATGTTGAGTGGTTTATTCAGATTCCAAAGGTTTTGGAAAACTGATCTTATGCAAAACAAATCAGCTGAGAAAACCAAAATAAAATGGGAACACAGCAGCATTCACATTCCTAAATTAACCTAAAAATTAATTGGGTCCCATTTTATTGTGAAGTTTCCTCCTGTGAGCTGGGTTCTGAAACCTGCTTACATTCCTCATAACCCAGAGACCCGCCTGCCTTATTCTGGTGAATCCATGGCCCCTCGAGGGCTTCTCAAATCTGATCTCTTGCAAAGGTCACAGCTGCTGCTGTTACACTATCAATAGCTTCTAGCATAAAACCAAAAATTAAAACAGTTCAGAGAGAAGAATTTTTGGCTAAAAGAAAAATGACACATGGACTAGTGAGACCCAGGAGCGGGAACTGTATGGGCAGATACTGTCGCCACAAGCCCTCGCGCTGCTAATGGCATGCTTGGTAGCTTCAGCCCGCGCAGATCCACCGATGACCAAGCAAAGCCCAATGCTGAGGCCAGCCCCTTTCTCCATGGTGCCCACAGGCAGCCCTCAGCACTGTGTGGCTCCCCCAAGGCCTGCGGAGAGCAAGGCACCTCTTAGAGAGAAGAGCATTCTCAACCTTGCTGCTTTCAGTTCACCGTTTTAAGCTTTTTGTTTGATAGTTCCTGTTGGTTCTTGGCTTGTTTCCGTTTCTGGCATGGCGCTTCCTTGTTCTCACCACCACCACTCAGTTTGTCCAAGACTATAGCAGTCTCCTTCAGAAGGCGCATCTCCCGTTTTTCCTTCCGCTCCTCCATTTCTACTATGTCATCTGCAAACAAAGCTTTCAGAGGAGGGATCAGCTTCGGGATGGTCAGAAAGTCACCAAAACGTACCTGAAATACATCAAGACAAAGGAATGCCCGCATGTGAGAATTGCTTTTTGTTTTCCTTCTTGCCCCTCTGTTCAGACGACAGGACGCTGCCTCGTCCCCTGTGCAGCACCCAGCACAGAGCAGCCCTGACCTCACTGCACTTACACTAACGGGCAGGTCATCACCTTCACCCCTACAGCAGTTAGTCCGCAGATCCCATACACCAAGTTATTTACGTTTTCTTTACATATACAAGAAATTATGTGGACACTGTACAAGTTTTGATTGATTAGTGAGCTATTCTCGCTGCTATGACTGCGTTCAACCCAATGGCGGCAGCTTTCAGCTCCTGGATGTCTTTTGCAGCACACCAATTAAAAAGGCAGTGGGAATGGAAGCAAAATTAGGTTTTCAGCTGGGAATAGCATCCACAGAATAGAGATGACAAGAGGCAAGTACCCAACGTGTTAGAAGTGGACTTCTGTTCCCATGAGCTATCGGCACCTCTGTGCCACTCATTCTCCCCCACGCTGGTGATGTCTGCTGCTGGCAGTAAAAGGAGCTGTTTCAGAGGAGGTTACTCTTCAGAAGGGGATGGTGTATCGATACAACATTACAAGTGGAGAATTTAACTCATGAGCAGCCACCCCCAAGTAACACTGAAACCTGTCCCACAGTCTGGATCAAAGCTCCCAACTTACCCTCATATGATCGAATGCAATTCCAACCTTCTCGCTGAAGTCTTCACTGAACAGCGGGATCTTGGCATATCTCTGACTGAAGTGATTGAGCATGATGAACTCTGCATTCATCTTCATCCCAGTCTGAATAGCCTGGGAGGTCGTGCTGCAAAACGGAAGAGGAACATGGCACTGCATACCCCGGTCACACACAGGCTGGCTAGCACTGCACCTCCAACACGGCACGGCAGGCTGGTTCCCATCTAAGGTCACATCACACCAACAGCCAACACTGCACTTGCTCATCTACCACCTGCTGGGCACAAGGTGTCCCTGCTCTTTGCAGGCATGTCCAGGCACCCCTTCCTCTGGCAGCCTGCACTGGTGGAGAGTCTCTTGACTTCCAAATGACTCTGAGTGCAGGAAAGCAGCTGTAATTACTTGGAGCTCTACAGTGCGGAGGTCCACAAACTGGAGACAGGGGCTTATTCAAATACTTGTCTCAGGGGCGCCAGCAAGTCCAGCTCTCTTGCACGGTAATTCACACGTAATTCCAAGAAGCTGCTCTCAGGTCTCCCTGCTTTTGCTGGGGGCAGCACTCAGTATCACTGGCGCAGCACTCAGTTTGAATTGGCCATTAGTTGCGGGCAGGTACAATGACTCTTCTACCTCCTGAGCTTAGTCCTGAAATGTAATCAAGCAGAGGACCTTTCCTTTGGGCTAGTCTATTTGTAGAGTTACTACTGTCCACTTAAAAAGATTTCCCCATCTCTCTTTGGGGACATTCAGAGGAGCTGTGAGAGTTACAGAGCTGGTGCGATGAGCAACACACCATTTATGGTGCTGAAGAGCTCCATGCAAATCAGAACCATCTACAGGACTTGGATCCTTCACCACCATCTCCAAGGACAAAGCCCAGCTCCACACCTTCACCTTCCTAACAGCGACAGACAGCAGAACACACCCCACCTGTGTGTCTTCTCTATTGCTTCTTTCTCCATGCCATCTTCCAGCGTTGCTTCATGGATCAGCAGGGTAGCATCTTTCCCTGTGTAAATAACCATATATTCAACCTTCAGTTGAATACAGACTAGTTTAACCACCTACACGAACTCTCCTTTCCCCCCTTACCCCCTCATTGTGTTGCAGACATAGCATCAAGGGTTTGGGGGTGCCCGCTTCGGGTACTAACAGTTCAAGACCCTTCTCAAAGAGATTCTTCAAGCAGAGCGTTTTTGTCACCTACCCATTTGTACTAGGGCCATGCAGGGCATTGTGTCACCAGAATAGACTACTTTCCAGCCAGATTTGTGGACCATTGAGCATGCAAAAGCATTTTTACAGTGCTGGACTTCACAAGTCTGAAACTGAACAAGGATATAAGTGTTAGATCTCAGGTCCCCTCTTGCCCCTGGTAGCAACAGCCCCTGCCAGCTCGTGAGCTTACCTCAGCCAAGTCGTAGCTCTCCAACAGAGAACTGACAAACCATTTGGCTTTAGGTTTGATGTTCTCACAGCCTTTCACAAGAGACTGGGAAGTAATCATCCTGTGAGGGACGGGAGAAGAGAGAACTAAGGACAGGTACAAAGTAAAACCTAATCTTATCTTTAAGCAGCCTATTTCTCCTTCTCAGCTCAGTGCCGTACAAACAAGACGGTTTTGTGCACCCATCTGTTTTTCCCCTTGCTTTCACTGTCCAGTGTCCCAGTAACTCATCCAACCAGTTTCCCCCCGCCACTGTCAAATACTCTCTCTTCCAAGAATCATTTTTCACTTGCCCAAGTCCCCTTTCCTAAGGAAAAGGAAAGCCTGCTCGTAAGCGTCTATTAACTAGCGCAACTGAGTAACAAGACCTATCCTCCCCTTCGTAAACTGCACATCCTAATTCTATGCACAGTGGCAGGAGTCAGAGCTGCCTTCAATGAAGGGGTGGGGGCAATGGATGACAGCAGTTTGCTTCAAATAAGACCCCAGCAAGGACATTTCTCCACATACCACACAGAACACTCACTTGATATCCCCCAGAATCTCTTCACAGTGGTTGTGGTACTCGTGCAGCCAAGGCATGATCTGTTCAGGTGCTACCAGAAACAGAGGGCTGAAAGCCTGACCAAGGGCTGCCTGGAAAAGCAAAGGAGGGGGGTGGGTGCAGAAATCAGTATGAGGTACACAGCAAATCAGAAGGAAATACTTAGGGAAATAATGGTGCTTTTCCACTACTCAGAAGTTCCCTTCCCCTCACTCCAAGGCAAGTTGATGAACAGTGAAACAACAGTACTACTTACAAAAGCTCTCCGCCTCTCCATCAGGATGTTCAACAGCCCCTGCAAATGGAACAAACAAAACGGCAAGCTGTAGTCAAATATCTGGGCATAAGTGGCAACAGTACTACCACCCTTCAGTAAGCTGCAGTTTTTGGAAAACCTACAGTCAGAGACAGGTGATTACCACTTTTCTAGTAACTGCAACTTGATGAGCTGCTTTAATCCCGTTGCTGCTTATGCCCCCAAGCTGGCGGCCAGCAGCCCACAAGACAAGCCCCTCAGCCCTTCCCAGTGCTGTGTCTGTTCCCAGAGGCAGGGCAGAGGGCAGAAAGTCTCTACCCAACATCTCAGACCCAGCACGGATTCCAGACACCAGACAGCAGACCAGCAAACAGCGTGCCCTGATCAGGCCCAATCTAGGAGAGACCAACTGTGACTTCTGTGTCAATTCTGTGACTATTTATTACAAAGCACTGAAGGAAGCTGGGTCAGACACTGCTAAAAAATTAAAACCCTGGATGATCCCGGCAAGTCTGCAGGGACTCCTAACAGGAAGGGAGAGGGGATTAGAAACACAGACAGATTCAGTAGTGCCTGGGGAACACAGAGGGGAAGTGCAGCCTACATTCATCAGCTGCAGCCACATCTGAATCCCTAACTGCAGAGCATGCCTGTACAGAACCCCTTTTGCTTCCAGCCCACTCAACCTACCGAATGATGATCAGTGTGCATGTGAGACACAAACACAGCTACTATGTTACACAGCACTTGGTCAACTTGCTCTCCATAGTGGCGACAGAGCTGTCCAAACGTTCCTTCTCCGCAATCCAAGAGCAGGGATCGGGTAGAGCTGGCAATACAAGTGACAGAGACATTTAGCAGCCACTGCATGAGCGCTGAGCAGGCCCATCCAGGGATGGGGATCTTCGGGGTTGGAAGGCAAAGAGGTCTCACTGCTCTACGCCTCTAAATGCTACTCCAGTCCTACTAGCCAAGGTTTTAGAAAGACTGCTCTGTCTGCATAGCTCATTCTGGTCTTGCGTTGATGTTGAACACACCCTTGGGGCAGATGGTAAAGTGAAAGAATACATTAAATGTTTGGCTTAGCAGGTGGCTCTCAAGTCTTCCTCACCTACAGCGAGACAGGTGCCTAAAACTGAAGTTCTACAGACTCCACAATAGGGGCACTCTCCCTGCGTCATCAACACACTGGTCAGAACAGACCTTGGGCAACACCCTCTTGAGACAGTGAGCCTCTCCAAGCAGAATGTGTGACATTGGGATTTACCTGGTGTTTACCAGCGTGGAACTGACGTTTCGGATTTTCATTGGAATTGCAGATCCTGTTCCTAAGAACACAATTTCGGGGTAAGCACCCACATTTCCTGGAGAAAACAGACAACAAGGATTTGTAGGTAAATGTTATCCACATACTGCCCAGTCAGATACCATTTAGTTGACCAGCCTAGCAACTCCAGGGTCTGCATGTCCAGCACATTCAGTTTTGCCTCCTTCAGCCTCTGGCTTTCTTACAGCAGCAAGGTTTACAGGGGAAGACAGAATGAGCACCACCAAGAAAACACCACAACACCTAACTGCAGATCCAAAGGCAGGCAAACAAGGACACTGCTCATTGCCCATGCCAGTGCTGGCAGTTCAAGAGGGACCCGATTCCTGTTCTACAGTGCCCCGACTCTCCCCAGAATCAGGATTCAGACAGCGACTGAGTGGTGCTGTGTCATAGCATGAAAGCCTCACTGCGAACTGCGAACAGAACAACTGAAATTCAGAGATGAGCCCCACAGGGAGCTGGTTCTGGAGCAAGACTTCTCCCAGACACAGGGACTCGCCCTGTGGCTACTATGACAGCACATTCAACACGAGCAGAGCTCTGGTCAATTCAGAGAAATAACACATGCATGCTTTGTCTCTCATTGCCCCCAACAGCACTCAATCCCCAAACCTAGCAGGAACAGAAAAACTGAAGCACAGGACTGCATAAATCCAACTGAAATGAGCTAACTCGGTTTGGGCTAAGCCTGTCCTCTTCACAGCTCCAGGAAGGCTTAAGAGCACCTCTCAGGCAGCAGGAAAACTGCATGTTCACAGCTTTGTCTGGGCTCTAAAGCAGTGGGTCAGCAAGACCTCCTACTTCGCATTACACTGATCCAAGACAAGTTGCTGATCCTTACTTGGTACAGCAGACAGGCTCTCTTTGCACTCCTTCACGCGAGTCTGGAAGTCAGGGAGATCCAGGGCTTCACTTACAAATGCATCATGATCGCAGACAGTCACAGCATCTCTGAAAGAACAGGCCATGTATTAGGATGGGACAGGGTAGGAGCTGAGAAGACAGCACTTTTCAGAGCAAAGTGCCAAATTACTGTGCCAAAACAGCCTTACAACAGTCAAATGCTCATTCCAAGTTCTATTTTGAGGGGTGGGAGAAGATACATCCACGAGTGTGGTGTGTGCCAAAAAGGCCTGGTTGGGCTGAGCCACGCCACGGAAATGATCATTCCAGCAAACTGGAGAAGCTCCTGGAAAAGCACTACGCTCCCCTGTGCTGTCCAGATCCAGAGAGCTGCCAGGCACTAGAGGGCACTGCAAGGCAGCACGGAGACTCCTGGAAGCAGCACAAGCACCCAAAAGGGCTCCAGGCATCACTTGAAAGCATAAAGGACCTGTGTTCTGGTCCTGCATCAGAGCATGTTACAGGCCTTCAGATACCCTAAGCAGAGAAACTTATACCCATCTTGGCATCTGGGGCCTCTCCTCCTATTCTGCCCAACAGAGCCAGAAATTTGAGCCATGGCAGCTGGTATCCCCTTGCACCACATGGTCCCCTGCCCTAAAAGGCAACTTCACCTACTTGCCCACAAAACAAGCACCAGTGGAGAGGTCTGCAACTGTTTAACCACCTGGGGCTTTCAGCTCTGACACCATTTGAAGACCCTCCGCAAAAAGCCTTTCCCTGCCACAGCCACAGTTGGGTGCACAGCACGTGAGGACAAAGCGAAGGACAGAGGAGCACATGAGGCTGACAAGAGCAAGGGAGAGGAGCAACACTCCAAACAGCTGGTTAGGTGGTGTTTTCAGCCGTTCACTCATTCATGTCCTACACCTTGGCAGAGACTTTCAGGGACAGGGACATGGCCCTCAAGACACAGCTGATAGCTTGGCAGCTACCCCAGCACAGCCTCCAGTAAGTCTGCAGAAGACGCCTACACAACATCCTCCCTCAGCACAGACTCACACTGAAAAGCTGTTTCAAGCCAACACCCAAAAACTGAGAAGCCAAAGATTCCCACTGACCTCTGCCACTCCTGCTGGGGTCTGAAGTGGTATTTCAAGAGGCACTCTCCTCGCACAATAGGAACATTACACACAGCCTCTTCTTCCTACAGGGAGGAGTGACATTAAACACTTGCTCAGGGGGCGTGAGGTACGCAGGCAAGAGGGCCTTCCCTACCTTGCTCCGGTAGGTAGTGAGCAGAGGGAAGATTTCGGGGTGGATGAGGTTCAGCTGGGTTTGGATCTTGTAGCTGCGTGCGTTGTGCACTGCGGAGCAGTTCTCATTGAGCACCAAGTGTTGCGTTCTAGGTCCAAATCTGCAAGAGGACAATAAAACACACAACAGCTTCAGTCGCATGTTAGAGTTGGGCATGTGTGCACACCCAAGCCATAAGCTAAAATCTCAGTGGAGCCAGCAGAGCCCTGATGCCACCCAACAGCTACTTCTACTCTGGGAAAAACATTTGCACCATAAGAACAGCCTGCTGCCCAACAGCAACATGAAACCAAGTAATGAGAAGATCACATACCTTTCCAGCCATTGCTGGTAGCGGCTGTCTCGGAGCACTGACTCTGGAGTCATGTGAATAACCAAGGCCACCTGGTTCTCAGGAAGTCCTTCCTGGTACCTGGGACACATTCAAATGCAGCAAGAATACCTGAGCTCGAGTCCTCCAGCACCTTGCCATCCCCTCCCCACTCCCGTCTCGGTGGTACCAGAGATGCCCCAACTCAAAGCGGGGAGAACACAGACCTTCAGCGCACAGCCCAGGAGCCCTGGGCTCCACATCGCAGTGGGCACACGGCTCTGCAAGGCTCAAGCCCACCGTTTGCTGAAACCTCCACTCTCCCACCCAGGGAAGTTCCTCTCCTCTAAGAGCAACATCTCCTGAGCCTTTCCGAAGCCTAACATTTTTCTGCACAAGCCCTACAGAGACATTATATGCAGGCCAGGCTTCCACCACCAATGAAAGCAGCAGTCTCTACACTGCACCCCAGCAAGACACCAGTGCACGTTTCCTTCTCGGGAGGCCCCTGAGGGAAGACAGGCCTGTCACAGTTACAGAGCTCCACAGGTCCTGCACAGACCTGCCTCTCACAGAAGGCTCAAAATGCACCACCAGTCCTTTCTTACATCTCTAGCTCCTTAACAGTGCCAAATAGCTCAGATATCAGCCACAGGAACAGACACATCTAGAATACAACAAGAACTCCTCTTTGGCAAAGCTCAGTAAAGATGTCTTCCCCCGAACAATCCAGGTCACGCAGCCCCGACTACCTTCGGAAGGTCTCGTTTTCACAGACGGCATCCACAAAGCCCTCGTGAGGACACTCCAGCACAATGAACACCGGGCCAGGATCAGTAGGGGTGCACAGTTCTTCAGGAAAGAGCTGCAGGCAGGTACACAAAGATCACGCCACAGTCAAGCTACACACACAGCCCTTCTTACACTGTTATGTCCGACTCTTGCGGCAGCTGTTCTCTCAGCCAGCCCCCAGCAGGTAGCTCCAAGCAGGCTCTCTCAAGGCTCAGCAAACCCAGCCAGTGCAGTTCTTATTCCCTTTCCACTCTCATTCCGCAAGTTCACATTTTGCTGTGTAACAACAAATCCCAACCCTGCTCACAGAGCAAACAACAACCTAATGTAAGGAAGGGAATTTCAGCAGCTTCTAGTTTCCCACAGCAGATTCAGACGGTAGTAAAAGCTTGGTTAAGAAAAAAAGGCTTTGTGGAATTCTTACAACACAAAGATGTGTCAATCCTACCCCTCAGATTAGGATCTTCACTTACAGATCATCTGGGACATGGGCAGAGCAGGCTCTGCCTCTCACTTCAGACTAGTGTTTGAGAGATTAAAATCATAGAATCATCTAGGTTGGAAGGGACCTTTAAGATCGACTCCAGTCATCAATCTAACACTGCCAAACCTACTGCTACGCCATGTCCCTCAGCACCACATCTTTATATACCTCCAGGGACGGCGATTCCACCGCTTCCCTGGGCAGCCTGTTCCAGTGCTTGATCACACTTTCAGTGGAATTTTTCCTAATATCCAATCTAAACCTTCAGACCTTGCATATAGGAACCATTGAACTTCTTTTGGTCTAAGAGGTGTAGAGACAGTAAGGAGGGAGTGATAGCAACACAGGCATCAAAACTCAGATTTAAAACATGCAGGGATTAACTCCACTAGTTCACTTCTAGACCTGAATCAGCTTTGGGAAGGGGAGATGAAGAAGCTCTGACAAACAGCAGACATAAAGCCATAGTCACAAACAAATTCATTTCAGAGTGTACTTCCCTAATTATACCCAGACAGCAACAGCCCCAGACGCGCTCCTCACAGGAGCCACATTCAGCAACAACCTGGGGCTGGAACAGGGGCCAGTCACTAACCAAAAGTAGCCACTCAAAGCTCAAAAACAGCAAACCCCATGCCAGCCGCCTAGCAGGGATGAGAGGGAACAGGCAGACAACCATCACCCACCCTCACCTCAAGAATGGGTGTTAACAAACAAACCAACCAACCCACCCCTCTCTCAATGCCTACTGATAGACAAAACATTCTGCATAAAAAGACTGTCATCCTGGCAGCCCAGCGAAGGAGGGAAGATGGCAAAGCCACAGCAGAAAGCACAGATGCATCTTACCTCTCTGCCTTCAAAAGTGATGCTCTCCCCATTTTTGAGAGCTGTAATTATGGGCAGAATAGCGGGAGTACCCCTGAAAACAAGGCCATAGAAATACTTAGCTTACCAACATCAGCATGCCTGGTGTTGCCCCATCCCCCAGGCTGGGATCTGTACTCACACTGGCAGGCCCATCTCCTGTGCTTTAGCTGCTAGGAATTTTCCCTTCTTTGGGTGAATCTGAAGAGAGTTAAATAAAACAGAATTATTAGCCAAATAATAAGGGCCAGGAAACAAGATCCACATACTTCCAGTTTAAATGTTTCCCCACAAGCTAAGAGATTTTTTTCTTTTAAGTTCCAGAGTCACCACTCTAATTTACCCTCAAAAAGCTTTCATTAGAATTTCTCATTTTCAAGATCACACTGCTGCCTCTTGCTCCCTTCTTTAGCCAAGTAAGAAGGACAGACTTCCCTACTGTAAGCATTAAGCAAGAATGGAACCTATATACTCTAAATTGGCTGCTCTATAAAAAATACTTCTAAAAGAAATGTCTAGTTTTCACACATTCCTACTCATATTACAGTTACTCTGACCTTTGGAGACTAGAATCACAAAATAACTTTAAAGTGCTGCTTGAAAACGCTATCTCAAATTAAATCAATTTAGCGAGATGAAATGTCCTAATGGCATCAGGAAGCATTTCTTTACAGAAGGGGTGGCCAAACACTGGAACAGGCTGTTGGTCCCTTCCAACTGAAATATTCTACTCTACTCTACATGGATTTGGAGATCTTTGTGTCCAAGCTTACTTTACAAAGGAAAGCCATCACCAGATCAGGATGCCTGCTGGCACACTTTTGTTTGTCACCTGTAAAAGAAAGCATAACTACTCAGAATCATCACTATCATTTTTCTTAAAGCCAAACCATGTCAATGTTTGCTAAAGCATTAACAGGAACAACAGCATCCAAACCACTTGCAGGCCCACAGCCAAATATTACAAGCATCTAAGGCCAGAGAGCCCATGGTTCCAGTTACAAGAAACCAAAATAAAGCCCAAGACTGAAAAATAATCAACGCCAACATTCACTTGTAATTCAATTACAAAGGCTGAAGCACCCACTCTGGCCAGTGGCAAACTGCTACGGGGACTACTCGCACCCCAAGTAGGAATCACATCTAGTTTCTAGGTCTTATTAGTTCTGTCGACTTTTAAAGTACCAGAACTCATTCTGCTCCATTGTAATCCTTCACCTAAGCTTCTCTACGGACCTCACTTTCAGAGAGAAAATAGCTTGGAGGACAAATGCATGTCCTTAATTTGGCTTTATTTCATTAAAGTTAAAAAAAAAAAATATCCATTTTTTCACCTGTTTTCTTTGGGCTTTCTTTTTCCTTGCCCTCCTCCAAGCTTTGCTGTGCAGCTTTTGGGGATCCAGGCCCTGTGTCCCTTTTAGGACTATTTCCACCTTGGGTTGATGTTCCAGGACTCTGAGGCAATGGGCTTTCAGCAGCTAGTGGTTTTCCTGTCCCAAATCCAATAAAACCAGACAAAGATCACTCAGTCAAAAGGGACAGATAACAAAAGCATTAGTAGCACTCCCTCTTCCCCGACAGTCGCGTTTAAACTGCACCAGCACAGCGAGCTCTTTCCCCCAGTCTGACTTGCACCTGCATGCTCTAGCCACTTATCTCAGGAGCCATCTGTCATCCAAGTCCTTCAGATTCTCTCAAAACTGCTAAAGTCTGTCAAAGCTATGCCTGTAGTCTAGGTATCACAGTGTCCAGCAGTAATAAAATCTCAGTTGGCTAAGAAAGCTGAATCCAGTGATGCTTCACATGTCGTTTTATACACCCACACCTAAAAGAAGAAACCAAGGCCCTGACTCAGCGTGCCTTGTTTCTTTGAAAGACATCCTTCTCCTGAGAAAAATATGCAAATTCATAAACCTCTCCTTACGCAGGCTTGCAAACAGAAGCCGCTCCTTTAACCACCTTAAGTACAATTACTGAACAATGGCTTCTGCTCTCTGACTACAGCATCACATGCTCACCTGTAAGAGGTATTTGGTAGACTGTCATCGTCTCGTCCTTATACTCAGGCTCTGTGTGCAATTGCACAGCTGAAAAGAGATCAGAAACTGGCATTAACAAGTTCATAAGAAGAGATTCATATTCTACAAGCATTTAAATCGGGAAAATCTTTTTCCTTTCTTAAACAAAACCTGCTGAATTCCTCCCTGCCCTTTCTCTGCCCGACTGCAAAGATCAATGAATAACTGAAGCTTTTCAAAGCCCACTGTTCACAAAAAATAGTCCATGACACCACCAAGTTCACTGGTGGTTTTTGGAAGTAAATTGCCCTTACAGTGCTTCAAAACAGAGTGTCTACTAGTCAGATTTGCAGCTGCCTACCAGAAACAGAGCTAGCAACAGTGGTTTTCTTCCAGGCAGTTCTTGTGATGGCTTTGAACAGTGTACCGCATCAAAAAAGCATTTAAAACTGTCTTTGAGCAGCTCTAAGCCAGAGGCATTTATTCTGAAGTTGTTACTGCTCAATGCAGCTTTTGTATACAGATGAAACAAAAAGAAGTTACAAGTTCATATCGGCTACACATCGCTGACTTACATACCTAAATCCATCCTTTTTAGGGGTCCAGGAAAGAGTCGAATTGCTTTCAAGTAGTTTTGCTGGAAAAAAGACAGTATATCAGGAGGTCACATCCAAGCAGCGCAATCACAAGCACCACTTTCAGGAGCTGCAGTTACTTTCAGTGAAGTCAAAGGCTCATCGCCCAGTCAGACAAAAATTGGGCAGCGCGCAGCAATCCAGAAAGCACTGAGCAGACATCCCACCTCCAGTGAGCATAACTCATTTGGAAAGAGAAAGCAAAACAAAGAACCACTCCCCCTATCCCTTCCATCAATACTGCAGACATTGCAAGGAAATAAAACAATGCTGAGGATTGGAAATTTTCAGCCTAGACACTGCATTAGGCTGGCAAGGATCACATTAAGCAGGAGATCAGAGACCAAGTTTCTATTAAAAGAAAATGGGGAGGGAGCAGACAGGAGAACAAGGGATGTCCTTTTCCCAAAACATGATTTACCAGAATCTTAGTTGACAAGAATTTTAAGGAGCAGAAGTCTGATGCTGTCTTTTGTGTAACAGAAGAGATTTGCTTTTTAAAGTCAGCCCTTCTGGCAGAACCTTTGGGCTGGCACTAATTCAGACCAGCATTTTACACCTGTACGATGATGCAATCCTTTGATACCAGCTCCCCCAATTCCAAGGTAAGCTTTAACATTTGAAGGGTTCCACCTCCCTTCTGCAAGCTTCCCCTACTTACCAGCTTTGGTGGCCCCAGGAAAACACATCTTTGAAGCCCCATAGCCTTTAACGTGAGAATCATACCTAAAAGAAAGCAGAGAAACAGCTTTATCACAGCCCCACTAACAGCTGGTGGATCACACAAGAAAGATCCATTTCACAGCTCAGGAGAGCCATGAAGGCCAGAACTGAACTCCGATCCAAATTCAATTTTGCCTCAGCTTTCTGGCAGTTTCAACAACTCACTTATCTCCACCAGCAAAAAATCTCCAATTTGGAATGTTACCCGAACAGACTGTTAATCTCCTCCTTTCTTGAAGGTTTCCAGAATTTTACTGAACAAGATCCTAAGCAATCTGTTCTATTCTCACCTTGCTTTGAGGATGGGGTGGGCCAGAAACCTTTGTAGATCCCTTTGAACTCAAATTTGTCTGACTCTCCCTGCTAGTAATGCCACACTGGTAATACCTTCTACTCCAAGATTTTGGGAAGATAAAGCCATGCACGCCGGGGAGGCAGCGCCTCTTCCACCACGTGTCTGCAAGCGCTGTCACAGAGACCACACCATAGCTGGAATCACCGCAGAGCCCCACGTGTAACCCAGCCACTCCGCCAGCGCTTTCCTTCTCCATCGCCACATAAACGACCCCACACCACCCATCAGACACCTTGCAAATCCACACCCGTGGCCTAGACAACTGCTGCCTGTGGCCGGACCGTGGGAGGGGACCCAATGCCATGCTGCCACCTGGCTGCCACCCAGGCAGCCCCCCCACACACTCACCTGGCAGCCCCCCCACGTTGGCCCAGGCCCCCCCGCTGAGGGA